>NW_027637040.1:0-14422 GCF_951216825.1 Electrona antarctica | reverse complement strand
ATAGCCTTTCGCTTTTGCGTGATTTTCACATTTTTTTCAAATCCTCCGAAATCGTGAAAAACGACATACTATAGTATGCCCTCCGACACCATGGACTATAGCCTTTCGCTTTTGCGTGATTTTCACCTTTTTTTTTTAAATCCTCCAAAATCGTGAAAAACGACATACTAGTATGCGGTCCGAGACCATGGACTATAGCCTTTCGCTTTTGCGTGATTTTCACCTTTTTTTTTAAATCCTCCGAAATCGTGAAAAACGACATACTATAGTATGCCCTCCGACACCATGGACTATAGCCTTTCGCTTTTGCGTGATTTTCACCTTTTTTTTTAATCCTCCGAAATCGTGAAAAACGACATACTATAGTATGCCCTCCGACACCATGGACTATAGCCTTTCGCTTTTGCGTGATTTTCACCTTTTTTTTTTAAATCCTCCGAAATCGTGAAAAACGACATACTAGTATGCGGTCCGAGACCATGGACTATAGCCTTTCGCTTTTGCGTGATTTTCACCTTTTTTTTAAATCCTCCGAAATCGTGAAAAACGACATACTATAGTATGCCCTCCGACACCATGGACTATAGCCTTTCGCTTTTGCGTGATTTTCACCTTTTTTTTTAATCCTCCGAAATCGTGAAAAAACGACATACTATAGTATGCCCTCCGACACCATGGACTATAGCCTTTCGCTTTTGCGTGATTTTCACCTTTTTTTTTAATCCTCCGAAATCGTTAAAAACGACATACTATAGTATGCTCTCCGACACCATGGACTATAGCCTTTCGCTTTTGCGTGATTTTCACATTTTTTTCAAATCCTCCGAAATCGTGAAAAACGACATACTATAGTATGCCCTCCGACACCATGGACTATAGCCTTTCGCTTTTGCGTGATTTTCACCTTTTTTTTTTAAAATCCTCCAAAATCGTGAAAAACGACATACTAGTATGCGGTCCGAGACCATGGACTATAGCCTTTCGCTTTTGCGTGATTTTCACCTTTTTTTTTAAATCCTCCGAAATCGTGAAAAACGACATACTATAGTATGCCCTCCGACACCATGGACTATAGCCTTTCGCTTTTGCGTGATTTTCACCTTTTTTTTAATCCTCCGAAATCGTGAAAAACGACATACTATAGTATGCCCTCCGACACCATGGACTATAGCCTTTCGCTTTTGCGTGATTTTCACCTTTTTTTTTTAAATCCTCCGAAATCGTGAAAAACGACATACTATAGTATGCCCTCCGACACCATGGACTATAGCCTTTCGCTTTTGCGTGATTTTCACCTTTTTTTTTTAAATCCTCCAAAATCGTGAAAAACGACATACTAGTATGCGGTCCGAGACCATGGACTATAGCCTTTCGCTTTTGCGTGATTTTCACCTTTTTTTTTAAATCCTCCGAAATCGTGAAAAACGACATACTATAGTATGCCCTCCGACACCATGGACTATAGCCTTTCGCTTTTGCGTGATTTTCACCTTTTTTTTTAATCCTCCGAAATCGTGAAAAACGACATACTATAGTATGCCCTCCGACACCATGGACTATAGCCTTTCGCTTTTGCGTGATTTTCACCTTTTTTTCAAATCCTCCGAAATCGTGAAAAACGACATACTATAGTATGCCCTCCGACACCATGGACTATAGCCTTTCGCTTTTGCGTGATTTTCACCTTTTTTTCAAATCCTCCGAAATCGTGAAAAACGACATACTATAGTATGCCCTCCGACACCATGGACTATAGCCTTTCGCTTTTGCGTGATTTTCACCTTTTTTTTAATCCTCCGAAATCGTTAAAAACGACATACTATAGTATGCTCTCCGACACCATGGACTATAGCCTTTCGCTTTTGCGTGATTTTCACATTTTTTTCAAATCCTCCGAAATCGTGAAAAACGACATACTATAGTATGCCCTCCGACACCATGGACTATAGCCTTTCGCTTTTGCGTGATTTTCACCTTTTTTTTTTAAATCCTCCAAAATCGTGAAAAACGACATACTAGTATGCGGTCCGAGACCATGGACTATAGCCTTTCGCTTTTGCGTGATTTTCACCTTTTTTTTAAAATCCTCCGAAATCGTGAAAAACGACATACTATAGTATGCCCTCCGACACCATGGACTATAGCCTTTCGCTTTTGCGTGATTTTCACCTTTTTTTTTAATCCTCCGAAATCGTGAAAAACGACATACTATAGTATGCCCTCCGACACCATGGACTATAGCCTTTCGCTTTTGCGTGATTTTCACCTTTTTTTTTAAATCCTCCGAAATCGTGAAAAACGACATACTATAGTATGCCCTCCGACACCATGGACTATAGCCTTTCGCTTTTGCGTGATTTTCACCTTTTTTTTTAAATCCTCCAAAATCGTGAAAAACGACATACTAGTATGCGGTCCGAGACCATGGACTATAGCCTTTCGCTTTTGCGTGATTTTCACCTTTTTTTTTAAATCCTCCGAAATCGTGAAAAACGACATACTATAGTATGCCCTCCGACACCATGGACTATAGCCTTTCGCTTTTGCGTGATTTTCACCTTTTTTTTTAATCCTCCGAAATCGTGAAAAACGACATACTATAGTATGCCCTCCGACACCATGGACTATAGCCTTTCGCTTTTGCGTGATTTTCACCTTTTTTTCAAATCCTCCGAAATCGTGAAAAACGACATACTATAGTATGCCCTCCGACACCATGGACTATAGCCTTTCGCTTTTGCGTGATTTTCACCTTTTTTTCAAATCCTCCGAAATCGTGAAAAACGACATACTATAGTATGCCCTCCGACACCATGGACTATAGCCTTTCGCTTTTGCGTGATTTTCACCTTTTTTTTTAAATCCTCCGAAATCGTGAAAAACGACATACTATAGTATGCCCTCCGACACCATGGACTATAGCCTTTCGCTTTTGCGTGATTTTCACCTTTTTTTCAAATCCTCCGAAATTGTGAAAAACGACATACTATAGTATGCCCTCCGACACCATGGACTATAGCCTTTCGCTTTTGCGTGATTTTCACCTTTTTTTCAAATCCTCCGAAATCGTGAAAAACGACATACTATAGTATGCCCTCCGACACCATGGACTATAGCCTTTCGCTTTTGCGTGATTTTCACCTTTTTTTTTATCCTCCGAAATCGTGAAAAACGACATACTATAGTATGCCCTCCGACACGCCTTTCGCTTTTGCGTGATTTTCACCTTTTTTTTTTAAATCCTCCGAAATCGTGAAAAACGACATACTAGTATGCGGTCCGAGACCATGGACTATAGCCTTTCGCTTTTGCGTGATTTTCACCTTTTTTTTTAATCCTCCGAAATCGTGAAAAACGACATACTATAGTATGCCCTCCGACACCATGGACTATAGCCTTTCGCTTTTGCGTGATTTTCACCTTTTTTTCAAATCCTCCGAAATCGTGAAAAACGACATACTATAGTATGCCCTCCGACACCATGGACTATAGCCTTTCGCTTTTGCGTGATTTTCACCTTTTTTTTTTAAATCCTCCGAAATCGTGAAAAACGACATACTATAGTATGCCCTCCGACACCATGGACTATAGCCTTTCGCTTTTGCGTGATTTTCACCTTTTTTTCAAATCCTCCGAAATCGTGAAAAACGACATACTATAGTATGCCCTCCGACACCATGGACTATAGCCTTTCGCTTTTGCGTGATTTTCACCTTTTTTTCAAATCCTCCGAAATCGTGAAAAACGACATACTATAGTATGCCCTCCGACACCATGGACTATAGCCTTTCGCTTTTGCGTGATTTTCACCTTTTTTTTCAAATCCTCCGAAATCGTGAAAAACGACATACTATAGTATGCCCTCCGACACCATGGACTATAGCCTTTCGCTTTTGCGTGATTTTCACCTTTTTTTTTAATCCTCCGAAATCGTTAAAAACGACATACTATAGTATGCTCTCCGACACCATGGACTATAGCCTTTCGCTTTTGCGTGATTTTCACATTTTTTTCAAATCCTCCGAAATCGTGAAAAACGACATACTATAGTATGCCCTCCGACACCATGGACTATAGCCTTTCGCTTTTGCGTGATTTTCACCTTTTTTTTTAAATCCTCCGAAATCGTGAAAAACGACATACTATAGTATGCCCTCCGACACCATGGACTATAGCCTTTCGCTTTTGCGTGATTTTCACCTTTTTTTCAAATCCTCCGAAATCGTGAAAAACGACATACTATAGTATGCCCTCCGACACCATGGACTATAGCCTTTCGCTTTTGCGTGATTTTCACCTTTTTTTTTAATCCTCCGAAATCGTTAAAAACGACATACTATAGAATGCTCTCCGACACCATGGACTATAGCCTTTCGCTTTTCCGTGATTTTCACATTTTTTTCAAATCCTCCGAAATCGTGAAAAACGACATACTATAGTATGCCCTCCGACACCATGGACTATAGCCTTTCGCTTTTGCGTGATTTTCACCTTTTTTTTTAATCCTCCGAAATCGTTAAAAACGACATACTATAGTATGCCCTCCGACACCATGGACTATAGCCTTTCGCTTTTGCGTGATTTTCACATTTTTTTCAAATCCTCCGAAATCGTGAAAAACGACATACTATAGTATGCCCTCCGACACCATGGACTATAGCCTTTCGCTTTTGCGTGATTTTCACCTTTTTTTTTAAAAATCCTCCAAAATCGTGAAAAACGACATACTAGTATGCGGTCCGAGACCATGGACTATAGCCTTTCGCTTTTGCGTGATTTTCACCTTTTTTTTTAAATCCTCCGAAATCGTGAAAAACGACATACTATAGTATGCCCTCCGACACCATGGACTATAGCCTTTCGCTTTTGCGTGATTTTCACCTTTTTTTTTAATCCTCCGAAATCGTGAAAAACGACATACTATAGTATGCCCTCCGACACCATGGACTATAGCCTTTCGCTTTTGCGTGATTTTCACCTTTTTTTTTTAAATCCTCCGAAATCGTGAAAAACGACATACTATAGTATGCCCTCCGACACCATGGACTATAGCCTTTCGCTTTTGCGTGATTTTCACCTTTTTTTTTAATCCTCCGAAATCGTGAAAAACGACATACTATAGTATGCCCTCCGACACCATGGACTATAGCCTTTCGCTTTTGCGTGATTTTCACCTTTTTTTCAAATCCTCCGAAATCGTGAAAAACGACATACTATAGTATGCCCTCCGACACCATGGACTATAGCCTTTCGCTTTTGCGTGATTTTCACCTTTTTTTCAAATCCTCCGAAATCGTGAAAAACGACATACTATAGTATGCCCTCCGACACCATGGACTATAGCCTTTCGCTTTTGCGTGATTTTCACCTTTTTTTTTAAATCCTCCGAAATCGTGAAAAACGACATACTATAGTATGCCCTCCGACACCATGGACTATAGCCTTTTGCTTTTGCGTGATTTTCACTTTTTTTTCAAATCCTCCGAAATCGTGAAAAACGACATACTATAGTATGCCCTCCGACACCATGGACTATAGCCTTTCGCTTTTGCGTGATTTTCACCTTTTTTTTTAATCCTCCGAAATCGTGAAAAACGACATACTATAGTATGCCCTCCGACACGCCTTTCGCTTTTGCGTGATTTTCACCTTTTTTTTTTAAATCCTCCGAAATCGTGAAAAACGACATACTAGTATGCGGTCCGAGACCATGGACTATAGCCTTTCGCTTTTGCGTGATTTTCACCTTTTTTTTTAAATCCTCCGAAATCGTGAAAAACGACATACTATAGTATGCCCTCCGACACCATGGACTATAGCCTTTCGCTTTTGCGTGATTTTCACCTTTTTTTCAAATCCTCCGAAATCGTGAAAAACGACATACTATAGTATGCCCTCCGACACCATGGACTATAGCCTTTCGCTTTTGCGTGATTTTCACCTTTTTTTTTAATCCTCCGAAATCGTGAAAAACGACATACTATAGTATGCCCTCCGACACCATGGACTATAGCCTTTTGCTTTCGCGTGATTTTCACCTTTTTTTTAAATCCTCCGAAATCGTTAAAAACGACATACTATAGTATGCTCTCCGACACCATGGACTATAGCCTTTCGCTTTTGCGTGATTTTCACCTTTTTTTCAAATCCTCCGAAATCGTGAAAAACGACATACTATAGTATGCCCTCCGACACCATGGACTATAGCCTTTCGCTTTTGCGTGATTTTCACCTTTTTTTTTAAATCCTCCAAAATCGTGAAAAACCACATACTATAGTATGCCCTCCGACACCATGGACTATAGCCTTTCGCTTTTGCGTGATTTTCACCTTTTTTTCAAATCCTCCGAAATCGTGAAAAACGACATACTATAGTATGCCCTCCGACACCATGGACTATAGCCTTTCGCTTTTGCGTGATTTTCACCTTTTTTTTTAAATCCTCCAAAATCGTGAAAAACGACATACTAGTATGCGGTCCGAGACCATGGACTATAGCCTTTCGCTTTTGCGTGATTTTCACCTTTTTTTTTAAATCCTCCGAAATCGTGAAAAACGACATACTATAGTATGCCCTCCGACACCATGGACTATAGCCTTTCGCTTTTGCGTGATTTTCACCTTTTTTTCAAATCCTCCGAAATCGTGAAAAACGACATACTATAGTATGCCCTCCGACACCATGGACTATAGCCTTTCGCTTTTGCGTGATTTTCACCTTTTTTTTTAAATCCTCCGAAATCGTGAAAAACGACATACTATAGTATGCCCTCCGACACCATGGACTATAGCCTTTCGCTTTTGCGTGATTTTCACCTTTTTTTTTAATCCTCCGAAATCGTGAAAAACGACATACTATAGTATGCCCTCCGACACCATGGACTATAGCCTTTCGCTTTTGCGTGATTTTCACCTTTTTTTCAAATCCTCCGAAATCGTGAAAAACGACATACTATAGTATGCCCTCCGACACCATGGACTATAGCCTTTCGCTTTTGCGTGATTTTCACCTTTTTTTCAAATCCTCCGAAATCGTGAAAAACGACATACTATAGTATGCCCTCCGACACCATGGACTATAGCCTTTCGCTTTTGTGTGATTTTCACCTTTTTTTCAAATCCTCCGAAATCGTGAAAAACGACATACTATAGTATGCCCTCCGACACCATGGACTATAGCCTTTCGCTTTTGCGTGATTTTCACCTTTTTTTTTAATCCTCCGAAATCGTTAAAAACGACATACTATAGTATGCTCTCCGACACCATGGACTATAGCCTTTCGCTTTTGCGTGATTTTCACATTTTTTTCAAATCCTCCGAAATCGTGAAAAACGACATACTATAGTATGCCCTCCGACACCATGGACTATAGCCTTTCGCTTTTGCGTGATTTTCACCTTTTTTTTTTAAATCCTCCAAAATCGTGAAAAACGACATACTAGTATGCGGTCCGAGACCATGGACTATAGCCTTTCGCTTTTGCGTGATTTTCACCTTTTTTTTTAAATCCTCCGAAATCGTGAAAAACGACATACTATAGTATGCCCTCCGACACCATGGACTATAGCCTTTCGCTTTTGCGTGATTTTCACCTTTTTTTCAAATCCTCCGAAATCGTGAAAAACGACATACTATAGTATGCCCTCCGACACCATGGACTATAGCCTTTCGCTTTTGCGTGATTTTCACCTTTTTTTTTTTTAATCCTCCAAAATCGTGAAAAACGACATACTAGTATGCGGTCCGAGACCATGGACTATAGCCTTTCGCTTTTGCGTGATTTTCACCTTTTTTTTTAAATCCTCCAAAATCGTGAAAAACCACATACTATAGTATGCCCTCCGACACCATGGACTATAGCCTTTCGCTTTTGCGTGATTTTCACCTTTTTTTCAAATCCTCCGAAATCGTGAAAAACGACATACTATAGTATGCCCTCCGACACCGTGGACTATAGCCTTTCGCTTTTGCGTGATTTTCACCTTTTTTTCAAATCCTCCGAAATCGTGAAAAACGACATACTATAATATGCCCTCCGACACCATGGACTATAGCCTTTCGCTTTTGCGTGATTTTCACCTTTTTTTCAAATCCTCCGAAATCGTGAAAAACGACATACTATAGTATGCCCTCCGACACCATGGACTATAGCCTTTCGCTTTTGCGTGATTTTCACCTTTTTTTTTAAATCCTCCGAAATCGTGAAAAACGACATACTATAGTATGCCCTCCGACACCATGGACTATAGCCTTTCGCTTTTGCGTGATTTTCACCTTTTTTTCAAATCCTCCGAAATTGTGAAAAACGACATACTATAGTATGCCCTCCGACACCATGGACTATAGCCTTTCGCTTTTGCGTGATTTTCACCTTTTTTTCAAATCCTCCGAAATCGTGAAAAACGACATACTATAGTATGCCCTCCGACACCATGGACTATAGCCTTTCGCTTTTGCGTGATTTTCACCTTTTTTTCAAATCCTCCGAAATCGTGAAAAACGACATACTATAGTATGCCCTCCGACACCATGGACTATAGCCTTTCGCTTTTGCGTGATTTTCACCTTTTTTTTTAAATCCTCCGAAATCGTGAAAAACGACATACTATAGTATGACCTCCGACACCATGGACTATAGCCTTTCGCTTTTGCGTGATTTTCACCTTTTTTTCAAATCCTCCGAAATTGTGAAAAACGACATACTATAGTATGCCCTCCGACACCATGGACTATAGCCTTTCGCTTTTGCGTGATTTTCACCTTTTTTTCAAATCCTCCGAAATCGTGAAAAACGACATACTATAGTATGCCCTCCGACACCATGGACTATAGCCTTTCGCTTTTGCGTGATTTTCACCTTTTTTTTTAAATCCTCCGAAATCGTGAAAAACGACATACTATAGTATGCCCTCCGACACCATGGACTATAGCCTTTCGCTTTTGCGTGATTTTCACCTTTTTTTCAAATCCTCCGAAATCGTGAAAAACGACATACTATAGTATGCCCTCCGACACCATGGACTATAGCCTTTCGCTTTTGCGTGATTTTCACCTTTTTTTTTAATCCTCCGAAATCGTGAAAAACGACATACTAGTATGCGGTCCGAGACCATGGACTATAGCCTTTCGCTTTTGCGTGATTTTCACCTTTTTTTTTAAAATCCTCCGAAATCGTGAAAAACGACATACTATAGTATGCCCTCCGACACCATGGACTATAGCCTTTCGCTTTTGCGTGATTTTCACCTTTTTTTCAAATCCTCCGAAATCGTGAAAAACGACATACTATAGTATGCCCTCCGACACCATGGACTATAGCCTTTCGCTTTTGCGTGATTTTCACCTTTTTTTTTAATCCTCCGAAATCGTGAAAAACGACATACTATAGTATGCCCTCCGACACCATGGACTATAGCCTTTTGCTTTCGCGTGATTTTCACCTTTTTTTTAAATCCTCCGAAATCGTTAAAAACGACATACTATAGTATGCCCTCCGACACCATGGACTATAGCCTTTCGCTTTTGCGTGATTTTCACCTTTTTTTCAAATCCTCCGAAATCGTGAAAAACGACATACTATAGTATGCCCTCCGACACCATGGACTATAGCCTTTCGCTTTTGCGTGATTTTCACCTTTTTTTTTAATCCTCCGAAATCGTGAAAAACGACATACTATAGTATGCCCTCCGACACCATGGACTATAGCCTTTTGCTTTCGCGTGATTTTCACCTTTTTTTTAAATCCTCCGAAATCGTTAAAAACGACATACTATAGTATGCCCTCCGACACCATGGACTATAGCCTTTCGCTTTTGCGTGATTTTCACCTTTTTTTTAAAATCCTCCGAAATCGTGAAAAACGACATACTATAGTATGCCCTCCGACACCATGGACTATAGCCTTTCGCTTTTGCGTGATTTTCACCTTTTTTTCAAATCCTCCGAAATCGTGAAAAACGACATACTATAGTATGCCCTCCGACACCATGGACTATAGCCTTTCGCTTTTGCGTGATTTTCACCTTTTTTTCAAATCCTCCGAAATCGTGAAAAACGACATACTATAGTATGCCCTCCGACACCATGGACTATAGCCTTTCGCTTTTGCGTGATTTTCACCTTTTTTTCAAATCCTCCGAAATCGTGAAAAACGACATACTATAGTATGCCCTCCGACACCATGGACTATAGCCTTTCGCTTTTGCGTGATTTTCACCTTTTTTTTTAATCCTCCGAAATCGTGAAAAACGACATACTATAGTATGCCCTCCGACACCATGGACTATAGCCTTTCGCTTTTGCGTGATTTTCACCTTTTTTTCAAATCCTCCGAAATCGTGAAAAACGACATACTATAGTATGCCCTCCGACACCATGGACTATAGCCTTTCGCTTTTGCGTGATTTTCACCTTTTTTTTTAAAATCCTCCGAAATCGTGAAAAACGACATACTAGTATGCGGTCCGAGACCATGGACTATAGCCTTTCGCTTTTGCGTGATTTTCACCTTTTTTTTTTAAATCCTCCGAAATCGTGAAAAACGACATACTATAGTATGCCCTCCGACACCATGGACTATATAGCCTTTCGCTTTTGCGTGATTTTCACCTTTTTTTCAAATCCTCCGAAATCGTGAAAAACGACATACTATAGTATGCCCTCCGACACCATGGACTATAGCCTTTCGCTTTTGCGTGATTTTCACCTTTTTTTTTAATCCTCCGAAATCGTGGAAAAACGACATACTATAGTATGCCCTCCGACACCATGGACTATAGCCTTTTGCTTTCGCGTGATTTTCACCTTTTTTTTAAATCCTCCGAAATCGTTAAAAACGACATACTATAGTATGCTCTCCGACACCATGGACTATAGCCTTTCGCTTTTGCGTGATTTTCACCTTTTTTTCAAATCCTCCGAAATCGTGAAAAACGACATACTATAGTATGCCCTCCGACACCATGGACTATAGCCTTTCGCTTTTGCGTGATTTTCACCTTTTTTTTTAAATCCTCCAAAATCGTGAAAAACCACATACTATAGTATGCCCTCCGACACCATGGACTATAGCCTTTCGCTTTTGCGTGATTTTCACCTTTTTTTTAAAAATCCTCCGAAATCGTGAAAAACGACATACTATAGTATGCCCTCCGACACCATGGACTATAGCCTTTCGCTTTTGCGTGATTTTCACCTTTTTTTTTAAAATCCTCCAAAATCGTGAAAAACGACATACTAGTATGCGGTCCGAGACCATGGACTATAGCCTTTCGCTTTTGCGTGATTTTCACTTTTTTTTTAAAAATCCTCCGAAATCGTGAAAAACGACATACTATAGTATGCCCTCCGACACCATGGACTATAGCCTTTCGCTTTTGCGTGATTTTCACCTTTTTTTTTAATCCTCCGAAATCGTGAAAAACGACATACTATAGTATGCCCTCCGACACCATGGACTATAGCCTTTCGCTTTTGCGTGATTTTCACCTTTTTTTCAAATCCTCCGAAATCGTGAAAAACGACATACTATAGTATGCCCTCCGACAACATGGACTATAGCCTTTCGCTTTTGCGTGATTTTCACCTTTTTTTTAAATCCTTTGAAATCGTGAAAAACGACATACTATAGTATGCCCTCCCACACCATGGACTATAGCCTTTCGCTTTTGCGTGATTTTCACCTTTTTTTCAAATCCTCCGAAATCGTGAAAAACGACATACTATAGTATGCCCTCCGACACCATGGACTATAGCCTTTCGCTTTTGCGTGATTTTCACCTTTTTTTTTAATCCTCCGAAATCGTGAAAAACGACATACTATAGTATGCCCTCCGACACCATGGACTATAGCCTTTTGCTTTTGCGTGATTTTCACCTTTTTTTTAAATCCTCCGAAATCGTTAAAAACGACATACTATAGTATGCTCTCCGACACCATGGACTATAGCCTTTCGCTTTTGCGTGATTTTCACCTTTTTTTCAAATCCTCCGAAATCGTGAAAAACGACATACAATAGTATGCCCTCCGACACCATGGACGATAGCCTTTCGCTTTTGCGTGATTTTCACCTTTTTTTTTAAATCCTCCGAAATCGTGAAAAACCACATACTATAGTATGCCCTCCGACACCATGGACTATAGCCTTTCGCTTTTGCGTGATTTTCACCTTTTTTTTTTAAAATCCTCCGAAATCGTGAAAAACGACATACTATAGTATGCCCTCCGACACCATGGACTATAGCCTTTCGCTTTTGCGTGATTTTCACCTTTTTTTTTAAATCCTCCGAAATCGTGAAAAACGACATACTATAGTATGCCCTCCGACACCATGGACTATAGCCTTTCGCTTTTGCGTGATTTTCACCTTTTTTTCAAATCCTCCGAAATCGTGAAAAACGACATACTATAGTATGCCCTCCGACACCATGGACTATAGCCTTTCGCTTTTGCGTGATTTTCACCTTTTTTTTTAATCCTCCGAAATCGTGAAAAACGACATACTATAGTATGCCCTCCGACACCATGGACTATAGCCTTTCGCTTTTGCGTGATTTTCACCTTTTTTTTTAAAATCCTCCGAAATCGTGAAAAACGACATACTAGTATGCGGTCCGAGACCATGGACTATAGCCTTTCGCTTTTGCGTGATTTTCACCTTTTTTTTTAAATCCTCCGAAATCGTTAAAAACGACATACTATAGTATGCCCTCCGACACCATGGACTATAGCCTTTCGCTTTTGCGTGATTTTCACCTTTTTTTCAAATCCTCCGAAATCGTGAAAAACGACATACTATAGTATGCCCTCCGACACCATGGACTATAGCCTTTCGCTTTTGCGTGATTTTCACCTTTTTTTTTAATCCTCCGAAATCGTGAAAAACGACATACTATATAGTATGCCCCCTGACACCATGGACTATAGCCTTTTGCTTTTGCGTGATTTTCACCTTTTTTTTTAAATCCTCCGAAATCGTTAAAAACGACATACTATAGTATGCTCTCCGACACCATGGACTATAGCCTTTCGCTTTTGCGTGATTTTCACCTTTTTTTTCAAATCCTCCGAAATCGTGAAAAACGACATACTATAGTATGCCCTCCGACACCATGGACTATAGCCTTTCCCTTTTGCGTGATTTTCACCTTTTTTTTTAATCCTCCGAAATCGTGAAAAACGACATACTATAGTATGCCCTCCGACACCATGGACTATAGCCTTTCGCTTTTGTGTGATTTTCACCTTTTTTTTCAAATCCTCCGAAATCGTGAAAAACGACATACTATAGTATGCCCTCCGACACCATGGACTATAGCCTTTCGCTTTTGCGTGATTTTCACCTTTTTTTCAAATCCTCCGAAATCGTGAAAAACGACATACTATAGTATGCCCTCCGACACCATGGACTATAGCCTTTCGCTTTTGCGTGATTTTCACCTTTTTTTTTAAATCCTCCGAAATCGTGAAAAACGACATACTATAGTATGCCCTCCGACACCATGGACTATAGCCTTTCGCTTTTGCGTGATTTTCACCTTTTTTTCAAATCCTCCGAAATCGTGAAAAACGACATACTATAGTATGCCCTCCGACACCATGGACTATAGCCTTTCGCTTTTGCGTGATTTTCACCTTTTTTTTAATCCTCCGAAATCGTGAAAAACGACATACTATAGTATGCCCTCCTACACCATGGACTATAGCCTTTCGCTTTTGCGTGATTTTCACCTTTTTTTCAAATCCTCCGAAATCGTGAAAAACGACATACTATAGTATGCCCTCCGACAACATGGACTATAGCCTTTCGCTTTTGCGTGATTTTCACCTTTTTTTTTAAATCCTCCGAAATCGTGAAAAACGACATACTATAGTATGCCCTCCCACACCATGGACTATAGCCTTTCGCTTTTGCGTGATTTTCACCTTTTTTTCAAATCCTCCGAAATTGTGAAAAACGACATACTATAGTATGCCCTCCGACACCATGGACTATAGCCTTTCGCTTTTGCGTGATTTTCACCTTTTTTTTTAATCCTCCGAAATCGTGAAAAACGACATACTATAGTATGCCCTCCGACACCATGGACTATAGCCTTTCGCTTTTGCGTGATTTTCACCTTTTTTTTTAAAATCCTCCGAAATCGTGAAAAACGACATACTAGTATGCGGTCCGAGACCATGGACTATAGCCTTTCGCTTTTGCGTGATTTTCACCTTTTTTTTAAATCCTCCGAAATCGTTAAAAACGACATACTATAGTATGCCCTCCGACACCATGGACTATAGCCTTTCGCTTTTGCGTGATTTTCACCTTTTTTTCAAATCCTCCGAAATCGTGAAAAACGACATACTATAGTATGCCCTCCGACACCATGGACTATAGCCTTTCGCTTTTGCGTGATTTTCACCTTTTTTTTTA
>NW_027637041.1:0-25957 GCF_951216825.1 Electrona antarctica | reverse complement strand
GAAGGTTTTCCAACTCCGTGCCTAAATGTCACTTTCACAGCGAAATAAGCCCAGTTTGGCCCTGTTCACTTTTGCTTAGCAGAGTCTGTATCTTCAAAACTAGACACTCTGCAGGCCTATAAGCTTGGCTGGGGGCAGAGAAGCAGAGTCTGAGCAGCTACAGGAAGGATGGAGGGGTTCAGACAAGGTTTTCCAACTCCGTGCCTAAATGTCACTTTCACAGCGAAATAAGCCCAGTTTGGCCCTGTTCACTTTTGCTTAGCAGAGTCTGTATCTTCAAAACTAGACACTCTGCAGGCCTATAAGCTTGGCTGGGGGCAGAGAAGCAGAGTCTGAGCAGCTACAGGAAGGATGGAGGGGTTCAGACAAGGTTTTCCAACTCCGTGCCTAAATGTCACTTTCACAGCGAAATAAGCCCAGTTTGGCCCTGTTCACTTTTGCTTAGCAGAGTCTGTATCTTCAAAACTAGACACTCTGCAGGCCTATAAGCTTGGCTGGGGGCAGAGAAGCAGAGTCTGAGCAGCTACAGGAAGGATGGAGGGGTTCAGACAAGGTTTTCCAACTCCGTGCCTAAATGTCACTTTCACAGCGAAATAAGCCCAGTTTGGCCCTGTTCACTTTTGCTTAGCAGAGTCTGTATCTTCAAAACTAGACACTCTGCAGGCCTATAAGCTTGGCTGGGGGCAGAGAAGCAGAGTCTGAGCAGCTACAGGAAGGATGGAGGGGTTCAGACAAGGTTTTCCAACTCCGTGCCTAAATGTCACTTTCACAGCGAAATAAGCCCAGTTTGGCCCTGTTCACTTTTGCTTAGCAGAGTCTGTATCTTCAAAACTAGACACTCTGCAGGCCTATAAGCTTGGCTGGGGGCAGAGAAGCAGAGTCTGAGCAGCTACAGGAAGGATGGAGGGGTTCAGACAAGGTTTTCCAACTCCGTGCCTAAATGTCACTTTCACAGCGAAATAAGCCCAGTTTGGCCCTGTTCACTTTTGCTTAGCAGAGTCTGTATCTTCAAAACTAGACACTCTGCAGGCCTATAAGCTTGGCTGGGGGCAGAGAAGCAGAGTCTGAGCAGCTACAGGAAGGATGGAGGGGTTCAGACAAGGTTTTCCAACTCCGTGCCTAAATGTCACTTTCACAGCGAAATAAGCCCAGTTTGGCCCTGTTCACTTTTGCTTAGCAGAGTCTGTATCTTCAAAACTAGACACTCTGCAGGCCTATAAGCTTGGCTGGGGGCAGAGAAGCAGAGTCTGAGCAGCTACAGGAAGGATGGAGGGGTTCAGACAAGGTTTTCCAACTCCGTGCCTAAATGTCACTTTCACAGCGAAATAAGCCCAGTTTGGCCCTGTTCACTTTTGCTTAGCAGAGTCTGTATCTTCAAAACTAGACACTCTGCAGGCCTATAAGCTTGGCTGGGGGCAGAGAAGCAGAGTCTGAGCAGCTACAGGAAGGATGGAGGGGTTCAGACAAGGTTTTCCAAGTCCGTGCCTAAATGTCACTTTCACAGCGAAATAAGCCCAGTTTGGCCCTGTTCACTTTTGCTTAGCAGAGTCTGTATCTTCAAAACTAGACACTCTGCAGGCCTATATCAGCCCAATATCAATATCAGCCCAATATCAATATCAGCCCAATATCAGCATCAGCCCAATATCAGCATCAGCCCAATATCAGCATCAGCCCAATATCAGCATCAGCCCAATATCAGCATCAGCCCAATATCAGCATCAGCCCAATATCAGCATCAGCCCAATATCAGCATCAGCCCAATATCAGCATCAGCCCAATATCAGCATCAGCCCAATATCAGCATCAGCCCAATATCAGCATCAGCCCAATATCAGCATCAGCCCAATATCAGCATCAGCCCAATATCAGCATCAGCCCAATATCAGCATCAGCCCAATATCAGCATCAGCCCAATATCAGCATCAGCCCAATATCAGCATCAGCCCAATATCAGCATCAGCCCAATATCAGCATCAGCCCAATATCAGCATCAGCCCAATATCAGCATCAGCCCAATATCAGCATCAGCCCAATATCAGCATCAGCCCAATATCAGCATCAGCCCAATATCAGCATCAGCCCAATATCAGCATCAGCCCAATATCAGCATCAGCCCAATATCAGCATCAGCCCAATATCAGCATCAGCCCAATATCAGCATCAGCCCAATATCAGCATCAGCCCAATATCAGCATCAGCCCAATATCAGCATCAGCCCAATATCAGCATCAGCCCAATATCAGCATCAGCCCAATATCAGCATCAGCCCAATATCAGCATCAGCCCAATATCAGCATCAGCCCAATATCAGCATCAGCCCAATATCAGCATCAGCCCAATATCAGCATCAGCCCAATATCAGCATCAGCCCAATATCAGCATCAGCCCAATATCAGCATCAGCCCAATATCAGCATCAGCCCAATATCAGCATCAGCCCAATATCAGCATCAGCCCAATATCAGCATCAGCCCAATATCAGCATCAGCCCAATATCAGCATCAGCCCAATATCAGCATCAGCCCAATATCAGCATCAGCCCAATATCAGCATCAGCCCAATATCAGCATCAGCCCAATATCAGCATCAGCCCAATATCAGCATCAGCCCAATATCAGCATCAGCCCAATATCAGCATCAGCCCAATATCAGCATCAGCCCAATATCAGCATCAGCCCAATATCAGCATCAGCCCAATATCAGCATCAGCCCAATATCAGCATCAGCCCAATATCAGCATCAGCCCAATATCAGCATCAGCCCAATATCAGCATCAGCCCAATATCAGCATCAGCCCAATATCAGCATCAGCCCAATATCAGCATCAGCCCAATATCAGCATCAGCCCAATATCAGCATCAGCCCAATATCAGCATCAGCCCAATATCAGCATCAGCCCAATATCAGCATCAGCCCAATATCAGCATCAGCCCAATATCAGCATCAGCCCAATATCAGCATCAGCCCAATATCAGCATCAGCCCAATATCAGCATCAGCCCAATATCAGCATCAGCCCAATATCAGCATCAGCCCAATATCAGCATCAGCCCAATATCAGCATCAGCCCAATATCAGCATCAGCCCAATATCAGCATCAGCCCAATATCAGCATCAGCCCAATATCAGCATCAGCCCAATATCAGCATCAGCCCAATATCAGCATCAGCCCAATATCAGCATCAGCCCAATATCAGCATCAGCCCAATATCAGCATCAGCCCAATATCAGCATCAGCCCAATATCAGCATCAGCCCAATATCAGCATCAGCCCAATATCAGCATCAGCCCAATATCAGCATCAGCCCAATATCAGCATCAGCCCAATATCAGCATCAGCCCAATATCAGCATCAGCCCAATATCAGCATCAGCTGATATTATATCATATTGGGCTGCTTCTCTGCCCCCAGCCAAGCTTATAGGCCTGCAGAGTGTCTAGGGCTGATGCTGATATTGGGCTGATGCTGATATTGGGCTGATGCTGATATTGGGCTGATGCTGATATTGGGCTGATGCTGATATTGGGCTGATGCTGATATTGGGCTGATGCTGATATTGGGCTGATGCTGATATTGGGCTGATGCTGATATGGGGCTGATGCTGATATTGGGCTGATGCTGATATTGGGCTGATGCTGATATTGGGCTGATGCTGATATTGGGCTGATGCTGATATTGGGCTGATGCTGATATTGGGCTGATGCTGATATTGGGCTGATGCTGATATTGGGCTGATGCTGATATTGGGCTGATGCTGATATTGGGCTGATGCTGATATTGGGCTGATGCTGATATTGGGCTGATGCTGATATTGGGCTGATGCTGATATTGGGCTGATGCTGATATTGGGCTGATGCTGATATTGGGCTGATGCTGATATTGGGCTGATGCTGATATTGGGCTGATGCTGATATTGGGCTGATGCTGATATTGGGCTGATGCTGATATTGGGCTGATGCTGATATTGGGCTGATGCTGATATTGGGCTGATGCTGATATTGGGCTGATGCTGATATTGGGCTGATGCTGATATTGGGCTGATGCTGATATTGGGCTGATGCTGATATTGGGCTGATGCTGATATTGGGCTGATGCTGATATTGGGCTGATGCTGATATTGGGCTGATGCTGATATTGGGCTGATGCTGATATTGGGCTGATGCTGATATTGGGCTGATGCTGATATTGGGCTGATGCTGATATTGGGCTGATGCTGATATTGGGCTGATGCTGATATTGGGCTGATGCTGATATTGGGCTGATGCTGATATTGGGCTGATGCTGATATTGGGCTGATGCTGATATTGGGCTGATGCTGATATTGGGCTGATGCTGATATTGGGCTGATGCTGATATTGGGCTGATGCTGATATTGGGCTGATGCTGATATTGGGCTGATGCTGATATTGGGCTGATGCTGATATTGGGCTGATGCTGATATTGGGCTGATGCTGATATTGGGCTGATGCTGATATTGGGCTGATGCTGATATTGGGCTGATGCTGATATTGGGCTGATGCTGATATTGGGCTGATGCTGATATTGGGCTGATGCTGATATTGGGCTGATGCTGATATTGGGCTGATGCTGATATTGGGCTGATGCTGATATTGGGCTGATGCTGATATTGGGCTGATGCTGATATTGGGCTGATGCTGATATTGGGCTGATGCTGATATTGGGCTGATGCTGATATTGGGCTGATGCTGATATTGGGCTGATGCTGATATTGGGCTGATGCTGATATTGGGCTGATATTGATATTGGGCTGATATTGATATTGGGCTGATATAGGCCTGCAGAGTGTCTAGTTTTGAAGATACAGACTCTGCTAAGCAAAAGTGAACAGGGCCAAACTGGGCTTATTTCGCTGTGAAAGTGAGATTTAGGCACGGACTTGGAAAACCTTGTCTGAACCCCTCCATCCTTCCTGTAGCTGCTCAGACTCTGCTTCTCTGCCCCCAGCCAAGCTTATAGGCCTGCAGAGTGTCTAGTTTTGAAGATACAGACTCTGCTAAGCAAAAGTGAACAGGGCCAAACTGGGCTTATTTCGCTGTGAAAGTGACATTTAGGCACGGAGTTGGAAAACCTTGTCTGAACCCCTCCATCCTTCCTGTAGCTGCTCAGACTCTGCTTCTCTGCCCCCAGCCAAGCTTATAGGCCTGCAGAGTGTCTAGTTTTGAAGATACAGACTCTGCTAAGCAAAAGTGAACAGGGCCAAACTGGGCTTATTTCGCTGTGAAAGTGACATTTAGGCACGGAGTTGGAAAACCTTGTCTGAACCCCTCCATCCTTCCTGTAGCTGCTCAGACTCTGCTTCTCTGCCCCCAGCCAAGCTTATAGGCCTGCAGAGTGTCTAGTTTTGAAGATACAGACTCTGCTAAGCAAAAGTGAACAGGGCCAAACTGGGCTTATTTCGCTGTGAAAGTGACATTTAGGCACGGAGTTGGAAAACCTTGTCTGAACCCCTCCATCCTTCCTGTAGCTGCTCAGACTCTGCTTCTCTGCCCCCAGCCAAGCTTATAGGCCTGCAGAGTGTCTAGTTTTGAAGATACAGACTCTGCTAAGCAAAAGTGAACAGGGCCAAACTGGGCTTATTTCGCTGTGAAAGTGACATTTAGGCACGGAGTTGGAAAACCTTGTCTGAACCCCTCCATCCTTCCTGTAGCTGCTCAGACTCTGCTTCTCTGCCCCCAGCCAAGCTTATAGGCCTGCAGAGTGTCTAGTTTTGAAGATACAGACTCTGCTAAGCAAAAGTGAACAGGGCCAAACTGGGCTTATTTCGCTGTGAAAGTGACATTTAGGCACGGAGTTGGAAAACCTTGTCTGAACCCCTCCATCCTTCCTGTAGCTGCTCAGACTCTGCTTCTCTGCCCCCAGCCAAGCTTATAGGCCTGCAGAGTGTCTAGTTTTGAAGATACAGACTCTGCTAAGCAAAAGTGAACAGGGCCAAACTGGGCTTATTTCGCTGTGAAAGTGACATTTAGGCACGGAGTTGGAAAACCTTGTCTGAACCCCTCCATCCTTCCTGTAGCTGCTCAGACTCTGCTTCTCTGCCCCCAGCCAAGCTTATAGGCCTGCAGAGTGTCTAGTTTTGAAGATACAGACTCTGCTAAGCAAAAGTGAACAGGGCCAAACTGGGCTTATTTCGCTGTGAAAGTGACATTTAGGCACGGAGTTGGAAAACCTTGTCTGAACCCCTCCATCCTTCCTGTAGCTGCTCAGACTCTGCTTCTCTGCCCCCAGCCAAGCTTATAGGCCTGCAGAGTGTCTAGTTTTGAAGATACAGACTCTGCTAAGCAAAAGTGAACAGGGCCAAACTGGGCTTATTTCGCTGTGAAAGTGACATTTAGGCACGGAGTTGGAAAACCTTGTCTGAACCCCTCCATCCTTCCTGTAGCTGCTCAGACTCTGCTTCTCTGCCCCCAGCCAAGCTTATAGGCCTGCAGAGTGTCTAGTTTTGAAGATACAGACTCTGCTAAGCAAAAGTGAACAGGGCCAAACTGGGCTTATTTCGCTGTGAAAGTGACATTTAGGCACGGAGTTGGAAAACCTTGTCTGAACCCCTCCATCCTTCCTGTAGCTGCTCAGACTCTGCTTCTCTGCCCCCAGCCAAGCTTATAGGCCTGCAGAGTGTCTAGTTTTGAAGATACAGACTCTGCTAAGCAAAAGTGAACAGGGCCAAACTGGGCTTATTTCGCTGTGAAAGTGACATTTAGGCACGGAGTTGGAAAACCTTGTCTGAACCCCTCCATCCTTCCTGTAGCTGCTCAGACTCTGCTTCTCTGCCCCCAGCCAAGCTTATAGGCCTGCAGAGTGTCTAGTTTTGAAGATACAGACTCTGCTAAGCAAAAGTGAACAGGGCCAAACTGGGCTTATTTCGCTGTGAAAGTGACATTTAGGCACGGAGTTGGAAAACCTTGTCTGAACCCCTCCATCCTTCCTGTAGCTGCTCAGACTCTGCTTCTCTGCCCCCAGCCAAGCTTATAGGCCTGCAGAGTGTCTAGTTTTGAAGATACAGACTCTGCTAAGCAAAAGTGAACAGGGCCAAACTGGGCTTATTTCGCTGTGAAAGTGACATTTAGGCACGGAGTTGGAAAACCTTGTCTGAACCCCTCCATCCTTCCTGTAGCTGCTCAGACTCTGCTTCTCTGCCCCCAGCCAAGCTTATAGGCCTGCAGAGTGTCTAGTTTTGAAGATACAGACTCTGCTAAGCAAAAGTGAACAGGGCCAAACTGGGCTTATTTCGCTGTGAAAGTGACATTTAGGCACGGAGTTGGAAAACCTTGTCTGAACCCCTCCATCCTTCCTGTAGCTGCTCAGACTCTGCTTCTCTGCCCCCAGCCAAGCTTATAGGCCTGCAGAGTGTCTAGTTTTGAAGATACAGACTCTGCTAAGCAAAAGTGAACAGGGCCAAACTGGGCTTATTTCGCTGTGAAAGTGACATTTAGGCACGGAGTTGGAAAACCTTGTCTGAACCCCTCCATCCTTCCTGTAGCTGCTCAGACTCTGCTTCTCTGCCCCCAGCCAAGCTTATAGGCCTGCAGAGTGTCTAGTTTTGAAGATACAGACTCTGCTAAGCAAAAGTGAACAGGGCCAAACTGGGCTTATTTCGCTGTGAAAGTGACATTTAGGCACGGAGTTGGAAAACCTTGTCTGAACCCCTCCATCCTTCCTGTAGCTGCTCAGACTCTGCTTCTCTGCCCCCAGCCAAGCTTATAGGCCTGCAGAGTGTCTAGTTTTGAAGATACAGACTCTGCTAAGCAAAAGTGAACAGGGCCAAACTGGGCTTATTTCGCTGTGAAAGTGACATTTAGGCACGGAGTTGGAAAACCTTGTCTGAACCCCTCCATCCTTCCTGTAGCTGCTCAGACTCTGCTTCTCTGCCCCCAGCCAAGCTTATAGGCCTGCAGAGTGTCTAGTTTTGAAGATACAGACTCTGCTAAGCAAAAGTGAACAGGGCCAAACTGGGCTTATTTCGCTGTGAAAGTGACATTTAGGCACGGAGTTGGAAAACCTTGTCTGAACCCCTCCATCCTTCCTGTAGCTGCTCAGACTCTGCTTCTCTGCCCCCAGCCAAGCTTATAGGCCTGCAGAGTGTCTAGTTTTGAAGATACAGACTCTGCTAAGCAAAAGTGAACAGGGCCAAACTGGGCTTATTTCGCTGTGAAAGTGACATTTAGGCACGGAGTTGGAAAACCTTGTCTGAACCCCTCCATCCTTCCTGTAGCTGCTCAGACTCTGCTTCTCTGCCCCCAGCCAAGCTTATAGGCCTGCAGAGTGTCTAGTTTTGAAGATACAGACTCTGCTAAGCAAAAGTGAACAGGGCCAAACTGGGCTTATTTCGCTGTGAAAGTGACATTTAGGCACGGAGTTGGAAAACCTTGTCTGAACCCCTCCATCCTTCCTGTAGCTGCTCAGACTCTGCTTCTCTGCCCCCAGCCAAGCTTATAGGCCTGCAGAGTGTCTAGTTTTGAAGATACAGACTCTGCTAAGCAAAAGTGAACAGGGCCAAACTGGGCTTATTTCGCTGTGAAAGTGACATTTAGGCACGGAGTTGGAAAACCTTGTCTGAACCCCTCCATCCTTCCTGTAGCTGCTCAGACTCTGCTTCTCTGCCCCCAGCCAAGCTTATAGGCCTGCAGAGTGTCTAGTTTTGAAGATACAGACTCTGCTAAGCAAAAGTGAACAGGGCCAAACTGGGCTTATTTCGCTGTGAAAGTGACATTTAGGCACGGAGTTGGAAAACCTTGTCTGAACCCCTCCATCCTTCCTGTAGCTGCTCAGACTCTGCTTCTCTGCCCCCAGCCAAGCTTATAGGCCTGCAGAGTGTCTAGTTTTGAAGATACAGACTCTGCTAAGCAAAAGTGAACAGGGCCAAACTGGGCTTATTTCGCTGTGAAAGTGACATTTAGGCACGGAGTTGGAAAACCTTGTCTGAACCCCTCCATCCTTCCTGTAGCTGCTCAGACTCTGCTTCTCTGCCCCCAGCCAAGCTTATAGGCCTGCAGAGTGTCTAGTTTTGAAGATACAGACTCTGCTAAGCAAAAGTGAACAGGGCCAAACTGGGCTTATTTCGCTGTGAAAGTGACATTTAGGCACGGAGTTGGAAAACCTTGTCTGAACCCCTCCATCCTTCCTGTAGCTGCTCAGACTCTGCTTCTCTGCCCCCAGCCAAGCTTATAGGCCTGCAGAGTGTCTAGTTTTGAAGATACAGACTCTGCTAAGCAAAAGTGAACAGGGCCAAACTGGGCTTATTTCGCTGTGAAATTTCGATGTCACTTTCACAGCGAAATAAGCCCAGTTTGGCCCTGTTCACTTTTGCTTAGCAGAGTCTGTATCTTCAAAACTAGACACTCTGCAGGCCTATAAGCTTGGCTGGGGGCAGAGAAGCAGAGTCTGAGCAGCTACAGGAAGGATGGAGGGGTTCAGACAAGGTTTTCCAACTCCGTGCCTAAATGTCACTTTCACAGCGAAATAAGCCCAGTTTGGCCCTGTTCACTTTTGCTTAGCAGAGTCTGTATCTTCAAAACTAGACACTCTGCAGGCCTATAAGCTTGGCTGGGGGCAGAGAAGCAGAGTCTGAGCAGCTACAGGAAGGATGGCACGGAGTTTTCCAACTCCGTGCCTAAATGTCACTTTCACAGCGAAATAAGCCCAGTTTGGCCCTGTTCACTTTTGCTTAGCAGAGTCTGTATCTTCAAAACTAGACACTCTGCAGGCCTATAAGCTTGGCTGGGGGCAGAGAAGCAGAGTCTGAGCAGCTACAGGAAGGATGGAGGGGTTCAGACAAGGTTTTCCAACTCCGTGCCTAAATGTCACTTTCACAGCGAAATAAGCCCAGTTTGGCCCTGTTCACTTTTGCTTAGCAGAGTCTGTATCTTCAAAACTAGACACTCTGCAGGCCTATAAGCTTGGCTGGGGGCAGAGAAGCAGAGTCTGAGCAGCTACAGGAAGGATGGAGGGGTTCAGACAAGGTTTTCCAACTCCGTGCCTAAATGTCACTTTCACAGCGAAATAAGCCCAGTTTGGCCCTGTTCACTTTTGCTTAGCAGAGTCTGTATCTTCAAAACTAGACACTCTGCAGGCCTATAAGCTTGGCTGGGGGCAGAGAAGCAGAGTCTGAGCAGCTACAGGAAGGATGGAGGGGTTCAGACAAGGTTTTCCAACTCCGTGCCTAAATGTCACTTTCACAGCGAAATAAGCCCAGTTTGGCCCTGTTCACTTTTGCTTAGCAGAGTCTGTATCTTCAAAACTAGACACTCTGCAGGCCTATAAGCTTGGCTGGGGGCAGAGAAGCAGAGTCTGAGCAGCTACAGGAAGGATGGAGGGGTTCAGACAAGGTTTTCCAACTCCGTGCCTAAATGTCACTTTCACAGCGAAATAAGCCCAGTTTGGCCCTGTTCACTTTTGCTTAGCAGAGTCTGTATCTTCAAAACTAGACACTCTGCAGGCCTATAAGCTTGGCTGGGGGCAGAGAAGCAGAGTCTGAGCAGCTACAGGAAGGATGGAGGGGTTCAGACAAGGTTTTCCAACTCCGTGCCTAAATGTCACTTTCACAGCGAAATAAGCCCAGTTTGGCCCTGTTCACTTTTGCTTAGCAGAGTCTGTATCTTCAAAACTAGACACTCTGCAGGCCTATAAGCTTGGCTGGGGGCAGAGAAGCAGAGTCTGAGCAGCTACAGGAAGGATGGAGGGGTTCAGACAAGGTTTTCCAACTCCGTGCCTAAATGTCACTTTCACAGCGAAATAAGCCCAGTTTGGCCCTGTTCACTTTTGCTTAGCAGAGTCTGTATCTTCAAAACTAGACACTCTGCAGGCCTATAAGCTTGGCTGGGGGCAGAGAAGCAGAGTCTGAGCAGCTACAGGAAGGATGGAGGGGTTCAGACAAGGTTTTCCAACTCCGTGCCTAAATGTCACTTTCACAGCGAAATAAGCCCAGTTTGGCCCTGTTCACTTTTGCTTAGCAGAGTCTGTATCTTCAAAACTAGACACTCTGCAGGCCTATAAGCTTGGCTGGGGGCAGAGAAGCAGAGTCTGAGCAGCTACAGGAAGGATGGAGGGGTTCAGACAAGGTTTTCCAACTCCGTGCCTAAATGTCACTTTCACAGCGAAATAAGCCCAGTTTGGCCCTGTTCACTTTTGCTTAGCAGAGTCTGTATCTTCAAAACTAGACACTCTGCAGGCCTATAAGCTTGGCTGGGGGCAGAGAAGCAGAGTCTGAGCAGCTACAGGAAGGATGGAGGGGTTCAGACAAGGTTTTCCAAGTCCGTGCCTAAATCTCACTTTCACAGCGAAATAAGCCCAGTTTGGCCCTGTTCACTTTTGCTTAGCAGAGTCTGTATCTTCAAAACTAGACACTCTGCAGGCCTATATCAGCCCAATATCAGCATCAGCCCAATATCAGCATCAGCCCAATATCAGCATCAGCCCAATATCAGCATCAGCCCAATATCAGCATCAGCCCAATATCAGCATCAGCCCAATATCAGCATCAGCCCAATATCAGCATCAGCCCAATATCAGCATCAGCCCAATATCAGCATCAGCCCAATATCAGCATCAGCCCAATATCAGCATCAGCCCAATATCAGCATCAGCCCAATATCAGCATCAGCCCAATATCAGCATCAGCCCAATATCAGCATCAGCCCAATATCAGCATCAGCCCAATATCAGCATCAGCCCAATATCAGCATCAGCCCAATATCAGCATCAGCCCAATATCAGCATCAGCCCAATATCAGCATCAGCCCAATATCAGCATCAGCCCAATATCAGCATCAGCCCAATATCAGCATCAGCCCAATATCAGCATCAGCCCAATATCAGCATCAGCCCAATATCAGCATCAGCCCAATATCAGCATCAGCCCAATATCAGCATCAGCCCAATATCAGCATCAGCCCAATATCAGCATCAGCCCAATATCAGCATCAGCCCAATATCAGCATCAGCCCAATATCAGCATCAGCCCAATATCAGCATCAGCCCAATATCAGCATCAGCCCAATATCAGCATCAGCCCAATATCAGCATCAGCCCAATATCAGCATCAGCCCAATATCAGCATCAGCCCAATATCAGCATCAGCCCAATATCAGCATCAGCCCAATATCAGCATCAGCCCAATATCAGCATCAGCCCAATATCAGCATCAGCCCAATATCAGCATCAGCCCAATATCAGCATCAGCCCAATATCAGCATCAGCCCAATATCAGCATCAGCCCAATATCAGCATCAGCCCAATATCAGCATCAGCCCAATATCAGCATCAGCCCAATATCAGCATCAGCCCAATATCAGCATCAGCCCAATATCAGCATCAGCCCAATATCAGCATCAGCCCAATATCAGCATCAGCCCAATATCAGCATCAGCCCAATATCAGCATCAGCCCAATATCAGCATCAGCCCAATATCAGCATCAGCCCAATATCAGCATCAGCCCAATATCAGCATCAGCCCAATATCAGCATCAGCCCAATATCAGCATCAGCCCAATATCAGCATCAGCCCAATATCAGCATCAGCCCAATATCAGCATCAGCCCAATATCAGCATCAGCCCAATATCAGCATCAGCCCAATATCAGCATCAGCCCAATATCAGCATCAGCCCAATATCAGCATCAGCCCAATATCAGCATCAGCCCAATATCAGCATCAGCCCAATATCAGCATCAGCCCAATATCAGCATCAGCCCAATATCAGCATCAGCCCAATATCAGCATCAGCCCAATATCAGCATCAGCCCAATATCAGCATCAGCCCAATATCAGCATCAGCCCAATATCAGCATCAGCCCAATATCAGCATCAGCCCAATATCAGCATCAGCCCAATATCAGCATCAGCCCAATATCAGCATCAGCCCTAGACACTCTGCAGGCCTATAAGCTTGGCTGGGGGCAGAGAAGCAGCCCAATATGATATATTGGGCTGATGCTGATATTGGGCTGATGCTGATATTGGGCTGATGCTGATATTGGGCTGATGCTGATATTGGGCTGATGCTGATATTGGGCTGATGCTGATATTGGGCTGATGCTGATATTGGGCTGATGCTGATATTGGGCTGATGCTGATATTGGGCTGATGCTGATATTGGGCTGATGCTGATATTGGGCTGATGCTGATATTGGGCTGATGCTGATATTGGGCTGATGCTGATATTGGGCTGATGCTGATATTGGGCTGATGCTGATATTGGGCTGATGCTGATATTGGGCTGATGCTGATATTGGGCTGATGCTGATATTGGGCTGATGCTGATATTGGGCTGATGCTGATATTGGGCTGATGCTGATATTGGGCTGATGCTGATATTGGGCTGATGCTGATATTGGGCTGATGCTGATATTGGGCTGATGCTGATATTGGGCTGATGCTGATATTGGGCTGATGCTGATATTGGGCTGATGCTGATATTGGGCTGATGCTGATATTGGGCTGATGCTGATATTGGGCTGATGCTGATATTGGGCTGATGCTGATATTGGGCTGATGCTGATATTGGGCTGATGCTGATATTGGGCTGATGCTGATATTGGGCTGATGCTGATATTGGGCTGATGCTGATATTGGGCTGATGCTGATATTGGGCTGATGCTGATATTGGGCTGATGCTGATATTGGGCTGATGCTGATATTGGGCTGATGCTGATATTGGGCTGATGCTGATATTGGGCTGATGCTGATATTGGGCTGATGCTGATATTGGGCTGATGCTGATATTGGGCTGATGCTGATATTGGGCTGATGCTGATATTGGGCTGATGCTGATATTGGGCTGATGCTGATATTGGGCTGATGCTGATATTGGGCTGATGCTGATATTGGGCTGATGCTGATATTGGGCTGATGCTGATATTGGGCTGATGCTGATATTGGGCTGATGCTGATATTGGGCTGATGCTGATATTGGGCTGATGCTGATATTGGGCTGATGCTGATATTGGGCTGATGCTGATATTGGGCTGATATTGATATTGGGCTGATATTGATATTGGGCTGATATAGGCCTGCAGAGTGTCTAGTTTTGAAGATACAGACTCTGCTAAGCAAAAGTGAACAGGGCCAAACTGGGCTTATTTCGCTGTGAAAGTGAGATTTAGGCACGGACTTGGAAAACCTTGTCTGAACCCCTCCATCCTTCCTGTAGCTGCTCAGACTCTGCTTCTCTGCCCCCAGCCAAGCTTATAGGCCTGCAGAGTGTCTAGTTTTGAAGATACAGACTCTGCTAAGCAAAAGTGAACAGGGCCAAACTGGGCTTATTTCGCTGTGAAAGTGACATTTAGGCACGGAGTTGGAAAACCTTGTCTGAACCCCTCCATCCTTCCTGTAGCTGCTCAGACTCTGCTTCTCTGCCCCCAGCCAAGCTTATAGGCCTGCAGAGTGTCTAGTTTTGAAGATACAGACTCTGCTAAGCAAAAGTGAACAGGGCCAAACTGGGCTTATTTCGCTGTGAAAGTGACATTTAGGCACGGAGTTGGAAAACCTTGTCTGAACCCCTCCATCCTTCCTGTAGCTGCTCAGACTCTGCTTCTCTGCCCCCAGCCAAGCTTATAGGCCTGCAGAGTGTCTAGTTTTGAAGATACAGACTCTGCTAAGCAAAAGTGAACAGGGCCAAACTGGGCTTATTTCGCTGTGAAAGTGACATTTAGGCACGGAGTTGGAAAACCTTGTCTGAACCCCTCCATCCTTCCTGTAGCTGCTCAGACTCTGCTTCTCTGCCCCCAGCCAAGCTTATAGGCCTGCAGAGTGTCTAGTTTTGAAGATACAGACTCTGCTAAGCAAAAGTGAACAGGGCCAAACTGGGCTTATTTCGCTGTGAAAGTGACATTTAGGCACGGAGTTGGAAAACCTTGTCTGAACCCCTCCATCCTTCCTGTAGCTGCTCAGACTCTGCTTCTCTGCCCCCAGCCAAGCTTATAGGCCTGCAGAGTGTCTAGTTTTGAAGATACAGACTCTGCTAAGCAAAAGTGAACAGGGCCAAACTGGGCTTATTTCGCTGTGAAAGTGACATTTAGGCACGGAGTTGGAAAACCTTGTCTGAACCCCTCCATCCTTCCTGTAGCTGCTCAGACTCTGCTTATCTGCCCCCAGCCAAGCTTATAGGCCTGCAGAGTGTCTAGTTTTGAAGATACAGACTCTGCTAAGCAAAAGTGAACAGGGCCAAACTGGGCTTATTTCGCTGTGAAAGTGACATTTAGGCACGGAGTTGGAAAACCTTGTCTGAACCCCTCCATCCTTCCTGTAGCTGCTCAGACTCTGCTTCTCTGCCCCCAGCCAAGCTTATAGGCCTGCAGAGTGTCTAGTTTTGAAGATACAGACTCTGCTAAGCAAAAGTGAACAGGGCCAAACTGGGCTTATTTCGCTGTGAAAGTGACATTTAGGCACGGAGTTGGAAAACCTTGTCTGAACCCCTCCATCCTTCCTGTAGCTGCTCAGACTCTGCTTCTCTGCCCCCAGCCAAGCTTATAGGCCTGCAGAGTGTCTAGTTTTGAAGATACAGACTCTGCTAAGCAAAAGTGAACAGGGCCAAACTGGGCTTATTTCGCTGTGAAAGTGACATTTAGGCACGGAGTTGGAAAACCTTGTCTGAACCCCTCCATCCTTCCTGTAGCTGCTCAGACTCTGCTTCTCTGCCCCCAGCCAAGCTTATAGGCCTGCAGAGTGTCTAGTTTTGAAGATACAGACTCTGCTAAGCAAAAGTGAACAGGGCCAAACTGGGCTTATTTCGCTGTGAAAGTGACATTTAGGCACGGAGTTGGAAAACCTTGTCTGAACCCCTCCATCCTTCCTGTAGCTGCTCAGACTCTGCTTCTCTGCCCCCAGCCAAGCTTATAGGCCTGCAGAGTGTCTAGTTTTGAAGATACAGACTCTGCTAAGCAAAAGTGAACAGGGCCAAACTGGGCTTATTTCGCTGTGAAAGTGACATTTAGGCACGGAGTTGGAAAACCTTGTCTGAACCCCTCCATCCTTCCTGTAGCTGCTCAGACTCTGCTTCTCTGCCCCCAGCCAAGCTTATAGGCCTGCAGAGTGTCTAGTTTTGAAGATACAGACTCTGCTAAGCAAAAGTGAACAGGGCCAAACTGGGCTTATTTCGCTGTGAAAGTGACATTTAGGCACGGAGTTGGAAAACCTTGTCTGAACCCCTCCATCCTTCCTGTAGCTGCTCAGACTCTGCTTCTCTGCCCCCAGCCAAGCTTATAGGCCTGCAGAGTGTCTAGTTTTGAAGATACAGACTCTGCTAAGCAAAAGTGAACAGGGCCAAACTGGGCTTATTTCGCTGTGAAAGTGACATCGAAATTTCACAGCGAAATAAGCCCAGTTTGGCCCTGTTCACTTTTGCTTAGCAGAGTCTGTATCTTCAAAACTAGACACTCTGCAGGCCTATAAGCTTGGCTGGGGGCAGAGAAGCAGAGTCTGAGCAGCTACAGGAAGGATGGAGGGGTTCAGACAAGGTTTTCCAACTCCGTGCCTAAATGTCACTTTCACAGCGAAATAAGCCCAGTTTGGCCCTGTTCACTTTTGCTTAGCAGAGTCTGTATCTTCAAAACTAGACACTCTGCAGGCCTATAAGCTTGGCTGGGGGCAGAGAAGCAGAGTCTGAGCAGCTACAGGAAGGATGGAGGGGTTCAGACAAGGTTTTCCAACTCCGTGCCTAAATGTCACTTTCACAGCGAAATAAGCCCAGTTTGGCCCTGTTCACTTTTGCTTAGCAGAGTCTGTATCTTCAAAACTAGACACTCTGCAGGCCTATAAGCTTGGCTGGGGGCAGAGAAGCAGAGTCTGAGCAGCTACAGGAAGGATGGAGGGGTTCAGACAAGGTTTTCCAACTCCGTGCCTAAATGTCACTTTCACAGCGAAATAAGCCCAGTTTGGCCCTGTTCACTTTTGCTTAGCAGAGTCTGTATCTTCAAAACTAGACACTCTGCAGGCCTATAAGCTTGGCTGGGGGCAGAGAAGCAGAGTCTGAGCAGCTACAGGAAGGATGGAGGGGTTCAGACAAGGTTTTCCAACTCCGTGCCTAAATGTCACTTTCACAGCGAAATAAGCCCAGTTTGGCCCTGTTCACTTTTGCTTAGCAGAGTCTGTATCTTCAAAACTAGACACTCTGCAGGCCTATAAGCTTGGCTGGGGGCAGAGAAGCAGAGTCTGAGCAGCTACAGGAAGGATGGAGGGGTTCAGACAAGGTTTTCCAACTCCGTGCCTAAATGTCACTTTCACAGCGAAATAAGCCCAGTTTGGCCCTGTTCACTTTTGCTTAGCAGAGTCTGTATCTTCAAAACTAGACACTCTGCAGGCCTATAAGCTTGGCTGGGGGCAGAGAAGCAGAGTCTGAGCAGCTACAGGAAGGATGGAGGGGTTCAGACAAGGTTTTCCAACTCCGTGCCTAAATGTCACTTTCACAGCGAAATAAGCCCAGTTTGGCCCTGTTCACTTTTGCTTAGCAGAGTCTGTATCTTCAAAACTAGACACTCTGCAGGCCTATAAGCTTGGCTGGGGGCAGAGAAGCAGAGTCTGAGCAGCTACAGGAAGGATGGAGGGGTTCAGACAAGGTTTTCCAACTCCGTGCCTAAATGTCACTTTCACAGCGAAATAAGCCCAGTTTGGCCCTGTTCACTTTTGCTTAGCAGAGTCTGTATCTTCAAAACTAGACACTCTGCAGGCCTATAAGCTTGGCTGGGGGCAGAGAAGCAGAGTCTGAGCAGCTACAGGAAGGATGGAGGGGTTCAGACAAGGTTTTCCAACTCCGTGCCTAAATGTCACTTTCACAGCGAAATAAGCCCAGTTTGGCCCTGTTCACTTTTGCTTAGCAGAGTCTGTATCTTCAAAACTAGACACTCTGCAGGCCTATAAGCTTGGCTGGGGGCAGAGAAGCAGAGTCTGAGCAGCTACAGGAAGGATGGAGGGGTTCAGACAAGGTTTTCCAACTCCGTGCCTAAATGTCACTTTCACAGCGAAATAAGCCCAGTTTGGCCCTGTTCACTTTTGCTTAGCAGAGTCTGTATCTTCAAAACTAGACACTCTGCAGGCCTATAAGCTTGGCTGGGGGCAGAGAAGCAGAGTCTGAGCAGCTACAGGAAGGATGGAGGGGTTCAGACAAGGTTTTCCAACTCCGTGCCTAAATGTCACTTTCACAGCGAAATAAGCCCAGTTTGGCCCTGTTCACTTTTGCTTAGCAGAGTCTGTATCTTCAAAACTAGACACTCTGCAGGCCTATAAGCTTGGCTGGGGGCAGAGAAGCAGAGTCTGAGCAGCTACAGGAAGGATGGAGGGGTTCAGACAAGGTTTTCCAACTCCGTGCCTAAATGTCACTTTCACAGCGAAATAAGCCCAGTTTGGCCCTGTTCACTTTTGCTTAGCAGAGTCTGTATCTTCAAAACTAGACACTCTGCAGGCCTATAAGCTTGGCTGGGGGCAGAGAAGCAGAGTCTGAGCAGCTACAGGAAGGATGGAGGGGTTCAGACAAGGTTTTCCAACTCCGTGCCTAAATGTCACTTTCACAGCGAAATAAGCCCAGTTTGGCCCTGTTCACTTTTGCTTAGCAGAGTCTGTATCTTCAAAACTAGACACTCTGCAGGCCTATAAGCTTGGCTGGGGGCAGAGAAGCAGAGTCTGAGCAGCTACAGGAAGGATGGAGGGGTTCAGACAAGGTTTTCCAACTCCGTGCCTAAATGTCACTTTCACAGCGAAATAAGCCCAGTTTGGCCCTGTTCACTTTTGCTTAGCAGAGTCTGTATCTTCAAAACTAGACACTCTGCAGGCCTATAAGCTTGGCTGGGGGCAGAGAAGCAGAGTCTGAGCAGCTACAGGAAGGATGGAGGGGTTCAGACAAGGTTTTCCAACTCCGTGCCTAAATGTCACTTTCACAGCGAAATAAGCCCAGTTTGGCCCTGTTCACTTTTGCTTAGCAGAGTCTGTATCTTCAAAACTAGACACTCTGCAGGCCTATAAGCTTGGCTGGGGGCAGAGAAGCAGAGTCTGAGCAGCTACAGGAAGGATGGAGGGGTTCAGACAAGGTTTTCCAACTCCGTGCCTAAATGTCACTTTCACAGCGAAATAAGCCCAGTTTGGCCCTGTTCACTTTTGCTTAGCAGAGTCTGTATCTTCAAAACTAGACACTCTGCAGGCCTATAAGCTTGGCTGGGGGCAGAGAAGCAGAGTCTGAGCAGCTACAGGAAGGATGGAGGGGTTCAGACAAGGTTTTCCAACTCCGTGCCTAAATGTCACTTTCACAGCGAAATAAGCCCAGTTTGGCCCTGTTCACTTTTGCTTAGCAGAGTCTGTATCTTCAAAACTAGACACTCTGCAGGCCTATAAGCTTGGCTGGGGGCAGAGAAGCAGAGTCTGAGCAGCTACAGGAAGGATGGAGGGGTTCAGACAAGGTTTTCCAACTCCGTGCCTAAATGTCACTTTCACAGCGAAATAAGCCCAGTTTGGCCCTGTTCACTTTTGCTTAGCAGAGTCTGTATCTTCAAAACTAGACACTCTGCAGGCCTATAAGCTTGGCTGGGGGCAGAGAAGCAGAGTCTGAGCAGCTACAGGAAGGATGGAGGGGTTCAGACAAGGTTTTCCAACTCCGTGCCTAAATGTCACTTTCACAGCGAAATAAGCCCAGTTTGGCCCTGTTCACTTTTGCTTAGCAGAGTCTGTATCTTCAAAACTAGACACTCTGCAGGCCTATAAGCTTGGCTGGGGGCAGAGAAGCAGAGTCTGAGCAGCTACAGGAAGGATGGAGGGGTTCAGACAAGGTTTTCCAACTCCGTGCCTAAATGTCACTTTCACAGCGAAATAAGCCCAGTTTGGCCCTGTTCACTTTTGCTTAGCAGAGTCTGTATCTTCAAAACTAGACACTCTGCAGGCCTATAAGCTTGGCTGGGGGCAGAGAAGCAGAGTCTGAGCAGCTACAGGAAGGATGGAGGGGTTCAGACAAGGTTTTCCAACTCCGTGCCTAAATGTCACTTTCACAGCGAAATAAGCCCAGTTTGGCCCTGTTCACTTTTGCTTAGCAGAGTCTGTATCTTCAAAACTAGACACTCTGCAGGCCTATAAGCTTGGCTGGGGGCAGAGAAGCAGAGTCTGAGCAGCTACAGGAAGGATGGAGGGGTTCAGACAAGGTTTTCCAACTCCGTGCCTAAATGTCACTTTCACAGCGAAATAAGCCCAGTTTGGCCCTGTTCACTTTTGCTTAGCAGAGTCTGTATCTTCAAAACTAGACACTCTGCAGGCCTATAAGCTTGGCTGGGGGCAGAGAAGCAGAGTCTGAGCAGCTACAGGAAGGATGGAGGGGTTCAGACAAGGTTTTCCAACTCCGTGCCTAAATGTCACTTTCACAGCGAAATAAGCCCAGTTTGGCCCTGTTCACTTTTGCTTAGCAGAGTCTGTATCTTCAAAACTAGACACTCTGCAGGCCTATAAGCTTGGCTGGGGGCAGAGAAGCAGAGTCTGAGCAGCTACAGGAAGGATGGAGGGGTTCAGACAAGGTTTTCCAACTCCGTGCCTAAATGTCACTTTCACAGCGAAATAAGCCCAGTTTGGCCCTGTTCACTTTTGCTTAGCAGAGTCTGTATCTTCAAAACTAGACACTCTGCAGGCCTATAAGCTTGGCTGGGGGCAGAGAAGCAGAGTCTGAGCAGCTACAGGAAGGATGGAGGGGTTCAGACAAGGTTTTCCAACTCCGTGCCTAAATGTCACTTTCACAGCGAAATAAGCCCAGTTTGGCCCTGTTCACTTTTGCTTAGCAGAGTCTGTATCTTCAAAACTAGACACTCTGCAGGCCTATAAGCTTGGCTGGGGGCAGAGAAGCAGAGTCTGAGCAGCTACAGGAAGGATGGAGGGGTTCAGACAAGGTTTTCCAACTCCGTGCCTAAATGTCACTTTCACAGCGAAATAAGCCCAGTTTGGCCCTGTTCACTTTTGCTTAGCAGAGTCTGTATCTTCAAAACTAGACACTCTGCAGGCCTATAAGCTTGGCTGGGGGCAGAGAAGCAGAGTCTGAGCAGCTACAGGAAGGATGGAGGGGTTCAGACAAGGTTTTCCAACTCCGTGCCTAAATGTCACTTTCACAGCGAAATAAGCCCAGTTTGGCCCTGTTCACTTTTGCTTAGCAGAGTCTGTATCTTCAAAACTAGACACTCTGCAGGCCTATAAGCTTGGCTGGGGGCAGAGAAGCAGAGTCTGAGCAGCTACAGGAAGGATGGAGGGGTTCAGACAAGGTTTTCCAACTCCGTGCCTAAATGTCACTTTCACAGCGAAATAAGCCCAGTTTGGCCCTGTTCACTTTTGCTTAGCAGAGTCTGTATCTTCAAAACTAGACACTCTGCAGGCCTATAAGCTTGGCTGGGGGCAGAGAAGCAGAGTCTGAGCAGCTACAGGAAGGATGGAGGGGTTCAGACAAGGTTTTCCAACTCCGTGCCTAAATGTCACTTTCACAGCGAAATAAGCCCAGTTTGGCCCTGTTCACTTTTGCTTAGCAGAGTCTGTATCTTCAAAACTAGACACTCTGCAGGCCTATAAGCTTGGCTGGGGGCAGAGAAGCAGAGTCTGAGCAGCTACAGGAAGGATGGAGGGGTTCAGACAAGGTTTTCCAACTCCGTGCCTAAATGTCACTTTCACAGCGAAATAAGCCCAGTTTGGCCCTGTTCACTTTTGCTTAGCAGAGTCTGTATCTTCAAAACTAGACACTCTGCAGGCCTATAAGCTTGGCTGGGGGCAGAGAAGCAGAGTCTGAGCAGCTACAGGAAGGATGGAGGGGTTCAGACAAGGTTTTCCAACTCCGTGCCTAAATGTCACTTTCACAGCGAAATAAGCCCAGTTTGGCCCTGTTCACTTTTGCTTAGCAGAGTCTGTATCTTCAAAACTAGACACTCTGCAGGCCTATAAGCTTGGCTGGGGGCAGAGAAGCAGAGTCTGAGCAGCTACAGGAAGGATGGAGGGGTTCAGACAAGGTTTTCCAACTCCGTGCCTAAATGTCACTTTCACAGCGAAATAAGCCCAGTTTGGCCCTGTTCACTTTTGCTTAGCAGAGTCTGTATCTTCAAAACTAGACACTCTGCAGGCCTATAAGCTTGGCTGGGGGCAGAGAAGCAGAGTCTGAGCAGCTACAGGAAGGATGGAGGGGTTCAGACAAGGTTTTCCAACTCCGTGCCTAAATGTCACTTTCACAGCGAAATAAGCCCAGTTTGGCCCTGTTCACTTTTGCTTAGCAGAGTCTGTATCTTCAAAACTAGACACTCTGCAGGCCTATAAGCTTGGCTGGGGGCAGAGAAGCAGAGTCTGAGCAGCTACAGGAAGGATGGAGGGGTTCAGACAAGGTTTTCCAACTCCGTGCCTAAATGTCACTTTCACAGCGAAATAAGCCCAGTTTGGCCCTGTTCACTTTTGCTTAGCAGAGTCTGTATCTTCAAAACTAGACACTCTGCAGGCCTATAAGCTTGGCTGGGGGCAGAGAAGCAGAGTCTGAGCAGCTACAGGAAGGATGGAGGGGTTCAGACAAGGTTTTCCAACTCCGTGCCTAAATGTCACTTTCACAGCGAAATAAGCCCAGTTTGGCCCTGTTCACTTTTGCTTAGCAGAGTCTGTATCTTCAAAACTAGACACTCTGCAGGCCTATAAGCTTGGCTGGGGGCAGAGAAGCAGAGTCTGAGCAGCTACAGGAAGGATGGAGGGGTTCAGACAAGGTTTTCCAACTCCGTGCCTAAATGTCACTTTCACAGCGAAATAAGCCCAGTTTGGCCCTGTTCACTTTTGCTTAGCAGAGTCTGTATCTTCAAAACTAGACACTCTGCAGGCCTATAAGCTTGGCTGGGGGCAGAGAAGCAGAGTCTGAGCAGCTACAGGAAGGATGGAGGGGTTCAGACAAGGTTTTCCAACTCCGTGCCTAAATGTCACTTTCACAGCGAAATAAGCCCAGTTTGGCCCTGTTCACTTTTGCTTAGCAGAGTCTGTATCTTCAAAACTAGACACTCTGCAGGCCTATAAGCTTGGCTGGGGGCAGAGAAGCAGAGTCTGAGCAGCTACAGGAAGGATGGAGGGGTTCAGACAAGGTTTTCCAACTCCGTGCCTAAATGTCACTTTCACAGCGAAATAAGCCCAGTTTGGCCCTGTTCACTTTTGCTTAGCAGAGTCTGTATCTTCAAAACTAGACACTCTGCAGGCCTATAAGCTTGGCTGGGGGCAGAGAAGCAGAGTCTGAGCAGCTACAGGAAGGATGGAGGGGTTCAGACAAGGTTTTCCAACTCCGTGCCTAAATGTCACTTTCACAGCGAAATAAGCCCAGTTTGGCCCTGTTCACTTTTGCTTAGCAGAGTCTGTATCTTCAAAACTAGACACTCTGCAGGCCTATAAGCTTGGCTGGGGGCAGAGAAGCAGAGTCTGAGCAGCTACAGGAAGGATGGAGGGGTTCAGACAAGGTTTTCCAACTCCGTGCCTAAATGTCACTTTCACAGCGAAATAAGCCCAGTTTGGCCCTGTTCACTTTTGCTTAGCAGAGTCTGTATCTTCAAAACTAGACACTCTGCAGGCCTATAAGCTTGGCTGGGGGCAGAGAAGCAGAGTCTGAGCAGCTACAGGAAGGATGGAGGGGTTCAGACAAGGTTTTCCAAGTCCGTGCCTAAATCTCACTTTCACAGCGAAATAAGCCCAGTTTGGCCCTGTTCACTTTTGCTTAGCAGAGTCTGTATCTTCAAAACTAGACACTCTGCAGGCCTATATCAGCCCAATATCAATATCAGCCCAATATCAATCATCAGCCCAATATCAGCATCAGCCCAATATCAGCATCAGCCCAATATCAGCATCAGCCCAATATCAGCATCAGCCCAATATCAGCATCAGCCCAATATCAGCATCAGCCCAATATCAGCATCAGCCCAATATCAGCATCAGCCCAATATCAGCATCAGCCCAATATCAGCATCAGCCCAATATCAGCATCAGCCCAATATCAGCATCAGCCCAATATCAGCATCAGCCCAATATCAGCATCAGCCCAATATCAGCATCAGCCCAATATCAGCATCAGCCCAATATCAGCATCAGCCCAATATCAGCATCAGCCCAATATCAGCATCAGCCCAATATCAGCATCAGCCCAATATCAGCATCAGCCCAATATCAGCATCAGCCCAATATCAGCATCAGCCCAATATCAGCATCAGCCCAATATCAGCATCAGCCCAATATCAGCATCAGCCCAATATCAGCATCAGCCCAATATCAGCATCAGCCCAATATCAGCATCAGCCCAATATCAGCATCAGCCCAATATCAGCATCAGCCCAATATCAGCATCAGCCCAATATCAGCATCAGCCCAATATCAGCATCAGCCCAATATCAGCATCAGCCCAATATCAGCATCAGCCCAATATCAGCATCAGCCCAATATCAGCATCAGCCCAATATCAGCATCAGCCCAATATCAGCATCAGCCCAATATCAGCATCAGCCCAATATCAGCATCAGCCCAATATCAGCATCAGCCCAATATCAGCATCAGCCCAATATCAGCATCAGCCCAATATCAGCATCAGCCCAATATCAGCATCAGCCCAATATCAGCATCAGCCCAATATCAGCATCAGCCCAATATCAGCATCAGCCCAATATCAGCATCAGCCCAATATCAGCATCAGCCCAATATCAGCATCAGCCCAATATCAGCATCAGCCCAATATCAGCATCAGCCCAATATCAGCATCAGCCCAATATCAGCATCAGCCCAATATCAGCATCAGCCCAATATCAGCATCAGCCCAATATCAGCATCAGCCCAATATCAGCATCAGCCCAATATCAGCATCAGCCCAATATCAGCATCAGCCCAATATCAGCATCAGCCCAATATCAGCATCAGCCCAATATCAGCATCAGCCCAATATCAGCATCAGCCCAATATCAGCATCAGCTGATATTGGCTGATCGATATTGGGCTGCTTCTCTGCCCCCAGCCAAGCTTATAGGCCTGCAGAGTGTCTAGGGCTGATGCTGATATTGGGCTGATGCTGATATTGGGCTGATGCTGATATTGGGCTGATGCTGATATTGGGCTGATGCTGATATTGGGCTGATGCTGATATTGGGCTGATGCTGATATTGGGCTGATGCTGATATTGGGCTGATGCTGATATTGGGCTGATGCTGATATTGGGCTGATGCTGATATTGGGCTGATGCTGATATTGGGCTGATGCTGATATTGGGCTGATGCTGATATTGGGCTGATGCTGATATTGGGCTGATGCTGATATTGGGCTGATGCTGATATTGGGCTGATGCTGATATTGGGCTGATGCTGATATTGGGCTGATGCTGATATTGGGCTGATGCTGATATTGGGCTGATGCTGATATTGGGCTGATGCTGATATTGGGCTGATGCTGATATTGGGCTGATGCTGATATTGGGCTGATGCTGATATTGGGCTGATGCTGATATTGGGCTGATGCTGATATTGGGCTGATGCTGATATTGGGCTGATGCTGATATTGGGCTGATGCTGATATTGGGCTGATGCTGATATTGGGCTGATGCTGATATTGGGCTGATGCTGATATTGGGCTGATGCTGATATTGGGCTGATGCTGATATTGGGCTGATGCTGATATTGGGCTGATGCTGATATTGGGCTGATGCTGATATTGGGCTGATGCTGATATTGGGCTGATGCTGATATTGGGCTGATGCTGATATTGGGCTGATGCTGATATTGGGCTGATGCTGATATTGGGCTGATGCTGATATTGGGCTGATGCTGATATTGGGCTGATGCTGATATTGGGCTGATGCTGATATTGGGCTGATGCTGATATTGGGCTGATGCTGATATTGGGCTGATGCTGATATTGGGCTGATGCTGATATTGGGCTGATGCTGATATTGGGCTGATGCTGATATTGGGCTGATGCTGATATTGGGCTGATGCTGATATTGGGCTGATGCTGA
>NW_027637042.1:0-2500 GCF_951216825.1 Electrona antarctica | reverse complement strand
TTAACCCATTCTGGGCGGGAACCCCTTTTGGTGTTTTAAGCATTATGTTAAACTTTAGCTATTGAAAAAGAGCAGATCTACAAGCTCATAGCGCGGCACCGAGTGCCGCGCTACGAGCTTGTAGATCTGCTCTTTTTTGAAAAATCATGAAAATGTGGGGCAAATCTTTGAATATATATTATTTCAGAGCGAACATTTTTAACTCAAATCTTTGCTACTGGGAGGGTCCCTGGAACAACATATTTTCAGATGGGGTTCGGCGGCCAAATACATAACATTTTTGGGGTCCTTGACCTGAAATAGTGTGAGAACCACTGACATAGAAACAGGTTTTTCTTCAGAAAACTAACTGTCTGATGATTTATAGAAGACATGCTGTAGTATCTGTTCTCAGCCCTAATAAATGGGTTAAACCCATATTGCTCCTTGATAGTTTGCAGACAACATATAATAGCGAGAGCAGCGCCAGTGTAAACAGACCCTTGTGTTTTCCCCACTGTATTGTTTTCCTCTAGTTTGCTTCCCTCCTGTCTGTTGTGACATAAGCAGGAGGTGGACTGCACTGTTCATATCCCACATCCATTATTGCTCCCCCCCAAAAAATGTTCCTATAGCCTCGTTGTCAGGCCGCTAAGTACAAAATGGTGAATTGCAGACGCGCGAGGATAGATAATTGCCGCTCACGCAGGAAATTTGGCAAGCGCCTTTCCCGCGAGACCCCGATGAAATGGTGCTTCAACCCCCGAAACTGTCATTCTTAATGAAATGGTAATTACAAACCCAGCGGAACAGCTGAGGGGCTGCCGGGGCCCGTGGAGCCTAGCTACCAGAACAAACCTGCTGCAACAACCTGCAGAGAAGAGAGAGAGGGGGGGGGGGGGGAGAGAGAGAGAGAGGATAGAGAGGGAGGAAGGGAGGGAGAGAGAGAGAGAGAGAGAGAGAGGGGGGGGGGGGGGGGAGAGGGGGGGGAGAGAGGAAGGGAGAGAGAGAGAGAGAGAGAGAGAGAGAGAGAGGAAGGGAGGGGAGAGACAGAGACAGAGAGAGAGAGAGAGAGAGAGAGAGGAAGGGAGGGAGAGACAGAGAGAGAGAGAGAGAGAGGGGGGGGGGGGAGAGAGGGGGGGAGAGACAGAGAGAGAGACAGAGAGAGAGAGTGGGAGAGGGGGATAGAGAGGGAGGAAGAGAGAGAAAGAGGAGAGAGAGGGAGGGAGGAAGAGAGAGAAGAAGCGAGGGAGTGGAACACGGGGGGGAGAGGGAACAGAGAGACAAGACGAAAGAGAGAGAATGGGAGACGGGAGTATAGCGGTTCCGAAGAAGGGAAACAATGCTTTAATTGTACAATCCAACGCGTGTGCTCTGGCACAACTGTAGGACCCTCATCAATAATGCTTGCTGCGTTGGAAGCAGGGAGGGGGGTGTGTGTGTGTGTGTGTGTGTGTGTGTGTGTGTGTGTGTGTGTGTGTGTGTGTGTGTGTGTGTGTGTGTGTGTGTGTGTGTGTGTGTGTGTGTGGGGGGGGGGTGGTTAAAAGGGGCCACGCGGCCCGGGTAATTGATTGCTTTGTAAGTGAACGTGTCTTTAACCTTTGGGAGGTCAGGCCCCGGTCGGACGCCGCTCGAGCCCTGCCCGGGTTTGAACCGCTTCCAGTCGTTTGTCTTCCGCCCGGCTCCCTCGTCTCCAGGCCCATTTGTCAAGCATGAGATGCTTTAGGTGTTTAGATTACAGGCGAGATGGGAAAACAAAGGCCAAATGCCACCCCAAAACAAAAGGGGCCCGGGCCCCCAGATCTCCCACTGATCTGCTGCGGAGCCCGGGCAGGGGGCCAGCTACCTGGGGTGCTGAAACGGGGTGAGGTGGTGGTGGTGGGGAGGTGAACTCGCTGAAACAGAGCCATGCACAACGGTGCCCACCCAAAAACACAGCCATGGCAGTGTGGAGCTTGAAGTGGAGCCAGCATGGAGGCTGAACGGGAGCCAATGTGAGGATTGAACGACAGCCAGAACGGTGACATGAGATAGAGGCGGAATAGTGTCTTGAGACGGAGCCAAAATGGCTGCCAGAGCTATATAGACCCGGGGCTTAGATTATGCTTTTTGTTTTACGTGCTTTTCTGTTCAGCGCACACCCCTTAACCGAAGGTCTTAACCCATTTGGGACGGGAACCGCCGCCACCTTTGGCCTTATAGCGTTGAACCACTTTTAAGTGCCGCACTACGAGCTTGTAGATCTGCTATTTTTGAAAAATCGTGTAAATGTGGTGCAAATCTTTGAATATTGGGCGTCGGCGGCCAATTACATAATTATACTTCTGGAGGTCCTTGACATGAAACAGCTTGAGAAACTTACGTTTTTCTGAAAACTGTCTTTAGAAGACATTTGTAGAATCTGGTCTCGGGTCTAAATGGGTTAAACTGTCCCTTTAAACTGTCTGTCTGTCTGTCTGTCTGTCTGTCTGTCTGTCTGTCTGTCTGTCTGTCTGTCTGTCTGTCTGTCTGTTTATCTGTC
>NW_027637043.1:0-38550 GCF_951216825.1 Electrona antarctica | reverse complement strand
CTGGTGCTTGTTCTCTCGGTCGGTGGTGGAAAAAGTGGACCGCGAGTATCACAGCGCCTGCTACAGGCCGTTGAAAACGCTTGTCTGGGACAAAGCGACCCCTGCAATGTCGCTTCTGTGAGATAAAGCCGTCTGAAAACAGAGCCGGCAATGTAAGTGGATGCGCGCGCATTTTCAAAATGGCCGCGCCCATTGGGTCAGAAGCATAACAGAGCTAACGGACGGTAGATTTCGATACGATCGTATTAAAACATGCATTAATGAATACATCGCTGTTAGAACGGCTTTTCCGTTTGTGGCAGGCTACAAGATTCTACGTGTTAATATTCCTATGTTCCTGGCGGGCAAACGATTAACTATCATTTAGCTGGGTGGACCTCCCTCAAGGACCCCTGGGGGTCCCCGGACCCCACTTTGGGAACCACTGTTACAGGACAATATGTATGGACCCCCCCCTCTTTAGAGAGGAGAGATTCTTACTCTCTTACACACACACACACACACACACACACACACACACACACACACACACACACACACACACACACACACACACACACACACACACACACACACACACACACACACACACACAGAGAGTGACACAGAGCGAGGAGGAACCGTGAAGAGGCTGGCAGAGATAATGAGTGTTATTTTAAGAACACTGCCGTAGCGTACGCACACATGAATATTAAACAGCCATGGTCTCCTTGATGAACCACCAACATAAAAAAAGTATGATTGAATGTAATGGCTTGCGTGCGTGCGTGCGTGCGTGCGAGAGAGAGAGAGATACATAACTGCTAAAAAGGTTCCAGTCCACACATGTTAGTTCTACGCCAGGGGTGGGCAACTGGCGGCCCGGGGGCCACATGCGGCCCCCACCTTCACTTAATGTGGCCCTAAGGTTAATGTCAGAATACTGATATAATATTGGTTTCAGCTGTTACAATTCCACAACATGGAAACATGACCCGCTTGAATTACTGCCTAAATCAGTGGCTCATTTGCTCAACACAAATGAAATGACATAAAAATGTTAATTTCCAGGATTCTAATTCAAAAATAGCAAAAAATAATTCAAGACTTCAATTCGAATATAGCAAAAAAATAGCCGATCTACAAGCAGAAAACGCGTCGCAGCGCGACGCGTTTTGAGCTTGTAGATCGGCTATTTTTGCTACGACAGTAATATATGGCCCTAGGGAGTGAGTGTGAAAATATAGTGGCACTCTCCATCGTCAAAGTTGCCCACCCCTGTTCTACGCCAATCAGACTGTTCAGGCAAATGGAAACACCTGTGTTGGTGCCCAACAACATGGCAGGTGTAGTAACACCTGTGTTGGTGCCCAACAACATGGCAGGTGTAGTAACACCTGTGTTGGTGCCCAACAACATGGGAGGTGTAGTAACAACTGTGTGGTGCCCCAACAACATGGCAGGTGTAGTAACACCTGTGGTGGTGCCCCAACAACATGGCAGGTGTAGTAACACCTGTGTTGGTGCCCCAACAACATGGCAGGTCAGGTGTAGTAACAACTGTGTTGGTGCCCAACAACATGGCAGGTGTAGTAACACCTGTGTTGGTGCCCAACAACATGGCAGGTGTAGGAACACCTGTGTTGGTGCCCAACAACATGGCAGGTGTAGTAACACCTGTGTTGGTGCCCCAACAACATGGCAGGTGTAGGAACACCTGTGTTGGTGCCCCAACAACATGGCAGGTGTAGGAACACCTGTGTTGGTGCCCAACAACATGGCAGGTGTAGTAACACCTGTGTTGGTGCCCCAACAACATGGCAGGTGCAGGAACACCTGTGTTGGTGCCCCAACAACATGGCAGGTGTAGGAACACCTGTGTTGGTGCCCAACAACATGGCAGGTGTAGTAACACCTGTGTTGGTGCCCAACAACATGGCAGGTGTAGGAACACCTGTGTTGGTGCCCAACAACATGGCAGATGTAGTAACACCTGTGTGGTGCCCCAACAACATGGCAGGTGTAGTAACAACTGTGTTGGTGCCCAACAACATGGCAGGTGTAGTAACACCTTTGTTTGTGCCCAACAACATGGCAGGTGTAGTAACACCTGTGTTGGTGCCCAACAACATGGCAGGTGTAGTAACAACTGTGTGGTGCCCAACAACATGGCAGGTGTAGTAACACCTGTGTTGGTGCCCAACAACATGGCAGGTGTAGTAACACCTGTGTTGGTGCCCAACATCATGGCAGGTGTAGTAACACCTGTGTTGGTGCCCAACAACATGGCAGGTGTAGTAACACCTGTGTTGGTGCCCCAACAACATGGCAGGTGTAGTAACACCTGTGTTGGGGCCCCAACAACATGGCAGGTGTAGGAACACCTGTGTTGGTGCCCAACAACATGGCAGGTGTAGTAACAACTGTGTTGGTGCCCAACAACATGGCAGGTGTAGTAACAACTGTGTTGGTGCCCAACAACATGGCAGGTGTAGTAACACCTTTGTTTGTGCCCAACAACATGGCAGGTGTAGTAACACCTGTGTTGGTGCCCAACAACATGGCAGGTGTAGTAACACCTTTGTTTGTGCCCAACAACATGGCAGGTGTAGTAACACCTGTGTTGGTGCCCAACAACATGGCAGGTGTAGTAACAACTGTGTGGTGCCCAACAACATGGCAGGTGTAGTAACACCTGTGTTGGTGCCCAAAAACATGGCAGGTGTAGTAACACCTGTGTTGGTGCCCAACAACATGGCAGGTGTAGTAACACCTGTGTTGGTGCCCAACAACATGGCAGGTGTAGTAACAACTGTGTGGTGCCCAACAACATGGCAGGTGTAGTAACACCTGTGTTGGTGCCCCAACAACATGGCAGGTGTAGTAACACCTGTGTTGGTGCCCAACATCATGGCAGGTGTAGTAACACCTGTGTTGGTGCGCAACAACATGGCAGGTGTAGTAACACCTGTGTTGGTGCCCCAACAACATGGCAGGTGTAGGAACACCTGTGTTGGTGCCCCAACAACATGACAGGTGTAGTAACACCTGTGTTGGTGCCCAACAACATGGCAGGTGTAGGAACACCTGTGTTGGTGCCCAACAACATGGCAGGTGTAGTACCACCTGTGTGGTGCCCCAACAACATGGCAGGTGTGATAACACCTGTGTTGGTGCCCCAACAACATGGCAGGTGTAGTAAAACCTGTGTGGTGCCCCAACAACATGGCAGGTGTAGTAACACCTGTGTCGGTGCCCCAACAACATGGCAGGTGTAGTACCACCTGTGTGGTGCCCCAACAACATGGCAGGTGTAGTAACACCTGTGTGGTGCCCCAACAACATGGCAGGTGTAGTAACACCTGTGTGGTGCCCCAACAACATGGCAGGTGTAGTAACACCTGTGTTGGTGCCCCAACAACATGACAGGTGTAGTAACACCTGTGTTGGTGCCCAACAACATGGCAGGTGTAGGAACACCTGTGTTGGTGCCCAACAACATGGCAGGTGTAGTACCACCTGTGTGGTGCCCCAACAACATGGCAGGTGTGATAACACCTGTGTTGGTGCCCCAACAACATGGCAGGTGTAGTAAAACCTGTGTGGTGCCCCAACAACATGGCAGGTGTAGTAACACCTGTGTCGGTGCCCCAACAACATGGCAGGTGTAGTACCACCTGTGTGGTGCCCCAACAACATGGCAGGTGTAGTAACACCTGTGTGGTGCCCCAACAACATGGCAGGTGTAGTAACACCTGTGTGGTGCCCCAACAACATGGCAGGTGTAGTAACACCTGTGTTGGTGCCCCAACAACATGGCAGGTGTAGTACCACCTGTGTGGTGCCCCAACAACATGGCAGGTGTAGTAACACCTGTGTTGGTGCCCCAACAACATGGCAGGTGTAGTAAAACCTGTGTGGTGCCCCAACAACATGGCAGGTGTAGTAACAACTGTGTTGGTGCCCAACAACATGGCAGGTGTAGTAACACCTTTGTTTGTGCCCAACAACATGGCAGGTGTAGTAACACCTGTGTTGGTGCCCAACAACATGGCAGGTGTAGTAACAACTGTGTGGTGCCCAACAACATGGCAGGTGTAGTAACACCTGTGTTGGTGCCCCAACAACATGGCAGGTGTAGTAACACCTGTGTTGGTGCCCAACATCATGGCAGGTGTAGTAACACCTGTGTTGGTGCGCAACAACATGGCAGGTGTAGTAACACCTGTGTTGGTGCCCCAACAACATGGCAGGTGTAGGAACACCTGTGTTGGTGCCCCAACAACATGACAGGTGTAGTAACACCTGTGTTGGTGCCCAACAACATGGCAGGTGTAGGAACACCTGTGTTGGTGCCCAACAACATGGCAGGTGTAGTACCACCTGTGTGGTGCCCCAACAACATGGCAGGTGTGATAACACCTGTGTTGGTGCCCCAACAACATGGCAGGTGTAGTAAAACCTGTGTGGTGCCCCAACAACATGGCAGGTGTAGTAACACCTGTGTCGGTGCCCCAACAACATGGCAGGTGTAGTACCACCTGTGTGGTGCCCCAACAACATGGCAGGTGTAGTAACACCTGTGTGGTGCCCCAACAACATGGCAGGTGTAGTAACACCTGTGTGGTGCCCCAACAACATGGCAGGTGTAGTAACACCTGTGTTGGTGCCCCAACAACATGGCAGGTGTAGTACCACCTGTGTGGTGCCCCAACAACATGGCAGGTGTAGTAACACCTGTGTTGGTGCCCCAACAACATGGCAGGTGTAGTAAAACCTGTGTGGTGCCCCAACAACATGGCAGGTGTAGTAACAACTGTGTTGGTGCCCAACAACATGGCAGGTGTAGTAACACCTTTGTTTGTGCCCAACAACATGGCAGGTGTAGTAACACCTGTGTTGGTGCCCAAAAACATGGCAGGTGTAGTAACACCTGTGTTGGTGCCCCAACAACATGGCAGGTGTAGTAACACCTGTGTTGGTGCCCAACATCATGGCAGGTGTAGTAACACCTGTGTTGGTGCGCAACAACATGGCAGGTGTAGTAACACCTGTGTTGGTGCCCCACAACATGGCAGGTGTAGTAACACCTGTGTCGGTGCCCCAACAACATGGCAGGTGTAGTAACACCTGTGTCGGTGCCCCAACAACATGGCAGGTGTAGTAACACCTGTGTCGGTGCCCCAACAACATGGCAGGTGTAGTAACACCTGTGTCGGTGCCCCAACAACATGGCAGGTGTAGTAACACCTGTGTCGGTGCCCCAACAACATGGCAGGTGTAGTAACACCTGTGTGGTGCCCAAACAACATGGCAGGTGTAGTAACACCTGTGTTGGTGCCCAACAACATGGCAGGTGTAGTAACACCTGTGTTGGTGCCCAACAACATGGCAGGTGTAGTAAAACCTGTGTGGTGCCCAACAACATGGCAGGTGTAGTAACACCTGTGTGGTGCCCCAACAACATGGCAGGTGTAGTAACACCTGTGTTGGTGCCCAACAACATGGCAGGTGTAGTAACACCTGTGTTGGTGCCCAACAACATGGCAGGTGTAGTAACACCTGTGTTGGTGCCCAACAACATGGCAGGTGTAGTAACACCTGCGTGGTGCCCAACAACATGGCAGGTGTAGTAACACCTGTGTTGGTGCCCAACAACATGGCAGGTGTAGTAACACCTGTGTTGGTGCCCCAACAACATGGCAGGTGTAGTAACAACTGTGCGGTGCCCCAACAACATGGCAGGTGTAGTAACACCTGTGTTGGTGCCCAACAACATGGCAGGTGTAGTAACAACTGCGTGGTGCCCAACAACATGGCAGGTGTAGTAACACCTGTGTTGGTGCCCAACAACATGGCAGGTGTAGTAACACCTGTGTTGGTGCTCAACATGGCAGGTGTAGTAGCACCTGTGTTGGTGCCCAACAACATGGCAGGTGTAGTAACACCTGTGTTGGTGCCCAACAACATGGCAGGTGTAGTAACACCTGTGTTGGTGCCCAACAACATGGCAGGTGTAGTAACACCTGTGTTGGTGCCCAACAACATGGCAGGTGTAGTAACACCTGTGTTGGTGCCCAGCATGGCAGGTGTAGTAACACCTGTGTTGGTGCCCAACATGGCAGGTGTAGTAACACCTGTGTTGGTGCCCAACAACATGGCAGGTGTAGTAACACCTGTGTTGGTGCCCAACAACATGGCAGGTGTAGTAACTCCTGTGTTGGTGCCCCAACAACATGGCAGGTGTAGTAACTCCTGTGTGGTGCCCCAACAACATGGCAGGTGTAGTAACTCCTGTGTGGTGCCCCAACAACATGGCAGGTGTAGGATTACATTTGAATGTCAACAAGTATTTAAATATACAGTATATACAGTATATTGTTTTTAAGCGAACATTTGTTTTAACACAACTGGCACAAAATGTATTTTTGGAGATGGGGGTCCAGAGCCAGATACAGTAACATTCCTACAGAACTCCCTTAGAGATAGGGTGAGAAGTTCAGTCACGCGAGAGAGAGACTCGGAGTAGAGCCGCTGCTCCTTTGCCTGGAAAGGAGCCAGCTTATAGGTGGTTCAGGCAATCTGGTTAGGATGCCTCTCGGGCGTCTCCCTAGGGAGGTCCTCGAGGCATCTGGTTAGGAAGCCTCTTGGGCGTCTCCCTAGGGAGGTCCTCGAGGCATCTGGTTAGGATGCCTCTCGGGCGTCTCCCTAGGGAGGTCCTCGAGGCATCTGGTTAGGACGCCTCTCGGGCGTCTCCCTAGGGAGGTCCTCGAGGCATCTGGTTAGGACGCCTCTCGGGCGTCTCCCTAGGGAGGTCCTCGAGGCATCTGGTTAGGACGCCTCTCGGGCGTCTCCATAGGGAGGTCCTCGACGCACATCCCACTGGGAGGAGACCCCGGGGCAGACCAAGGATCACGTCCCACTGGGAGGAGACCCCGGGGCAGACCAAGGACCACGTCCCACTGGGAGGAGACACCGGGGCAGACCAAGGATCACGTCCCACTGGGAGGAGACCCCGGGGCAGACCAAGGACCACGTCTCACTGGGAGGAGACCCCGGGGCAGACCAAGGACCACATCCCACTGGCCTTGGAACGCCTCGGAATCCCCCAGGAGGAAGTCACTATAATGTTACTCTCGAGAAGAGATGAAGTTTGGAGCTCTCTGGTGGAGCTGTTGCCCCCGCGACCCGACTACAGATAAGCGGTTGAAGATGGATGGATGGATAACATTCCTGGACATGAATTATTTTGAGAGTCGGTCCTCTATAAACTATACGTCCTAAATTCCTATAAACACAGAGAAGGAGGACATGTTTGGAGGTAGAGGGGAGGAGAACCCCCCCCCCCCCCCCCTCCCTGCAAGGTGCTGCCGAGTCCTGATGCAGCTCCTGGGTTGCTAGGCAACAGCCAACAGGGGAACATTCTCTCTTTCCAGGGAAACTAGTTGATGTTCCAAAATAAATAAGGTAGGCGGAATACGTCGTGAACCTCTTCAACGGGGTTAAAAGCACAGAGCGATAACATTTAACCCGTTCAGGGCGGGAACCCCTTTTTGCTGTTTTAAGCATTATGTTATACTTTAGCTGTTGAAAAACAGCAGATCTAAAAGCTCGTAGCGCTACGAGCTTGTAGATCTGCTATTATTATTATTTATTTTTTCTCATGAAAATGTGTCGCAAATCTTTGAGTATTCTTTTTATCTCAAATGTTTGCTTCTGGAGGGGGGTGGGGTGGGGGGGGGGGGGGCGTCTCGAACAACATAGTTCCAGGTGGAGGTCAGCAGCCAATTATATACATATCATTTTTGGGGGTCCTTGACATGAAACAGTTTGAGAACCAGTGACGTATAGAAACATATACTGTAGATGTTTCAGAAACACCGTCATGTCCGTTTAGATCAGAAGACATTGTTGTAGAGTTTCAGGTCTCCGTCCCAAATGGATTAACCAACACCAGAGTGCTGAAACAGGAAAAGGCCAAAGGCCTACTTCAGTAAGACAAAGCCCTTTGATGTCTCTCAGGACACGACACCAGGTCCTGGCCACGCCAGGCCTGCAAATGCCACAGACGTTGGGGGGGAAAAAAGCATGAAGGAATAAACCTGCGTGTAAGATGAATCAGTGATACCTGGCTGCTTCACAGAGTGAATCAGTGATACCTGGCTGCTTCACAGAGTGAATCAGTGATACCTGGCTGCTTCACAGAGTGAATCAGTGATACCTGGCTGCTTCACAGAGTGAATCAGTGATACCTGGCTGCTTCACAGAGTGAATCAGTGATACCTGGCTGCTTCACAGAGTGAATCAGTGATACCTGGCTGCTTCACAGAGTGAATCAGTGATACCTGGCTGCTTCACAGAGTGAATCAGTGATACCTGGCTGCTTCACAGAGTGAATCAGTGATACCTGGCTGCTTCACAGAGTGAATCAGTGATACCTGGCTGCTTCACAGAGTGAATCAGTGATACCTGGCTGCTTCACAGAGTGAATCAGTGATACCTGGCTGCTTCACAGAGTGAATCAGTGATACCTGGCTGCTTCACAGAGTGAATCAGTGATACCTGGCTGCTTCACAGAGTGAATCAGTGATACCTGGCTGCTTCACAGAGTGAATCAGTGATACCTGGCTGCTTCACAGAGTGAATCAGTGATACCTGGCTGCTTCACAGAGTGAATCAGTGATACCTGGCTGCTTCACAGAGTGAATCAGTGATACCTGGCTGCTTCACAGAGTGCCTGCTTTAAGGATACTCGGTAGCGGCTTCAATTCAAGGGAAGGTTCAGCCATGTTTTGACAGCATTTTGAGAGATTTCTTCAACCTCTTTTATTCAAATAACGAAGAAAACATGCACAAACAAACAAACACCCTCAGAAACAGCTAGATCAAAAGGCTTACCGACATCAGTAACCAGGCCTCTTTATCAAAGCGAGGCCTGTTTTATCTCATTAACCCGTTCTGGGCGGGAACCCCTTTTGGTGTTTAAAGCATTGTGTTATACTTTAGCTATTGAAAAATAGCAGATCTACAAGCTCGTAGCGCGGCACCGAGTGCCGCGCTACGAGCTTGTAGGTCTGTTATTTTTGAAAAAGCGTGAAAACGTGGCGCAAATCTTTGCATATATATTCTTTCAGAACGTTTTTAACTCAATTCTTTGCTTCTGGGAGGTTCCTGGAACAACATATTTTCAGATGGGGGTCGGCTGCCTAATTCTGGGGGTCCTTGACATGAAAATGTTTGAGAACCACTGACATAAAAAACATGGGGTTTTTCAGAAAACTGTCAGGATTTAGAAGACATTTTTCCCAGGTCTAAACGGGTTAACGCAGCCTCTGGAGTAACGGCGCGGCTCCAACGGCTCCAAAGGGAGATGGAAACAGTTTTGCCCGTATTTGCTTTGTTATTTAGGAACGGCTGGAATTAATTACTCTGGGTTTTTCTTTTCACTCTTTATTCATTATTCTTTTTTTTCCCTGTAAACACATTAGTCAAATGAAACGTCTCCCGGCAACACCTGGCGTTCTTATCTGGCTCTACCAAAGACGCCGGGCCGCCGACCCCCATCTGGAAAGATTTAGTTCCAGGGACCCCCCCCCCCTCCCCCCTCCCAGAAGCAAACATTTGTGTTAAAAACGTTCGCTGTGAAAGAATATTTGTGACCAGATTTGACTGAGAGCCTGCCGTCGCGCAACCTCCAGCTTTCCACCAGAGGAGAAAAACTATATTTTTGTATCCGAAGTGAGTAAATATCACAGGCAGACTCTTCACATACTAGAGCATGTCTGAAATAAGTGTCAGAGCTGAAATCAACATGTAAATATGAAATAAATGCTTAAACATGTAGCTAGGTGTAATGTTAGAGACCACAGAAGACATGTAAATATGAAATAAATGCTTAAACATGTAGCTAGGTGTAATGTTAGAGACCACAGAAGACATGTAAATATGAAATAAATGCTTAAACATGTAGCTAGGTGTAATGTTAGAGACCACAGAAGACATGTAAATATGAAATAAATGCTTAAACATGTAGCTAGGTGTAATGTTAGAGACCACAGAAGACATGTAAATATGAAATAAATGCTTAAACATGTAGCTAGGTGAAATGTTAGAGACCACAGAAGACATGTAAATATGAAATAAATGCTTAAACATGTAGCTAGGTGTAATGTTAGAGTCCACAGAAGACATGTAAATATGAAATAAATGCTTAAACATGTAGCTAGGTGTAATGTTAGAGTCCACAGAAGACATGTAAATATGAAATAAATGCTTAAACATGTAGCTAGGTGTAATGTTAGAGACCACAGAAGACATGTAAATATGAAATAAATGCTTAAACATGTAGCTAGGTGTAATGTTAGAGACCACAGAAGACATGTAAATATGAAATAAATGCTTAAACATGTAGCTAGGTGTAATGTTAAGAGACCACAGAAGACATGTAAATATGAAATAAATGCTTAAACATGTAGCTAGGTGTAATGTTAGAGTCCACAGAAGACATGTAAATATGAAATAAATGGCTTAAACATGTAGCTAGGTGTAATGTTAGAGACCACAGAAGACATGTAAATATGAAATAAATGCTTAAACATGTAGCTAGGTGTAATGTTAGAGACCACAGAAGACATGTAAATATGAAATAAATGCTTAAACATGTAGCTAGGTGTAATGTTAGAGTACACAGAATACATGTAAATATGAAATAAATGCTTAAACATGTAGCTAGGTGTAATGTTAGAGACCACAGAAGTGAACCTTTCAAGCCTGTTTTCTCAACTCGCTGTTTCTCTGCAAGACATTACTCTATAAGCCATATCTCCAAAACTGGTGGGTCAAACTGAACAACCAATATGTCAATTTGAAGCTATGATTCCCTGCTTTCATATGACATGAAAAAAACGAAACGAAAATTCAAAAAAATCCAATGGCAGTCCCTCAGTCAAATTTGGTCACATATATAGTCAAAGATGTGCGCCACATTTTCACGATTTTTCAAAACAAATAGCAGAACTACAAGCTCATAGCGCTCATAGCTCTCATAGTGCGGCACTCTGTGAGCTTGTAGATCTGCTATTTTTCCCAACAGCTTAAAAGTTTTAAATAAAGTATGTGTTGAAACGCTAAGGCGACACAGATCATGTCGTACCCGTCCTACGCGGGCTAAAAGATACCCAGTGCCGCGTACGGAGGAGGTGGTGGTTATACCTGCCTCCTCCTCCTCCTCCTCCTCCTCCTCCACCTCCTCCACCTCCTCCACCACCTCCTCCCAGAGAGGAGGATGTGGTGGTTAGACCTGCCTCCTCCTCCTTCTCCTCCTCCTCCACCTCCTCCCAGAGAGGAGGATGTGGTGGTTATACCTGCCTCCTCCTCCTCCTCCTCCTCCTCCTCCTCCTCCACCTCCTCCACCTCCTCCCAGAGAGGAGGATGTGGTGGTTAGACCTGCCTCCTCCTCCTCCTCCTCCTCCTCCTCCTCCTCCACCTCCTCCCAGAGAGGAGGATGTGGTGGTTAGACCTGCCTCCTCCTCCTCCTCCTCCTCCTCCTCCACCTCCTCCCAGAGAGGAGGATGTGGTGGTTAGACCTGCCTCCTCCTCCTCCTCCTCCTCCTCCTCCTCCTCCTCCCAGAGAGGAGGATGTGGTGGTTAGACCTGCCTCCTCCTCCTCCTCCTCCTCCTCCTCCTCCACCTCCTCCCAGAGAGGAGGATGTGGTGGTTAGACCTGCCTCCTCCTCCTCCTCCTCCTCCTCCTCCCCCCAGAGAGACCTTAATGTGGTAGATTTGTCAGTGTCAATTCAGCAGCTAATCTTTCTGGCCCACCTCGACGCTCGCTCGCTTCCTGCCCCCCTCCCCCCAGAACACCCCCCCTGCCCCCCCCCCATTCATCCTGCCGCTTTCTGTCTCTCCCGCAACTCACAGCGTTCCGCGATGAGAAGAGACAAAAGGCAGAGGGAGGGAAGCCATGCAGGGTGAAGATGGAGCTGGCGATATAGGTGTGTGTGTGTGTGTGTGTATGCGGTGGTGGTGGGGGGGTGGTGGTGGTGGTGGGGGTGTGACCCTGACTGAGTGCAACACAACACAGAAACGACATGTTGATGTACTGGAATTAAACTAGCCCGACTTTATTTAGCGTTGGTGTGTCTCACCTAAAAAACGTAATAAATGGTAAATGTTGCATTTATATAGTGCCTTTATCCAAGGCGCTTTACATTCACATTCATTTATATAGTGCCTTTATCCAAGGTGCTTTACATTCACATTCATTTATATAGTGCCTTTATCCAAGGTACTTTACATTCACATTCATTTATATAGTGCCTTTATCCAAGGTGCTTTACATTCACACACACATTTATATAGAGCCTTTATCCAAGGTGCTTTACATTCACACACACATTTATATAGAGCCTTTATCCAAGGTGCTTTACATTCACATTCATTTATATAGTGCCTTTATCCAAGGTGCTTTACATTCACATTCATTTATATAGTGCCTTTATCCAAGGTGCTTTACATTCACATTCATTTATATAGTGTCTTTATCCAAGGTGCTTTACATTCACATTCATTTATATAGTGCCTTTATCCAAGGTGCTTTACATTCACATTCATTTATATAGTGCCTTTATCCAAGGTGCTTTACATTCACATTCATTTATATAGTGTCTTTATCCAAGGCGCTTTACATTCACACACACATTGATATAGTGCCTTTATCCAAGGTGCTTTACATTCACATTCATTTATATAGTGCCTTTATCCAAGGCGCTTTACATTCACATTCATTTATATAGTGCCTTTATCCAAGGCGCTTTACATTCACATTCATTTATATAGTGCCTTTATCCAAGGCGCTTTACATTCACATTCATTTATATAGTGCCTTTATCCAAGGTGCTTTACATTCACATTCATTTATATAGTGCCTTTATCCAAGGTGCTTTACATTCACATTCATTTATATAGTGCCTTTATCCAAGGTGCTTTACATTCACATTCATTTATATAGTGCCTTTATCCAAGGTGCTTTACATTCACATTCATTTATATAGTGCCTTTATCCAAGGTACTTTACATTCACATTCATTTATATAGTGCCTTTATCCAAGGTGCTTTACATTCACACACACATTTATATAGAGCCTTTATCCAAGGTGCTTTACATTCACACACACATTTATATAGAGCCTTTATCCAAGGTGCTTTACATTCACATTCATTTATATAGTGCCTTTATCCAAGGTGCTTTACATTCACATTCATTTATATAGTGCCTTTATCCAAGGTGCTTTACATTCACATTCATTTATATAGTGTCTTTATCCAAGGTGCTTTACATTCACATTCATTTATATAGTGCCTTTATCCAAGGTGCTTTACATTCACATTCATTTATATAGTGCCTTTATCCAAGGTGCTTTACATTCACATTCATTTATATAGTGTCTTTATCCAAGGCGCTTTACATTCACACACACATTGATATAGTGCCTTTATCCAAGGTGCTTTACATTCACATTCATTTATATAGTGCCTTTATCCAAGGCGCTTTACATTCACATTCATTTATATAGTGCCTTTATCCAAGGCGCTTTACATTCACATTCATTTATATAGTGCCTTTATCCAAGGCGCTTTACATTCACATTCATGTATATAGTGTCTTTATCCAAGGTGCTTTACATTCACATTCATTTATATAGTGCCTTTATCCAAGGTGCTTTACATTCACATTCATTTATATAGTGCCTTTATCCAAGGTGCTTTACATTCACATTCATTTATATAGTGCCTTTATCCAAGGTGCTTTACATTCACACACACATTGATATAGTGCCTTTATCCAAGGTGCTTTACATTCACATTCATTTATATAGTGCCTTTATCCAAGGCGCTTTACATTCACATTCATTTATATAGTGCCTTTATCCAAGGCGCTTTACATTCACATTCATGTATATAGTGTCTTTATCCAAGGCGCTTTACATTCACATTCATTTATATAGTGCCTTTATCCAAGGTGCTTTACATTCACATTCATTTATATAGTGCCTTTATCCAAGGCGCTTTACATTCACATTCATTTATATAGTGCCTTTATCCAAGGCGCTTTACATTCACATTCATTTATATAGTGTCTTTATCCAAGGCGCTTTACATTCACATTCATTTATATAGTGCCTTTATCCAAGGTGCTTTACATTCACACACACATTTATATAGTGCCTTTATCCAAGGTGCTTTACATTCACATTCATTTATATAGTGCCTTTATCCAAGGTGCTTTACATTCACACACACATTTATATAGTGTCTTTATCCAAGGCGCTTTACATTCACACACACATTTATATAGCGCCTTTATCCAAGGAGCTTTACATTCACACACACATTTATATAGAGCCTTTATCCAAGGCGCTTTACATTCACACATTCACTTATATAGTGCCTTTATCCAAGGTGCTTTACATTCACATTCATTTATATAGTGCCTTTATCCAAGGTGCTTTGCATTCACACACACATTTATATAGTGCCTTTATCCAAGGTGCTTTACATTCACATTCATTTATATAGTGCCTTTATCCAAGGTGCTTTACATTCACATTCATTTATATAGTGCCTTTATCCAAGGTGCTTTACATTCACATTCATTTATATAGTGCCTTTATCCAAGGCGCTTTACATTCACACACACATTGATATAGTGCCTTTATCCAAGGCGCTTTACATTCACATTCATTTATATAGTGCCTTTATCCAAGGTGCTTTACATTCACATTCATTTATATAGTGCCTTTATCCAAGGTGCTTTACATTCACATTCATTTATATAGTGCCTTTATCCAAGGCGCTTTACATTCACACACACATTTATACAGTGCCTTTATCCAAGGCGCTTTACATTCACACACACATTGATATAGTGCCTTTATCCAAGGCGCTTTACATTCACATTCATTTATATAGTGCCTTTATCCAAGGTGCTTTACATTCACATTCATTTATATAGTGCCTTTATCCAAGGTGCTTTACATTCACATTCATTTATATAGTGCCTTTATCCAAGGCGCTTTACATTCACACACACATTTATACAGTGCCTTTATCCAAGGTGCTTTACATTCACATTCATTTATATAGTGCCTTTATCCAAGGTGCTTTACATTCACATTCATTTATATAGTGCCTTTATCCAAGGTGCTTTACATTCACATTCATTTATATAGTGCCTTTATCCAAGGTGCTTTACATTCACATTCATTTATATAGTGCCTTTATCCAAGGCGCTTTACATTCACATTCATTTATATAGTGCCTTTATCCAAGGTGCTTTACATTCACACACACATTTATATAGTGCCTTTATCCAAGGTGCTTTACATTCACATTCATTTATATAGTGCCTTTATCCAAGGTGCTTTACATTCACATTCATTTATATAGTGTCTTTATCCAAGGTGCTTTACATTCACATTCATTTATATAGTGCCTTTATCCAAGGTGCTTTACATTCACATTCATTTATATAGTGCCTTTATCCAAGGCGCTTTACATTCACACACACATTTATATAGTGCCTTTATCCAAGGCGCTTTACATTCACATTCATTTATATAGTGCCTTTATCCAAGGTGCTTTACATTCACATTCATTTATATAGTGCCTTTATCCAAGGTGCTTTACATTCACACACACATTTATATAGTGCCTTTATCCAAGGTGCTTTACATTCACATTCATTTATATAGTGCCTTTATCCAAGGTGCTTTACATTCACACACACATTTATATAGTGCCTTTATCCAAGGTGACACACAGACAGACACACATACAGACAGACAGACATGATCTGCTGGGTCTCATAGTAAATGCTCACTGCGTTCGCAATAATCCCTCTTCCCTCTCTCTGTCCTCGGTTCTCCTATCACTCTCCAACTAAAGCAAAAAAGACATACATACATATTTATACTGCATAATATAATGCTAGATGTGCTGAGTAATAATGCTGACCATTATTATATGCCTATAGGGTTAAGGCAAAACTCCATGCTCACACACCACACACATTGTGTCCTTAAAATGTTACACTGAGCATAATAATGCTCAGTGTAACATTTTAAGGACACAATGTATGTGAGCTAGACTCTAGACTCTAGACTCACTCACAGACTGAGATAGACTGTGTGAGCTAGACTCTAGACTCACACTCACAGACAGAGATAGACTGTGTGTGTGAGCTAGACTCTAGACTCACTCACAGACTGAGATAGACTGTGTGTGAGCTAGACTCTAGACTCACTCACAGACAGAGATAGACTGTGTGTGAGCTAGACTCTAGACTCACTCACAGACTGAGATAGACTGTGTGTGAGCTAGACTCGATCTAGACTCACTCACAGACTGAGATAGACTGTGTGTGTGAGCTAGACTCTAGACTCACTCACAGACTGAGATAGACTGTGTGAGCTAGACTCTAGACTCACTCACAGACTGAGATAGACTGTGTGTGTGAGCTAGACTCTAGACTCACTCACAGACTGAGATAGACTGTGTGTGTGAGCTAGACTCTAGACTCACTCACAGACTGAGATAGACTGTGTGTGAGCTAGACTCTAGACTCACTCACAGACTGAGATAGACTGTGTGTGTGAGCTAGACTCTAGACTCACTCACAGACTGAGATAGACTGTGTGTGTGAGCTAGACTCTAGACTCACTCACAGACTCTGTGAAGTGAGCGGTGCAACTGTGCAACTGTTCTCTACAGTTGCACCGCGCAACTGTAGAGAACAGTTGCACCGCTCACTTCACAGGGGTGTGATTTTTATTATTACAGTAGAAGTTTACAGACCAAACTGTAAATAAAAGGTTTACATGACTTTCTGCCTCAGTCCGTATATAGCGAGCTGTATTGAATAAGCAGAGAACAGAATATGGGACAGAGTTGCACCACTCACTTCACATGGGTGTGATTTTTATTATTACTACAGTAGAAGTTTTTTTCTTATGAAAGCAGAGAGTCTTCTGTTTCATACGGTATATAGTATTTATATGTCGCTATAGGCCTTATTTTGTGAATATTGAGTACGGGTCCATGTCTTCTCTGCAGTTATATCTGGTGGGCGCAATGTGCATCCACCCAGTAACCAATTTATGACAGACTGTACATGGGATCAATGTTTACTCTTTTCCTCGTAAAAGTACACATTCAGGGCTTTCATTCGGTGTATAGGATGTATAGCATATTTATTGTGTTTATTGTTATATCTGCCTGTCAATGTCTGACTATAAACCTTCATAACTCTGCATCCTTTAGATGATGATGATGATTCACTGCTTTCATTGTTTTGATCGCAGTAACATTGGGGGGGGGGGGGGGGGGGGGTCATGGGCACATTGGGCAGCAAAAGTCTTGATCGTACGGCTATAAAAAGTCCCATTCCACCGTTCGGTTCAGAACTATAGTATAACGGTGAGACGCGTTGTCATCATGAGCTGATTTTGTTTTTCAAGCTAGTATAGGGAACATGCCTGGGCATGCACGGTTTAGGACGCGGAAAAGTTCGTTATACATTACACCTGGGTCGATTACGTCCCCGACGCGTTCATTGCGGTCTTATCACTACAATTATAATGAATAAAAAAGCGTTACAATCACACGTCTGAGCGATATCCGATTATGACGGCTCTGCATGGCGATACGTGATCCACCAACGGTAGACTGTCTGTTGTCATGGCGGCCCCGCTCGATACTGTAGTTCGTTTGTTAGTTCGTAGTATTGTAGGCTCGGGGATCGTTTGGTCGCTACAGTATGAAGAAGTAAACATGCATCTGTCCATGTGTGTTGCCGATCTGGTGCAGAATCTGCAGATCATGTGTTAGGCAGCGTAACAGCGTTCCGTATGTTTTTTTCCGAGACATGAGCCCCCATCTCGCAAGGCCCTCCTCCTGCAGGAGAAACAGGAGGGGAGGGGGGAATCGAGTATAAAAGCCAATAGGTGGAGGAAAGCCTGGTGAGGCGAGGTTAGGTGAAATTTGATTATTTTCACACACGGGCTACATCGGCATGGGCGCATCCATTCTACACTGGTTTATACACGTAAAGCGGCCCGCCCTCCTGTTTTCAGGAGGGGAGGGGTTTTGTTTTTTTTTTGTTTTTTTTTCTGATCACGTGAGCGGGACTAAGCAGCAATGATAGGGCGATGGTTCTTCATTGTCCGGGTGGGTAAAAAGATGAATGAAAGTATGCTATAAAAAAGTGATTGAAACGTATTGATACGTGATCCGCACCCGACGTTTGATTAATTGATAACGTATTGATACGCGATTCGCGTCGGCTGTGTGTTAATAGCTGGTTTCATGTTGGCAGCATAGTGTGCCTTTCAGCCTTTCAGAAGATGACATTGAACCATTTAATTTTAAACAGCTTTCACACCATGTTTTATATTATATACTGAATGCATATGTTTGGTACCATGTGCTAAATAAGCAAATAGCCTATCCATCACTCAAGTTGCACATGCACACGTGCGTGCGCACACACACACACACACACACACACACACACACACACACACACACACACACACACACACACACACACACACACACACACACACACACACACACACACACACACACACACACACACACACACACACACACACACACACACACACACACACACACCAGGGAGGGCGGCTTGTACAGTACAGTACAGTACAGTACAGTACAGTACAGTACAGACAAGTCTGATTTTTCTTTATTGCGACTGTAGGTCACAGTTTACTATGAAAACCTGCATCTTGCATCCGTCACGCCTCGTGACATGCTCCATATACAGTACGGCCAGTACATAATTAATTCCATATTAGATCCCTTGGATCTCCATATATGGAGCTGGCCTGTTCTGACCTCAGTCATCAAACCCTGTACACTCAAGACATGCTTCATATATGGCGTGTGTCACGGAGAAGTCTGGATCGTCACCTAGAACTGCATATATGGAGCCGGTCAGCAACTCTACATCTGACCTCATGGACTCCAGATTCATTGTTTAACTCCTGCTTCTCTACTGTGCCGTAGTAAGAAGCTCTGTTGTTTCAGCGTGACCTCGCCCTTTAGTAAGTAAGTACATTTTATTTATAAAGCACCTTTCTTAACAAGGTTACAAAGTGCTGTACAATGAACACAATAAAATCAATCAAAATTACAACAGGACAGTGTACAACAACAAACAATAAGAACACTTAATCAAGAAGGTCAAATAAAATCAGGAAAATGTTTACGGAATAAAAACGTTTTCAACAAACTCTTAAAAATATTGACAGACTCAGCGTTTTTTAAAGTGCAAGGTAGGGCGTTCCATAATGTAGGTGCAACTACTGCAAAAGCACGGTCACCCTTGTTCCATAATGTAGGTGCAACTACTGCAAAAGCACGGTCACCCTTTGTCTTTCGCTTAGTCCCAGGAACTATTAGGAGGCCTTTGTCAGAGGACCGCAGGGATCTCACATTGACCTTGGGGGGCAGAAGATCAGTAATGTAGTGTGGGACCAGTCCATGTAGGGCTTTAAAAGTAGTTAAAAGGATTTTAAAATCTATTCTAGCCTTGATGGGCAGCCAATGGAGTGTGGCTAACACCGGGGTGATATGTGCTCGACGGTTCTGTACAAGTTGAAGTTTGGATAATGAGGAGCTGCTTAGAGTGGTATAGAGTCCGTTACAATAGTCAAGGCGGGAAGAGACAAATGCGTGCAAAAAATGTTCTAGGTCAGTGGGAGTGAGAATAGACTTTATTTTGGAAATGTTGCGTAAGTGATAAAAACATGCCTGGGTAACTTTTTTGACATGGGACTCAAGGGTCATCCTACTGTCAAAAAGTACACCCAGGTTTTTGGCTGTCGATTTGACATTTGCTGCCAGTGGGCCAAGGGACTCCCGAATACTGTGGGAACTAGCCTCTTGGCCAATGATGAGGATTTCTGTTTTGTCTGGGTTGAGCTGTAGGACGTTATGTGCCATCCAAGTGTTGATAGCGGATACAGGGTTATCTACTGCAAATGCCATTAACATGTGAGTGACTGAAGTTTCTTCTATCTGTGCAATGTCCCTTTAAGTTAACCTGCGATCCGACTCCGTCTATCATGCATCAGTGTTTTATCCACATGGAGCGGCCGGTCCAAACCTGCTCATTTCAGGGAGATTGTGCTTTTCTTCAACCGACTACAAAGTGGCAGCCGGTCGTATTTGAAGTCTGTTGCCTGTGATGTAGAACCGTTACTGAAGGCCTGAAGTGATGTAGAACCGTTACTGAAGGCCTGAACCGTGTGCGTGTGCGTGTGCGTGCGCGTGCGTGCGTGTGGAGTGAGATAGGGATACTACTCCTACATTCGTAACACACTTGTATTCAGTAGTCTGGCGTTGCCAGACTGTTGCCTCTCGACATTGTTCAATGCTAAAATATAAATGCTTCCGTCATACAGTCTGGAGCAACGGAAGCTCTGATCATGAGTCAAATATAAATGCTTCCGTCATACTCTATAGAGCACCGAAGTCTGACGTCACTGTCAGTAGAGGGCGCCAGTACACAGGTTCATGTATTTTTTTATTTGCATTGAAATCCCCATTTTAGGTCGCTTCATATAAGAACTGTGTTTGAAAAATAAACCGATCATCCCGGGCTTTCTGTCAGGGGGGTGGCTGGCTCGAGTTACGTGCATTACAACCGTACACACACACACACACACACACACACACACACACACACACACACACACACACACACACACACACACACACACACACACACACACACACACACACACACACACACACACACACACACACACACACACACACACACACACACGCAGACACACAAACAGAGACGTGCCGCATTTATAGTAGGATGGAAAGGAAATACATTTCTCACAAATATTAAAACAAATGTATACCCCTGTTAAATCAGGGTATCCTTAAAAAAGGTATCTTTGAAAAACAAAGAAAAGGTCCCGCACGCTGCCAAAATGTTGCTCTTTATTAGGTCGACGTTTCGGTTGATTAGACCTTCATCAGGACAGACAATGTATCTTTGTTTTTCAAAGATACCCTTTATAAGTATGCTATATTGATCAAAGATACCCTTTATAAGTATGCTCTATTGATCAAAGATACCCTTTATAAGTATGCTATATTGATCAAAGATACCCTTTATAAGTATGCTATATTGATCAAAGATACCCTTTATAAGTATGCTCTATTGATCAAAGATACCCTTTATAAGTATGCTATATTGATCAAAGATACCCTTTATAAGTATGCTATATTGATCAAAGATACCCTTTATAAGTATGCTCTATTGATCAAAGATACCCTTTATAAGTATGCTATATTGATCAAAGATACCCTTTATAAGTATGCTATATTACCCTTTATAAGTATGCTCTATTGCCGTACGCACCTGTCACTGTAGCCTTCTGAGGTGTGCATCTGCCTTTTGCTAAAAAAATATCAGGGTATCCAAAAAATAACCTATTTTGAAAAGTACTGCATATCCAATTTGCTGAGAAGGAAAGCAGCAGTGTGTGTATGAAGGTAATAGTGTGTGTGAAGGTAATAGTGAGAGGCTATTCTGAGCTCACCCGTTGACTCCTAAGTCATCCTGGACGAGACGAGAGCGTCCGCCAAAAGACAAAATGTAAATGTAGTATCTCATTCTTAGCGGTAATAACAGGAGAGGTGCTCTGGACATAAAACAGCCCCAAGGACAAGAAGCCAAAAGGTGTTATTTACAACTGCAGGCCATATTAACACATTTAGACCTGAGGACGATTCTACAAATGTCTTCAAAATCCTGACAGTTTTCTGAAAAACCCAATGTTTCGTTCTCATAGTCTGGCGTTGCCAGACTGTTGCCTCTCGACATTGTTCAATGCTAAAATATAAATGCTTCCGTCTTACAGTCTGGAGCAACGGAAGCTCTGATCATGAGTCAAATGTAAATGCTTCCGTCATACAGTCTGGAGCAACGGAAGCTCTGATCATGAGTCAAATATAAATGTTTCCGTCGTACAGTCTGGAGCAACGGAAGCTCTGATCATGAGTCAAATATAAATGCTTCCGTCGTACAGTCTGGAGCAACGGAAGCTCTGATCATGAGTCAAATATAAATGTTTCCGTCGTACAGTCTGGAGCAACGGAAGCTCTGATCATGAGTCAAATATAAATGTTTCCGTCGTACAGTCTGGAGCAACGGAAGCTCTGATCATGAGTCAAATATAAATGCTTCCGTCGTACAGTCTGGAGCAACGGAAGCTCTGATCAGGAGTCAAATATAAATGTTTCCGTCGTACAGTCTGGAGCAACGGAAGCTCTGATCATGAGTCAAATATAAATGCTTCCGTCGTACAGTCTGGAGCAACGGAAGCTCTGATCAGGAGTCAAATATAAATGTTTCCGTCGTACAGTCTGGAGCAACGGAAGCTCTGATCATGAGTCAAATATAAATGCTTCCGTCGTACAGTCTGGAGCAACGGAAGCTCTGATCATACAGTCTGGAGCAACGGAAGCTCTGATCATGAGTCAAATATAAATGCTTCCGTCGTACAGTCTGGAGCAACGGAAGCTCTGATCATGAGTCAAATATAAATGCTTCCGTCGTACAGTCTGGAGCAACGGAAGCTCTGATCATGAGTCAAATATAAATGCTTCCGTCATACTCTATAGAGCACCGAAGTCTGACGTCACTGTCAGTAGAGGGCGCCAGTACACAGGTTCATGTATTTTTTTATTTGCATTGAAATCCCCATTTTAGGTCGCTTCATATAAGAACTGTGTTTGAAAAATAAACCGATCATCCCGGCCTTTCTGTCAGGGGGGTGGCTGGGGGTGGCTGGCTCGACTTACGTGCATTACAACCGTACACACACACACACACACACACGCACGCAGACACACACACAGAGACGTGCCGCATTTATAGTAGGATGGAAAGGAAATACATTTCTCACAAATATTAAAACAAATGTATACCCCTGTTATAGCAGGGTATCCTTAAAAAGGGTATCTTTGAAAAACAAAGAAAAGGTCTCGCACGCTGCCAAAATGTTGCTCTTTATTAGGTCGACGTTTCGGTTGATTAGACCTTCATCAGGACAGACAATGTATCTTTGTTTTTCAAAGATACCCTTTAAAAGTATGCTATATTGATCAAAGATACCCTTTATAAGTATGCTATATTGATCAAAGATACCCTTTATAAGTATGCTCTATTGATCAAAGATACCCTTTATAAGTATGCTATATTGATCAAAGATACCCTTTATAAGTATGCTATATTACCCTTTATAAGTATGCTATATTGCCCTACGCACCTGTCACTGTAGCCTTCTGAGGTGTGCATCTGCCTTTTGCTAAAAAAATATCAGGGTATCCAAAAAATAACCTATTTTGAAAAGTACTGCATATCCAATTTGCTGAGAAGGAAAGCAGCAGTGTGTGTATGAAGGTAATAGTGTGTGTGAAGGTAATAGTGAGAGGCTATTCTGAGCTCACCCATTGACTCCTAAGTCATCCTGGACGAGACGAGAGCGTCCGCCAAAAGACAAAATGTAAATGTAGTATCTCATTCTTAGCGGTAATAACAGGAGAGGTGCTCTGGACATAAAACAGCCCCAAGGACAAGAAGCCAAAAGGTGTTATTTACAACTGCAGGCCATATTAACACATTTAGACCTGAGGACGATTCTACAAATGCCTTCAAAATCCTGACAGTTTTCTGAAAAACCCAATGTTTCGTTCTCAAACATTTTCATGTCAAGGACCCTAAAAATGATATGTAATTGGCCGCCGACCCCCATCTGAAAATATGTTGTCCCCCCCCCCCCCTCCCAGAAGCAAAGATTTGAGTTAAAAACATTCGCTCTAAAAGAATATATATTCAAAGATTCGCGCCACATTTTCACAATTTTACAAAAATAGCAGATGATGTAGATCTGCTATTGGATGTAGATCTGCTATTTTTCAATAGATAAAGCATAACATAATGCTTTAAACACCAACAGGGGTTCCCGCCCAGAATGGCTTAAGATGATGAACTTCCAAGTGTTGACAGCAATTAGAGTGCAGGTTTTATATTGTCTCGTGCTGCGCTTCACTCTCACTCGCTGTTGTTGTCGTGCAGATCGTTTTCCTGCACAGCAGTTTGTGGCGGGCTTTAATTAACACTTTTTAATGCCGGGGAATTCTCTAGAAGCGTTTATATTCCAAACTTCAGAAATGAAGTTCCTCTCACTTCCTCTGCCAACCTGTTTGTATCCAGTGTCCAATAGAAACAGGCCGTTTGTATTCAGTGTCCACCAATAGAAAACAGGCCGTTTGTATTCAGTGTCCAATAATAAAACAGAACAAAGCCATCATAACATTATGATGCTGATCCATATTGTCTCTTCTTCTCTCCTCATGACTGTGACCTATTTATTTACTTCCATAATGTGGAACAGTAGACGTGTTCACTGTGGGGTTTATTTACATCCATAATGTGGAACAGTAGACGTGTTCACTGTGGGGTTTATTTACATCCATAATGTGGAACAGTAGACGTGTTCACTGTGGGGTTTATTTACTACCATAATGTGGAACAGTAGACGTGTTCACTGTGGGGTTTATTTACATCCATAATGTGGAACAGTAGACGTGTTCACTGTGGGGTTTATTTACATCCATAATGTGGAACAGTAGACGTGTTCACTGTGGGGTTTATTTACATCCATAATGTGGAACAGTAGACGTGTTCACTGTGGGTTTTATTTACCTCCATAATGTGGAACAGTAGACGTGTTCACTGTGGGTTGACTGATTCTGCACAACACTTTAACACATTTAGACCTGAGGACGATTCTAAAACAAACACAACAATTTACAATTTACAATTTAGGCATTTAGCAGACGCTCTTAATCCAGAGCGACTTACATTAGGCAAGAACAAAAGTATGGGAATACATCACATATATAAAATGCATTTATCAAGAAACATGCGTAAGCTAAGAACGTAACTAGAACATATCTATATAATGACACTATACATATTAAATATACATATATACTATACTATGCTATACATATGTACTACACATATGTACTACACTACACAAAAAGTCTTCTAAATCCTGACAGTTTTCTGAAACACCCTATGTTTCTGTGTCAGTGGTGCTCAAACATGTTCATGTCAAGGACCCCCAAAAATATATGACATTGGCCGCCGACCCCCATCTGAAAATATGTAGTTCCAGGGACCCCCCCCCCCCTCCCAGTAGCAAAGATTTGAGTTAAAAACGTTCGCTCTGAAAGAATATATATTCAAATATTTGCGCCACATTTTCAAGATTTAAAAAAAAAAGCAGATCTACAAGCTCATAGCACGGCACCGAGTGCCGCGCTATGAGCTTGTAGATCTGCTATTTTTCAATAGCTTAATGTATAACACAATGCTTAAAACACCAAAAGGGGTTTCCGCCCAGAATGGATTAAATGAACATTTGGTTTGTAAATGTCAACCCTGGCCTTTCATTCCAGTGTTTCTTTCCCCCTCATTGAGCAGAAACACGACATGCTGCCGTCTACGAGGATGTTTGGACGGACGGGAAGACATTTTAATAAAGTCTAGGAGGATGTTTGGACGGACGGGAAGACATTTTTAATAAAGTCTAGGAGGATGTTTTTTTTGGACGGGCAGATATTTGAATAAAGCAATAAAGCCACAATAAGGTCTCAGGTTACGGTGGGTTTTATAACGGCTGAGAGGCGTAGGTAGTGGAGATGCTCCAGGTTACGGTGGGTTTTAGAACGGCTGAGAGGCGTAGGTAGTGGAAGGTCTCAGGTTACGGTGGGTTTTATAACGGCTGAGAGGCGTAGGTAGTGGAGATGCTCCAGGTTACGGTGGGTTTTATAACGGCTGAGAGGCGTAGGTAGTGGAAGGTCTCAGGTTACGGTGGGTTTTAGAAGGGCTGAGAGGCGTAGGTAGTGGAAGGTCTCAGGTTACGGTGGGTTTTAGAACGGCTGAGAGGCGTAGGTAGTGGAAGGTCTCAGGTTACGGTGGGTTTTAGAACGGCTGAGAGGCGTAGGTAGTGGAAGGTCTCAGGTTACGGTGGGTTTTAGAACGGCTGAGAGGCGTAGGTAGTGGAAGGTCTCAGGTTACGGTGGGTTTTAGAACGGCTGAGAGGCGTAGGTAGTGGAAGGTCTCAGGTTACGGTGGGTTTTAGAACGGCTGAGAGGCGTAGGTAGTGGAAGGTCTCAGGTTACGGTGGGTTTTAGAACGGCTGAGAGGCGTAGGTAGTGGAAGGTCTCAGGTTACGGTGGGTTTTATAACGGCTGAGAGGCGTAGGTAGTGGAAGGTCTCAGGTTACGGTGGGTTTTAGAACGGCTGAGAGGCGTAGGTAGTGGAAGGTCTCAGGTTACGGTGGGTTTTAGAACGGCTGAGAGGCGTAGGTAGTGGAAGGTCTCAGGTTACGGTGGGTTTTAGAACGGCTGAGAGGCGTAGGTAGTGGAAGGTCTCAGGTTACGGTGGGTTTTAGAACGGCTGAGAGGCGTAGGTAGTGGAAGGTCTCAGGTTACGGTGGGTTTTAGAACGGCTGAGAGGCGTAGGTAGTGGAAGGTCTCAGGTTACGGTGGGTTTTATAACGGCTGAGAGGCGTAGGTAGTGGAGATGCTCCAGGTTACGGTGGGTTTTATAACGGCTGAGAGGCGTAGATAGTGGAGATGCTCCAGGTTACGGTGGGTTTTATAACGGCTGAGAGGCGTAGGTAGTGGAGATGCTCCAGGTTACGGTGGGTTTTAGAACGGCTGAGAGGCGTAGGTAGTGGAGATGCTCCAGGTTACGGTGGGTTTTAGAACGGCTGAGAGGCGTAGGTAGTGGAGATGCTCCAGGTTACGGTGGGTTTTAGAACGGCTGAGAGGCGTAGGTAGTGGAGATGCTCCAGGTTACGGTGGGTTTTAGAACGGCTGAGAGGCGTAGGTAGTGGAAGGTCTCAGGTTACGGTGGGTTTTAGAACGGCTGAGAGGCGTAGGTAGTGGAAGGTCTCAGGTTACGGTGGGTTTTAGAACGGCTGAGAGGCGTAGGTAGTGGAAGGTCTCAGGTTACGGTGGGTTTTAGAACGGCTGAGAGGCGTAGGTAGTGGAAGGTCTCAGGTTACGGTGGGTTTTAGAACGGCTGAGAGGCGTAGGTAGTGGAAGGTCTCAGGTTACGGTGGGTTTTAGAACGGCTGAGAGGCGTAGGTAGTAGAAGGTCTCAGGTTACGGTGGGTTTTAGAACGGCTGAGAGGCGTAGGTAGTGGAAGGTCTCAGGTTACGGTGGGTTTTAGAACGGCTGAGAGGCGTAGGTAGTGGAAGGTCTCAGGTTACGGTGGGTTTTATAACGGCTGAGAGGCGTAGGTAGTGGAGATGCTCCAGGTTACGGTGGGTTTTATAACGGCTGAGAGGCGTAGATAGTGGAGATGCTCCAGGTTACGGTGGGTTTTATAACGGCTGAGAGGCGTAGGTAGTGGAGATGCTCCAGGTTACGGTGGGTTTTAGAACGGCTGAGAGGCGTAGGTAGTGGAGATGCTCCAGGTTACGGTGGGTTTTAGAACGGCTGAGAGGCGTAGGTAGTGGAGATGCTCCAGGTTACGGTGGGTTTTAGAACGGCTGAGAGGCGTAGGTAGTGGAGATGCTCCAGGTTACGGTGGGTTTTAGAACGGCTGAGAGGCGTAGGTAGTGGAAGGTCTCAGGTTACGGTGGGTTTTAGAACGGCTGAGAGGCGTAGGTAGTGGAAGGTCTCAGGTTACGGTGGGTTTTAGAACGGCTGAGAGGCGTAGGTAGTGGAAGGTCTCAGGTTACGGTGGGTTTTAGAACGGCTGAGAGGCGTAGGTAGTGGAAGGTCTCAGGTTACGGTGGGTTTTAGAACGGCTGAGAGGCGTAGGTAGTGGAAGGTCTCAGGTTACGGTGGGTTTTAGAACGGCTGAGAGGCGTAGGTAGTAGAAGGTCTCAGGTTACGGTGGGTTTTAGAACGGCTGAGAGGCGTAGGTAGTGGAGATGCTCCAGGTTACGGTGGGTTTTAGAACGGCTGAGAGGCGTAGATAGTGGAGATGCTCCGATAACGGCCAGCGATCGGCCATATCGGCCGATATTCACTCTGATCGGTAATCGGCATTTACCCGATCTGTGATCGGCAATTTACCCTATCTGGAGAAACCGATCTTTTACACCATTTAAGTGGTGTAAATGTCAATTAGTAAGGGCATTTTATCAGGTATTTGACCAATCTGGGAACTAAATCGTTACCAAGAAATTTCTTCACCAATGTGTTTCTAAAGGTGTCTAATAACATGTACTAAAAGTTTGAAATTCAACTCCCGTGGGAAAATTTAGTTATTAGCATAATATGTGACCATACCCATAACATCCTATATAAGGCAAAAAAGTCCAAATTTCATAATTCTTTAAGTAGCATGTGACATATGAAACTAGGGTGTTTGCATGATTCTGAATCCATTCCAAGCATTAGTTTTGCACAAAAAACACTCCTTGGGAGGAAAACGGCCACACAAACGTGATGAGGTCAGCACATTTGGTCAACTGGATATGGCCTAATTTAGCCCAAGGAGTGTTTTTTGTGCAAAACTAATGCTTGGAATGGATTCAGAATCATGAAATCACCCTAGTTTCATATGTCACATGCTACTTAAAGAATGATGAAATTTGGACTTTTTTGCCTCATATAGGATGTTATGGGTATGGTCACATATTATGCTAATAACTAAATTTTCCCACGGGAGTTGAATTTCAAACTTTTAGTACATGTTATCAGACACCTTTAGAAACACATTGGTGAAGAAATTTCTTGGTAACGATTTAGTTCCCAGATTTTCATAGATTTCTCTTACTAAATCATATATTATACTATAACATCCCCCCCACACACACAGGAACAGTTTTGATGTACTGTAGGTTTTGACATATAATAATTTTGGAGATATTACAATTTGCAACATTTCACAAGATCAGTATCGGTATCGGCCGATCATGAGAAAAACAATCGGTATCGGTCCCAAAAGACCTGATCGGAGCATCCCTAGTAGGTAGACCCGACGCGATAGCTGTGCGCGTGATGTCTAGGATCACTGAAGAATGCATGTAATGGCCAAGCTACAAAATAATAATACAGCAATCCCGTTTTATATCATTAAAAAGGACCTAATATAAAACATGCATATATACACATCCAAGGCATACCGCGGTTTTATTAAGATACGACGTGCATACACGTCCTTAGCACGGAAGGTGTTAAGCAACACTGCTGCTCAGTTAAATACTATTGTTGGAAGAAGGTTTTTCCGCGGTTTATAATTTAGTTTATTGTCAATGTGATATAAAATCAGCAAAAAGGTATGAAAGCAGACGAGACTGTTTGTAGTCAGACAGCCACACACTGACTGCACAGAACAGAACCAAACGCACAGAACAGAACCAAACGCACAGAACAGAACCAAACGCACAGCATGAGCCACCATTCCTTTCTCCGTCCTCTAACCCATTTTGACCTGAGCTCCATTCTACAAAATGTCTTCTAAATCATGACAGTTTTCTGAAAAACATGTTTCTATATCAGTGGTTCTCAATATTTCATCGCAAGGACCCCAAAGATGTTCTGTATTTGGCCACTGACCCCCATCTGAAAATATGTTGTTCCAGAAGCAAAGATTTGAGTTAAAAACGTTCGCTCTGAAAGAATATATATTCAAAGATTTGTGCCGCATTTTCACGATTTTTCAAAAATAGCAGACCAACAAAGCTCGTAGCGCGGCACTCGGTGCCGCGCTACGAGCTTGTAGATCTGCTATTTTTCAACAGCTAAAGTACAACATTAGCTGTTGAGCTGTTTTATGAGTTAAAAACTCATAAAAAAAGAATATATATTCAAAGATTTCAGGCAACCTTTTCACGATTTTTCAAAAATAGCTCGTAGCGCGGCACCGAGTGCCGCGCTACGAGCTTGTAGGTCTGCTATTTTTCAACAGCTAAAGTACAACATAATGCTTAAAACACCAAAAGGGTGTTCCCGCCCAGAATGGGCTAAAATGAGAGACAGTATTACTGCGTCGGTCGTGGTAAACACAAGAACAAATCCCAACTGTTCCTCCAGCAGACGAACTGAGGGAGGAAAAAACACTTCAGTCATTTTATATTCCACGGCGGACGGCATTTGCATTTTGTTTGATTTCCGGAGGCATGAGGCCCCAGTGCTTTTTTAGTCAGCTACAGAATACTGACACAAATAAATTAAGATCCTTTTTTTTTTGCTCAGCACGCACAGCACCAGACAAAGATTATGTACCTCCCTAGTCGAGCCGTCTGAACTCTGAAAAAGAAAAATAAGTGATTCATTGCTTCATAGTGAAGACTCAGAGTACAGTGTACAGTGTACACCTTGCCTTATCCCATTGAGACCTGCGGACGACGTCTGTGTCACCTCAGAGCTTTTAACCACTTTAACCATTATTTTAAACTTTATAGCTGTTAAAAAATAGCATCTACAAGCTTGTAGGTCTGCTATTTTTGAAAAAAGATCATGAAAATGTGTGAAAATCTTTGAATATTATATATATTCTTTGTGTCACTGGAACAACATTTTCAAGATACAGGTCTGCGGCCAAATACAGATATTTTTTGGGGTCCTTGACATGAAATAGTTTGAGAACCAGTGATATAGAAACACACAGTATTTTTTTTTCTTCCAGAAAACTATCATGATTTTAGAAGACATTTTGTAGAATCTATAGTCCAGCTCTTAACCCATTTAGACCTGAGGACGATTCCACTAAACTCACTCTAAAAAAAAGGTGAGTTAGTTCTCAAACATTTTCATGTCAAGGACCCCCAAAAATATATGTATTTGGCCACCGAACCCCATCTGAAAATATGTCGTTCCAGGGACCCTCCCAGTAGCAAAGATTTGAGTTAAAAACTCATAAAAAAAAGAATATATATTCAAAGATTTCAGGCAACATTTTCACGATTTTTCAAAAATAGCAGACCTACAGAGCTTGTAGATCTGCTATTTTTCAATCGCTAAAGTATAACATAATGCTTAAAACACCAAAAGGGGGTTCCCGCCCAGATTAGCTTAATGGGTTACAATAATAGATAGTTGCTGTGAAATGTTCACCTTCTCTAACACCTAGTAATAAGGAATACATTTGGCTTATATTATATATTACATTTTATATTAGCCTGCTTTGCTGTGGAGAGAACTGAGCGAATTATTGTAATGTAATGCAAGCCTGTAGCGATAATAACCCTGGTGTTGCAACTGTAACACCTTTGAGCCTGTAGCGATTAATAACCCTGGTGTTGCAACTGTAACACCTTTGCATAAAAGTCTATGTTTCAACATCAGGCTCAGTCAGGAATCCTCCCTTTAGCCTATTCTGGACGGGAACCCCCTTTGTGGGTGTTTTTTTAAGCATTATGTTAACACATTGAGAGCCCACGCAAAACTGCCCAAAATCACTTTCACCTAGAAAATCCATTAATTTTTTTTATAATTCAGCTGACTGTGGAGACACATGCTGGAACTTTTTACTTTGAAATGTTTTATAGTTTCTGAGTTATTTAATTTAAAAAAGTGTTTTGATTTTTCTGATTTTTTTTAATAAAAGAAAATAAAAAAACGTCCACAGACTTCATGGGCTATGCACGTGCGGTAATACCCAGGACGTCCACAGACGTTTTGGGCAGAAAATGTGTTAAATACTTCAGCTGTTGAAAAAAATATAGCAGATCTACAAACTCGTAGCGCTGCACCGATCCGAGTGCCGCAGATGGGGGGGGGGGGGGGGGGGGGGGGGGGTGGGTCGGCGGCCAAATACATACTGTATATTTTTGGGGGTCCTTGATGTTAAAATGACAGAAACTTATAGGTTTTTTCAGAAACCTGTCGTGATCTAGAAGACATTTTGTAGAATCGTCCTCGGCTCTGAATGGGTTAGGGGGAAAAAATCACATAAACTAGTCAAAGCTGAACTAGATGAAAATATGCCAAACACAAATTAAACATTAAATTCAAGAGTATGACATGTACGGTATGATGTTTATTTATGACATGACGGCATCATGTTTATTTATGACATGACAGTATTATCATGTTTATTTATGACATGACAGTATTATCATGTTTATTTATGACATGACGGTATTATCATGTTTATTTATGACATGACAGTATTATCATGTTTATTTATGACATGACGGCATAATGTGTATTTATGACATGACGGTAACATGTTTATTTATGACATGACGGTAACATGTTTATTTATGACATGACGGCATCATGTGTATTTATGACATGACGGTAACATGTTTATTTATGACATGACGGTATTATTCCTATATTCATACATCGCCTCCCCCATAATCAGATCCATCACCTGTTTAGGATATCTCTTCCCGTCATATCCATGATGCCATGGGTTATAAGACACAATTGTAAAAACAACAACAGTATTGTCTCACTATTACTGCTTTCACCTCATTGAAAAAAGAAAATAACAACAGCGCTATTGTCTTTACCTTTCCCTTGTGGGAAATAGTATTTATCCGCATGCACTGGCAAGGTTCTCAAAGTGACAAAGTAAAAAGTCATATTAGGCTGGATTTGATTATGATAACCTCAGATCAACACAGCTGGAAGTGAGAAGGAATCAGTGTTGCATTATTGGGTCTGGTCCACAAGATTCGAATCACCACCAAGATACCCATGTACCTGTCTAAATACTTCACTAAGATACCCATGTACCCGTCTAAATACGTCACTAAGATACCCATGTACCTGTCTAAATACTTCACTAAGATACCCATGTACCCGTCTAAATACGTCACTAAGATACCCATGTACCTGTCTAAATACTTCACTAAGATACCCATGTACCTGTCTAAATACTTCACTAAAGATACCCATGTACCTGTCTAAATACTTCACTAAGATACCCATGTACCTGTCTAAATACTTCACTAAGATACCCATGTACCTGTCTAAATACTTCACTAAGATACCCATGTACCTGTCTAAATACTTCACTAAGATACCCATGTACCTGTCTAAATACGTCACTAAGATACCCATGTACCTGTCTAGATACTTCACTAAGATACCCATGTACCTGTCTAAATACTTCACTAAGATACCCATGAACCTGTCTAAATACTTCACTAAGATACCCATGTACCTGTCTAAATACTTCACTAAGATACCCATGTACCTGTCTAGATACTTCACTAAGATACCCATGTACCTGTCTAAATACTTCACTAAGATACCCATGTACCTGTCTAAATACTTCACTAAGATACCCATGTACCTGTCTAAATACTTCACTAAGATACCCATGTGTCTAAATACTTCCTTAATGTCAACTCTACACCAACACCAGAGGGAGTTCAACAAACCATGTGTAACCCAGATTTGGCACAAACAAGGGACTAAATTAATTCTGCTCCTATGCCACCAAAATGTGGAAGGCCCTACCAACAGTCATTAAGACATGTGAATCCCTTGACTCCTTCAAAACCGCCCTCAAAGGGCACCTACGGACGGCTGCAATTCAAACTGGCCCCTGTAAAATTCTGAATCCCCCCCCACACCCCTTTTCACCCCTCACTGTATATGTTTCTTTTCCCTTTTTACCTCCTTCATGATGAATTCCTGTTCTGTTCTTTGGCTAAATATAAGTGTATATCTGTAAGTCTCTAAAAAAGTCCAGGTGACTAAAATGAAGTTTCATTCATTCCAAATGACTAAAAACTGAAAGAGGAATTTGCTGCCAAAAAAACAACAACTGGGTCCAAGAAAGAAGTGCCTCACATTACAGCCTGGGAGCGGGGGGGGGACAGAGACTTTAAGAAAAACCCAGAGCAGCGAGCAGCAGATGAGCGGCGCCGACCCGACCTGACCCACTTCTCTCTGATTTATGGTTTATGGTCCCACCGCAGACACAGCTTTGTTCTGGGGGGTCATAAATCTCCCACACCTCAGAGCAGATCAGCGTGGCCGGGCCTGCCGGGCCCCTCCGATCCCCCCCCTATCCACCCGCCCGCCAGCCACCCCTCCGACCCCCCCTCCTATCCGCCTGCCCGCCAGCCACCCCTCCGATCCCCCCCTGCCCGGCAGCCCACCTGCCCGCCACACCACCCCTCCTTTTGGCTTCAGCTCCGTAGGCTGTAGCAGCGACCAGAGCCATCTAATAGAAGAGTTAGGACATTGAGGGGGCAGAAACCCAGAGCCATCTACTAGAAGAGTTATGACATTGAGGGGCAGAAACCCAGAGACATCTAATAGAAGAGTTAGGACATTGAGGGGGCAGAAACCCAGAGCCATCTAATAGAAGAGTTAGGACATTGAGGGGGCAGAAACCCAGAGCCATCTAATAGAAGAGTTAGGACATTGAGGGGGCAGAAACCCAGAGCCATCTAATAGAAGAGTTAGGACATTGAGGGGGCAGAAACCCAGAGCCATCTAATAGAAGAGTTAGGACATTGAGGGGGCAGAAACCCAGAGCCATCTAATAGAAGAGTTAGGACATTGAGGGGGCAGAAACCCAGAGCCATCTAATAGAAGAGTTAGGACATTGAGGGGGCAGAAACCCAGAGCCATCTAATAGAAGAGTTAGGACATTGAGGGGGCAGAAACCCAGAGCCATCTAATAGAAGAGTTAGGACATTGAGGGGGCAGAAACCCAGAGACATCTAATAGAAGAGTTAGGACATTGAGGGGGCAGAAACCCAGAGACATCTAATAGAAGAGTTAGGACATTGAGGGGGCAGAAACCCAGAGCCATCTAATAGAAGAGTTAGGACATTGAGGGGCAGAAACCCAGAGCCATCTAATAGAAGAGTTAGGACATTGAGGGGGCAGAAACCCAGAGCCATCTAATAGAAGAGTTAGGACAATGAGGGGGTAGAAACCCAGAGCCATCTAATAGAAGAGTTAGGACATTGAGGGGGCAGAAACCCAGAGCCATCTAATAGAAGAGTTAGGACATTGAGGGGCAGAAACCCAGAGCCATCTAATAGAAGAGTTAGGACATTGAGGGGGCAGAAACCCAGAGCCATCTAATAGAAGAGTTAGGACATTGAGGGGGCAGAAACCCAGAGCCATCTAATAGAAGAGTTAGGACATTGAGGGGGCAGAAACCGAGACGCTGTTCATCCAGCCTGAACTGAGACAAGCTGGAGTTGGAATTTACATTGTTTTCAACGTGGGCGGCACAAACAAGAGCTATTTTAAGCATGTGTGCAACATGACAACTGTTTTAAAGTGTTGCACAGTAACAACTAAAGTCTCTGTAATGTTTATGTTGTACTATTACTACAAAACAATCTAAATTAAATGGATTTAAGATCATTAAAGCTGGGATGTTGCCCTGAGTCCAATGCATTTCTGCCTACTTCCGGTCCAGGACTTGTCCCAGTTGGTTGTCCCCATTCTCAATAGGTCTATGTAGGAGAGCCTCCATTGGACTGAAGCCAATAGAAGTCTATGTAGGAGAGCCTCCATTGGACTGAAGCCAATAGAAGTCTATGTAGGAGAGCCTCCATTGGACTGAAGCCAATAGAAGTCTATGTAGGAGAGCCTCCATTGGACTGAAGCCTATAGAAGTCTATGTAGAAGAGCCTCCATTGGACTGAAGCCAATAGAAGTCTATGTAGGAGAGCCTCCATTGGACTGAAGCCAATAGAAGTCTATATAGGAGAGCCTCCATTGGACTGAAGCCTATAGAAGTCTATGTAGGAGAGCCTCCATTGGACTGAACTGAAGCCAATAGAAGTCTATGTAGGAGAGCCTCCATTGGACTGAAGCCAATAGAAGTCTATGTAGGAGAGCCTCCATTGGACTGAAGCCAATAGAAGTCTATGTAGGAGAGCCTCCATTGGACTGAAGCCAATAGAAGTCTATGTAGGAGAGCCTCCACTGGACTGAAGCCAATAGAAGTCTATGTAGGAGAGCCTCCATTGGACTGAAGCCAATAGAAGTCTATGTAGGAGAGCCTCCATTGGACTGAAGCCAATAGAAGTCTATGTAGGAGAGCCTCCATTGGACTGAAGCCAATAGAAGTCTATGTAGGAGAGCCTCCATTGGACTGAAGCCAATAGAAGTCTATGTAGGAGAGCCGTCATTGGACTGAAGCCAATAGAAGTCTATGTAGGAGAGCCGCCATTGGACTGAAGCCAATAGAAGTCTATGTAGGAGAGCCGCCATTGGACTGAACTGAAGCCAATAGAAGTCTATGTAGGAGAACCGCCATTGGACAGAACTGAAGCCAATAGAAGTCTATGTAGGAGAGCCTCCATTGGACTGAAGCCCCATGAAGTGACCAATAGAAGTCTATGTAGGAGAGCCTCCATTGGACTGAACTGAAGCCAATAGAAGTCTATGTAGGAGAGCCGCCATTGGACTGAACTGAAGCCAATAGAAGTCTATGTAGGAGAGCCGCCATTGGACTGAAGCCAATAGAAGTCTATGTAGGAGAGCCTCCATTGGACTGAAGCCAATAGAAGTCTATGTAGGAGAGCCGCCATTGGACTGAACTGAAGCCAATAGAAGTATATGTAGGAGAGCCTCCATTGGACAGAACTGAAGCCAATAGAAGTCTATGTAGGAGAGCCTCCATTGGACTGAAGCCCCATGAAGTGAACGCAGTTTACGTAACTCTAAGTAAGTCTATATCTAAGGCTCTGGGTTGGTCAGTAACTGTCTATATCTAAGGCTCTGGCAGCGTCTAGCAGCGAGCGCTCCTCTCCTCTCGCCACAGAGGAGAAGAAGCAGAGAGGAAAGCGGAGCCCATTCACAGAACAAAGGCAGTAAATCACCGCCGTGTGAGCAAAGCAATAACAACCAAACAGAGACGGTGGTGGGAAGGACATCACAACTCATCACTGTCTAGTAAAGACGGTGGTGGGAAGGACATCACAACTCATCACAGTCTAGCCCATTTAGATCTGAGGACGATTCTACAAATGTCTTCTAAATCATGACAGTTTTCTGAAAAACCCTATGTTTCTATGTCAGTCGTTCTCAAACATGTTCATGTCAAGGACCCCCAAAAATATATGTATTTGGCCGCCGACCCCCATCTGAAAATATGTTGTTCCAGGGACCCCCCTCCACCCAGAAGGAAAGATTTGAGTTAAAAATGTTCGCTCTGAAAGAATATATATTCAAAGATTTGCGCCACATTTTCACGATTTATCAAAAAATATATTTTTCAATAGCTAAAAGTATAACATAATGTTTAAAACACCAAAAGCGGTTCCCGCCCAAAATGGGCTAGTAAAGGACTCAAACAACAGGACATCCTATGCTAGTGATTTACCCGTTTGCTATTGGCTGTGATTGTGATGGCTTGTTTTTGTGTGTGTTTGAAACAGTTGGATGAAGTGTCCACTATTCAAACATTTGACCAGATTCGACTGAGGGGCTGCCATCGTGCGGGGGGGACTGAGGGGCTGCCATCGTGAGGGGGGGACTGAGGGGGGGTCTGAGGGGCTGCCATCGTGAGGGGGGGACTGAGGGGGGGACTGAGGGGCTGCCATCGTGCAGGGGGGACTGAGGGGCTGCCATCCTGCGGGGGGGACTGAGGGGCTGCCATCGTGCGGGGGGGACTGAGGGGGGGACTGAGGGGCTGCCATCGTGCGGGGGGGACTGAGGGGGGGACTGAGGGGGGGACTGAGGGGCTGCCATCGTGCGGGGGGGACTGAGGGGCTGCCATCGTGAGGGGGGGACTGAGGGGGGAATGAGGGGCTGCCATCGTGCGGGGGGGACTGAGGGGCTGCCATCGTGCGGGGGGGGACTGAGGGGCTGCCATCGTGCGGGGGGGACTGAGGGGGGGACTGAGGGGCTGCCATCGTGCGGGGGGGACTGAGGGGGGGACTGAGGGGCTGCCATCGTGCGGGGGGGACTGAGGGGGGGACTGAGGGGCTGCCATCGTGCGGGGGGGACTGAGGGGGGGACTGAGGGGCTGCCATCGTGCGGGGGGGACTGAGGCCATCGTGAGGGGGCGTCTGAGGGGCTGCCATTGTGCGGGGGGGACTGAGGGGCTGCCATCGTGCGGGGGGGACTGAGGGGCTGCCATCGTGCGGGGGGGACTGAGGGGGGGACTGAGGGGCTGCCATCGTGCGGGGGGGACTGAGGGGCTGCCATCGTGCGGGGGGGACTGAGGGGCTGCCATCGTGAGGGGGGGACTGAGGGGCTGCCATCGTGAGGGGGGGGACTGAGGGGGGGACTGAGGGGCTGCCATCGTGCGGGGGGGACTGAGGGGCTGCCATCGTGCGGGGGGGACTGAGGGGCTGCCATCGTGCGGGGGGGGACTGAGGGGCTGCCATCGTGCGGGGGGGACTGAGGGGCTGCCATCGTGCGGGGGGGTCTGAGGGGCTGCCATCGTGTGGGGGGGACTGAGGGGCTGCCATCGTGAGGGGGGGACTGAGGGGAGGACTGAGGGGCTGCCAACGTGCGGGGGGGTCTGAGGGGCTGCCATC
>NW_027637044.1:0-31158 GCF_951216825.1 Electrona antarctica | reverse complement strand
ATTTGCCAGTGCGCGCACACATACACACTCCTTCACTTGCGTTTGTGTGTGCACGCGCGCGCCTCTGTGTGTTAATTGGATACATGCCAACCATAAAATTGGGCGAAGGCCATAATGTATAAACTCAAGGGAAAGCAAAGTATAAGGAGAGAGGAGAGCATGCATGCAGCCTGTTCTAATGTATATACATAAATAAATGGAGACACGCAATTTTCCCAGCAAGACCCGACTAGAGGAGCTCTCATTAATCCATTCTGGGCGGGAACCCTATTGGTGCAGTTTTAAGCATTTCGTTATACTTTAGCTATTGAAAAATAGCAGATCTACAAGCTACATAGCTACACGACTCGTAGCTCGAGCTTGTAGGGTCTGCTATTTTTTTTAAATCGTGAAAATGCGGCACCAATCATTGAATGTATTACACATAACACATAACATTTTTTTTTAACTAATCTTTGCTTCGAGGGGTTCTTGGAACTACACGTTTTCAGATGAGTGTTGGCGGGCCAATTACATATAATGTTTGGGGTCCTAGGTCCTTGACATGAAATATTGAGAACCACTGACATAGAAACATGAGGTATTTCAGAAAACTTTCAGGATTTTGAAGGCATTTTGTAGAATCGTCCTCGGATCTAAACGGGTTAATCACCTGAATAAATGACACGTACATGATGCACCCATTCTGCTCTTATACGTTACACGACCCATCCCTGAAGGAGGAGGACACACCACATCATCTCTGTCTAAACAATTATCCCTCAGTCACCTTGCATTAAGCCATTTAGGCCTGACGTCGAAAAAAATGTCTTTTTAAAATGTCTTTTTTTTCCGTGGTGCTCAATATTTCATGTCAAGGACCCCAGAAATTATTATGTAATATGCCTCCGGCCCCCCATCTGAAAATATGTTGTTCAAAAGGACCCCCCCCCCCCCCCCCCCCACCCCCCCCCAGAGGCAAAGATTTGAGTTAAAAACGTATACATATATAATAATAAATATATATTCCAAATTTGTGATTTTTCAAAATAGCAGACCTACAAGCTTGTAGATCTGCTATTTTTCAATAGCTAAATTATAACATAATGTTTTAAACACCAAAAGGGGTTCCCGCCCAAAATGGGTTAATACCTAAACTAATTGCATATCGTCAGTGCTGGCGGGCATAAACCTTGTATCTCCGTATTTCTAATTGTGTATGGGTTTTTTTTATAGGTAATTTAAAGCAGCACTATATATATACATTATTACTTGCGCAAGCAGAGAGCGCAAGTAATAGTTTTCGTCCAGTGCTTCGATACGTATGTCGCCGTGTGATGCGTATGCGCCGTGCCAGCGTATGACGTAATGACTACTTGTGATATGGCAGTGGTGTCAGATTACATACATGTATACATAGGGGCATTACCTTTAATCCTCCCGACACTAAAACATATCGTCATTACGTCACCATCGAAAGCCAATTACACCCTGGCATTGGGTCCTTTAATCCACATCTTTATTACGTCATCATGAGAGCTAGCATATGACGCCAGTTATACCCTGATGTCATATGCTGGGACGGTGCATACGCATCAAAAGTAACCACAGTATACCGCTAATCAACTTACAAATTACATATACATAGAGGCATTTCCTTTAATCCACCCGACACTGATCGAGATATACGTCACCATCGAAGGCATTGGGGTCCTTTAATCCACATCTTCATAATACTACTTTTTACGTGCAAAAGGTAGGTACGTAGCAAATAGCTAAACCTAATAATTCAATATTTCAATCGTTCTTTCAAAGAGAAGCTGAGATTTGACAGTTTGTAGCGGTCGACAGTACTTGCGTGCTCTGCTTGCGCACTAGTAGGCCATTTATGGCCTACTTGTGTGCAACAAGCAAGTAGGCACTCGACAGAGTGCAGTTCTAGTTATTATTTATTTTTGGCTTTTGTGCCTTTTATTGATAGTTACAGTGAAGACGGACAGGAAAGAGGGAGAGACACGCAGCAAAGCATGCGCCTGGACCACTAGGCCAGCGGGCGCCCCTATACATTATTTTTTAATAAAATAAGTTAATTTGTCCAATCTGTATGGTAGAGTATGTTAATGCAATTTTAGCAGTGAGCCCAGTGTCTCTAATGTCCTGGACACTGGGTTCACGTCCTTCCTGGACTACAATTCCCATAATGCTGTGTGTGTTCTAAATCTAAATCTTCTAAACGTCATTAAAGGCGTAGTGAAATTAAAAATATTCATTTTTATTGGCTTTTATTGATGTGTATCTCTACACGTCATCACGCAGCACGTTTTAGTTTTCAGGAAGTAATTAAAAACATATTTTTATGGACTTTTGATATAAAAGCACACAAAAATGAGAATTTTGGCATCCATTGTTAGGTATGCCCATATGATGACCACGGATATGGTCTAAAAGTGTGAAAAACTTATTTTTGTATAACAATAGGCTATTAACACTTTAATTGCCCGGAACTATTTAATCCATTACATTCATGCGCCCAGTCGATTTATAAACACGGACGCCTTTTCCGGACGGACCGGCCGGAAGTTCATGATGTTGTGTAGCAGCTAACAATAGCCACACCACTCTAGAATCGATCGACAACAACGGGAGACAAGAATAAATCTATCGAGGCTAGCGACTGGACCGCGGAGCGCCGTCTAACACAGGATCTTTTTTCAGAAAAAGACGGGATGATTTAGATCGCGAGTTATGAACGTTTTAAGATTTTCGTTTTCATCAGCTAAACAGAGGAGGGAGTTTTTCGATGACGTCTCACTCTTGCGCGTCACCGAGGAGAGCCCAGGAGGCGCGCCTGGGCTATACAGCCATGCGATCTGTTCTCGTATCAATAAACTTCGTCTTTTGGACAATACTTTGTCCTGGGCGACGGGCGTTACTAATAAAAGGACAAAGAACTTCGTCCTGGGCGTTCGGAGTGATCATGTTCTAGGGTGGAAAAAAAATCACGGCACTCCATCTTAAAGCTTGTACATCGCCTATCGCTATTTATTTTTTTCTTAATATTTTATCCCACGATTTTGCAACCCCATTATTTCACCCAGTGTCAATTATCTAATGTAATACTTCCTTCACTGAACGGGGAGTCCAAGCCGCTTCTTTTCACCTGACAGGGGGGAGTTCACTGGTTGGACGTAGCGTGTGGAGGGAAAACGTTACTCCAACCAGTTAATTTGATTTCGATCAGGCGCCCCGGCTGACCAGGGGGAGGCAGTTTAGAGACCCAATATGACTGCATGGTTTTTGTGAGGGTGACATGGGGAGAACATGCAAACTCCACACATTAAGGCCCTTTATCAACCCCACCCAGGGTGGGCACTGATGACGTGGAGGAGCTATTGCTATTTTTTAAACATTTTGATACCTGAAAGCGTGTCTCTGTGGGGTTTATACATGTATATTGAATGAACGACAAGTATTGTCAAGAGCTTGTGACCTAAGTAATAACTACATTGGATCCATGCATTGGAACACAGTTTGTTTTTTTACATTTCAAGTGAAACTGAAAAGTAACTGTTTTAAATGTCAAAGTGAGCTAGCCTCAAATGTCTTGTTTGTGTGCGGGATGAAAAGGTTTACTTGTTTTTTTTTCTCCGTTGGATGCAATGCTTGTCCCATCCCTGTGTTTTCTGGAGGTCAAGTCAGTGTGGTATAGAATATTTTGTGTGTGTTCACAGACGATTTTAGACAACTGAGAGATGCAGTCCATGGTTGCACTGTCTGGCAATGTGGTGTGTTGTTAATTTTGGCAGCGGGCTGAAATGCTTGCGCTTCAGTTTTTTTCCGCTTCTAAAGCTAATTCCGTCAAGAAGAGACAGGCTCAAAGCCCTCTCAAATCATAGACCTCTCTGGCAATCTGACCAGCGAGACATGCTGAGCAAGGCTCGTCTGTGAACGAGAGAGAGAGAGAGAGAGAATAGTAGTACTATAAGATACTGTTGTATTTGTATGCTTAGAGTTGTGTTGTTTGTGCGGATGAGAAATAACGATGGTCACACTAACGCATTAACCCATTTTGGCCTGACGTCGAAATTTAAAAAAATGTCTTCTAAATCCTGACACTTTTCTGTATCAGTGGTGCTCAATATTTCATGTCAAGGACTCCAAAAATTATATGTAATATGCCACTGACCCCCATCTGAAAATATGTTGTTCCAGGGACCTCCCCAGAAGCACATTTTCACGATTAAAAATAAATAAATAGCAGACATACAAGTTCATAGCGCGGCACTCGGTGCCGCGCTATGAACTTGTAGATTTTTCAATAGCTAAATTATAACACGCTTAAAACACCAAAAGGGGTTCCCGCCCAAAATGGGTTAAGACCTGGCGCTGATTCTACGAACACCTTCTAAATCAGTAGTTCTCACACTTATTTTTTCTAAAAAATAAAAAAAATACAAAAAAAACGTAACCGAAACGTAAACGCAAACGCAGATTTACAAGCTTGCAGTGCGGCACGAAGTGACAGGCTGCGAGCTTGTACATCTGCAATTTTTTGGAGTGGTGCAAACCACTCCAACAACCAGCTTCGTCTGTATCTATGTTTGTGTACCTGTGTACGTGTCCGTGCAAAGGTGAGCATGGTTACTATGGTTAGTGTGTGACGTCACTGACATAGCTGATCAGACTATATAAGACCTTGCACCACTCAGTTCACACGGGTGTGATTTTTTTAAAGCCGACGCAAAAATCTAAAATGAGACGACTGCAGCTTTCCCGGTTTAAATGAGCTAAAGGCCTAATTGTATTGGCTATTTCCGCCGCTCTGGACACGACCGGCGTGCAAACTGAGCGTGAATCAGGCTTAATTCCGACTCACTGCATCCCTGTTCCTTCTTTCTTCTCCGTCTTTCACTCCCCGTTTCTCTGACGCCGTCTTCATATCCCCCTCATACGGATCCAAGCGGGGGTTGTCTCAGGGTTTTAGCCTGGCTTGCGACAAATATGGCCCCACCAGAGAGATTAGAGCACTGGGTATAAGCCTGGCTTGACTCCTTATCAGTCGGGCCTCGACTTCTTCTCTCCCATAGATTTCTCTAGCTAATGACCTTACAGAGCTGAAGATGGCATTTAAGCGGGCATTTTGGGAAAAGCATGTCCTGCAAGCATGCTCCTTCCGAGGCAGCCGGAGGGGGCAGAGACTCTGCAGTATCTTCTTTTTGCAAGTTTTGCCAGATTTTGCGAGAGAGAGAGAGAGAGAGAGCTATACCTGGTTGATGAAAACAAGCCCACAAGAAGCGACCTATAGACCACGAGCAACTCTAAACCTATACTGTGCAGTATACGGCTATTGCATTAGAAAATATATTTATATTTACAAGCTACTTTACAGAAAAACAAGTAAAGCCCAAAGTCGCTTATGATAAGCAGACATGGCAACACTGTGGCCATGTCCTCACTTGTACTCTAAGTTGATGCCAAGTGACAGGTACTCTCTCTCTCTGGGTCTCTCTCTCTCTGGGTCTCTCTCTCTCTGGGTCTCTCTCTCTCTGGGTCTCTCTCTCTCTGGGTCTCTCTCTCTCTGGGTCTCTCTCTCTCTCTCTGGGTCTCTCTCTGGGTCTCTCTCTCTCTGGGTCTCTCTCTCTCTGGGTCTCTCTCTCTCTCTCTGGGTCTCTCTCTCTCTGGGTCTCTCTCTCTCTCTCTGGGTCTCTCTCTCTCTCTCTGGGTCTCTCTCTCTCTGGGTCTCTCTCTCTCTCTCTGGGTCTCTCTCTCTCTGGGTCTCTCTCTCTCTGGGTGATGTGGCCTTTATTGGGTGATGTGGCCTTTATTAGGCTGACATCAAAGTGTGTATTTCGCCGCATGAGTCTCTGGTAGTCGGTTCTCGTTCTCACACACCAAGGGCAAAAAAAAGAAATGTTTTACTTTCCTTATTGTACCGCAGTTAGGTGTTGACATTTAGCCATGCAGAACTTCCGGGAATTATTCAAATTTGCCGTCGCACAAAATGTCAAAGTGTAAAACAAGCAAACGGTGGAACATAAAGTTCTCATTTATGTTGTACTGTAACTGCAGACAGTACACAGCCTCCAGATGTTTACAGTCTGCTAACTAACAAAAGGTTTATTTATAGCGTCTGAGCTTCATAAGCTTTACAATGTTTATTGGATATTCTGTAAAAGCAAATATAAGTGGAGAAAAAGCCAGGTGCCATGTCGTTGTTTCCGACATCGCATTATTACGACATTCCGCTTGCCCGACTGATCCCATTATAACCAGATCGGGGTCCGTTACTCAAAAAAGTAATACACTACACATTACTTTTGAAAAAAGTAATGCCGTACATTACTTGATTACTCCCTGGAGAAAGTAACTAGTTACACTACTCGTTACATTACTTTTGCGTTACTCACATAATTTTCCACTTAACAAATCTTTATAATCCTCATAAGGAGGACGTACACAAGATCTTTCTTTATGCTCTTTTATACCAGGTTGTTGAACAAGTGAAGGAATAAAACAAAATGCGTAGTGCGTTGCCGGCGCACCTTTTCAGCTCACAGTGAAGTCGCATACCTGTTCAACTCATCTCCTTAGTTGTGTGCATTATTCTCCAACGCAACACTGCTGAAAGCAGGACGCAAGTAACTATAGGTTACTTTAGTAACCCCAGTTATTAAAACGACTGAGCGAGGTGAATCGCCCTATGGGGAGTGCCATCTCTGGCACGAACACACAGAATTAAACCATATACTTCACGAACAATTAATTGGTCGGGACTTCTGCCCGCCCTGGCATGATGATCACCCCTCCCCCCGAGGTGATAAGAGATCCCATCATGCCCTGCGGGTCATTCCATGTCAACCAGATTGGCTTCTGCTTAGTTAAGTCAGAAGGGTAGTCTTTCGGGCGATTCACCTCGCTCAGTCGTTTTAATAACTGGGGTTACTAAAGTAACCTATAGTTATTATAAACTCCTTCACTCAGTGAATCGCCCTATGGGGAAATATAAACTCCCGTATAGCTACCTACCAGTTGAACAAGTCCCAACCAACGTCACAGGTTTTCACCTGTGACGGCCAACCCAACCCACCTCTTACCTGGAAGCGACGTCTAAAACGGCATGAGCCATTGCAGACGGCACCACATCCAAGTTATAGTACGTGGCGAAGGTCGAAGGGGACGACCAGCTCGCCGCTGTACAGACATCCTGAATGGGGACACCCTTAGCGAGCGCCCAGGATGCAGACATACCCCTAGTAGAGTGGGCCCTCAAGCCCTCTGGGGGCTCCACTCCTCTCTCGGCGTATGCCAAACGAATGGCTTCCACAATCCACTGTGAAAGTCTCACCTTCGTTATCGGTTTCCCTTTACTTTGGGAAGCCCATGACACGAACAGCTGATCCCCATTCCTGAAAGGAGCAGTTCTGTCCACATAGTGTCTCAACACCCTGACCGGGCAAAGGCAATTCAGCCTCATATCCTCCACCGAGGAGAAAGGTGGCGGGTGAAATGCCGCCAGATCGACCGGGGCGCAGCCAGAGGGAAAATTCTTAGGCAAGAACGCGAGGCTCGGCCTAATAGAGACTCTAGAGTCGTTCCCGCTGAATCTCATGCAGCTCGGGTTGACCGAAAGTGCATGTATGTCGCTGGCCCGCTTTGCAGTCGTCAAGGCGACCAGCAGAGCAGTCTTTAGGGTGAGGAACTTCAAGTCCACTGTCCCTAGTGGCTCGAAGGGGCCCTTTGAAAGGGCGTCTAGTACCAGAGTCAGGTCCCAGGACGGGACCAGAGACCTGGAAACTGGACAGGCCCGCCTAACGCCCGCCATGAAACGACGGACTAGTAGGTGTTCACCTACAGTCTTACCGTCTATACCCACATGGTACGCCGAAATGGCCGCCAGGTTGACCTTCACTGAGGATTGGCCTAGGCCTCTGTCCAGGAATTCCTGCAAGAAGGTCAGAATGTGCCGCACCGAAGCCTGAAACGGGATAGCCCGTACAGGTCTGGCCGCACACCAACGTTCGAACACGGTCCAGGCCGTGTTGTATCGTTGTCTAGTCGACAGGGCTCTCGCCCCTAGAATCGTCGTGATGACGTTCGGGGGCAGGCCTTCGGCGTCCAGGTTCAGCCCCTCACGGGCCAGACCCAGAGGTCTAGGTCCTGTGGACGTGGATGGAAGATCTCCTGCCCCGCTTGAGTGAGCAGGTCCCTCCGTAGCGGGAGCTGCCAGGGCTGGTCGTACAAGAGTGGGACTATGTCCGACCTCCAAGACCCCCAAGCGGGGGCCACCAGTAGCATGCATAGGCCCTGAGTCCTTACCCTGGCTAGGGCAGGGGGGGATCAGGGGCAGGGGAGGGAACGCGTAAAGTAGGCCCCTCGGCCAAGGGTGAGCTAACGCATCCATGCCCAGGGTCGGGGACCCTGTCAGGGAGAAGAAGTACCGACACTTCGTGTTCTCTTCTGACGCGAACAGGTCCGCCACCGGCACGCCGTACCTGGCCCATATCTGAGCTGCTACTTCCGTGTGCAGTGACCATTCGTGGTAGCGGAGTGGGCCTCTGGACAGCAGGTCGGCTCCTGCGTTCAGGAGTCCCGGGACATGACAGGCTGTGACTGACAGCAGATGCTCGTGGCACCATGTCAGGAGCCTGTGTGCCAACGTATGCAGGCGTAGGGATTTGAGCCCTCCCTGCTTGTTGATATAGCACATTGTCGTGGTGTTGTCGGTTCGAACCAGAACGTGGCACCCCTGGATAAACGGTTTGAAGTGCCGCAGGGCAAGGAAGACCGCCAGGAGCTCCAGATAGTTGATGTGTGCACGTCTCATGGCTCCGTGCCACACACCTCTGGCCGTCCTGCCGTCGTGGGTGGCCCCCCACCCCGACATGCTGGCATCCGTGGTGACGATCTTCCTGGTAAGGGTCAGTCCCAGGGGAACGCCCTCCATCAGGACGTATCTGTTCGACCACCACTTCAGGGCGAGTACACAGCCTGCAGACACTGTCACTCGCCGTGATAGGCACCTGGTGGGCACACCTAGGGACCTTATCCATCTCTGGAAAGGTCTCATGTGTAGCCTGCCCAGCCGTACTAGGGAGATGGCCGATGCCATGAGCCCGGCCATCCTTAGGCAGGTTCGGAAGGGGACTCTCTGTCCCGTCCTGAACAGCGCCACGCACTGTAGGAAAGCGTCCATCCTCGCTTGGCTCAGTCGAGCCGTGTAGGAGACTGAATCCAGTGCTATGCCTATGAAGTCTATCGACCTTGCGGGGACCAGAACACTCTTCTCGTGATTGATGGTGAACCCCAAGGAGGTCATGTGGAGCACCACTTGAGTGGTGTTCCGCGCTGCCTCCTGTGCAGAGTCTGCACTCAGCAGCCAGTCGTCGATGTAGCTCGCTACGCGGAGACCCAGACGCCGCAGCGGGGCAATCGCCGCCTCGTGTACTCGTACACTCTCCCCTTGAAACCGAACCTCAGGAATTTCCTGTGAGGTGGGTAAATGGGGATGTGAAAATAGGCGTCTTTCAGGTCTATCGACGTGAACCAGTCGTTCGGACGTATGGAACGTACGAGGGACTTGGCCGTCAGCATTTTGAAGTTGAAGGTTTTGAGGTACCGATTGAGAGCCCGTAGGTCCAGGATCGGACGTAGCCCCCCCCCCCCCTTTTTCTTGACCAGGAAGTAGCGGGAGTAAAAACCGCTGCGACTCTGAGTCAATGGTACCTCTCTTATGGCCTTCTTCTCCAGCAGGGACTGAACCTCGGTCTGGAGCACTTCTGCTGCTGGCCCACGAGCTTCGGAGAAGAGGACTTCTGCGAAAGCGGGGGGTCTCATAGCAAACTGGAGCCTGTAGCCCTTCGCTATGGTGCATAGAACCCAAGGGGACGCTCCGCACAGTTCCCACTGCGGTCGGCATCGAGCTAGAGGGTTCTCCGCGGCCATGGGGGCCTCCACTGTGGCGGTGGAGCTCCCTGGACGAGAGACAAAACGGGCATGACCCGTCCGGCTCGTGACGAGTGTGCCCGTCGAGACGGGCGCACTCGGCACCGGAAACAGGTCCTGTCTCGTTGCGTTGGAAGACCCGGGGGTCTTCTTCCACAACGAGCTCATGCCCCCCCGATATTGATGTTGTTTTTGTTTGTCTTTTTTGGGCAAAGCCTTTATTGCAAAAACAGAACATTGTGCATTGTAAAAACAAGGTGCATTTGTGCGAACAACATTTTGAGGCATGTAGAGCCTCATCCGCGGCCCGGGTGTGAGGTCCGAGACCACTACATCCTGGCGGGAGCCCGGAGCATAAGGGGGGCTGAGGAGACGTCTGGCCGCGTCTCCCCGAGGCCAGGCGTCGGTCACTTGCGCTGCCCAGAGCCGCGGCCACGCCCGCGCCCGCGGTTGGTAGCAGCTGGAGGGTCGTCACGGCGGCAATCCTCGCGCTTGTGGGGACGTGTCTTGTTGCGGCCTGAGGAGGGCTTGGAAGAGTCCTGTGGGGCGTCCCTGACCTGACGTGGTTTGAAGCTGGGGCGCTCGCTCGGTTTCCCGGGCGGACGCTGAGGCTGGCGTGGAGGCCGGCGTGGAGGTTGGCGTGGCGGAGGCTGACGTGTAGGCGGCTGCTGGATGTCCCTGAAGGCGTCAACCTTCTTCTGGCTGTCCGCCAGGAGAGCCAGCACCTCCATGTAGCCTTCGAAGAGGCCCCCCGGCAGGATGGCCAGCTTCCGGAGCTTGCCTCTCACCTCGTCTTGTAGGTCAGGTGAAGCGTTGAGCCATCTTTCGCGCTCCTGTAAGATGGCGGACGTCATGGCCCTCCCCACCTGCTGTGTGACAGCACGGTTGAGGAGCACAGATTCATTATGTAGGCGGCGAATCTCCGCCATCTGCTCTGCGTCGGGAGCATTTCCCACCTGTAGGAGCAGTGCCGTCATGGACCCCTGCAGCAGCGACCCTGCGCTAAGGTGCTTGCCAGCGCAAGCAAGGTTGGCAAACGCCTTCTCGTCGAGCAGGGAGGCCTCCCTGTCGATCTTGAGGGGTAGAGCAGGGGTCTTGGTCAGCGGAGTGATGCGGGGCGCGTTCGGGTTGAGCAGGAAAGCGGCCAGGGTTTTGTCTATGACCGGCATCCCGGACAAAGCCACCGAGGCCATGTCCTCCGTCTCGAGGGACAGGCCCTCACGGCTCCGAGGCATCGGAACGTACTTCAGCGGATCTTCCCACTGGGCTGTAAGGAAGGATTTAAAGCCTTTAGCTAGGGGGAGGATGGTACGAGGAGTAGGTTCTGGGGTGGTGTCCACCAGACCCTGCCACTTCTCGTCCTCGTCCACGGTGAGCTGTTGCTCTGCCGGCCAGGCGCGGTCGCACCTGATGCATGCCAGCTTGTAGATGGTGAGGAGGGAGGTTTCATCCATCTGCAGGGGAGGAGCATTGGCTGCTCTGGCCTGATCCGGGTTGCCTCCTGGGGCAGCCTGATCTCCATCCGTGAAGGTCACACGGAGGGGGGAGGACGCAAGGCGGGCGGACAGGTTGTCCACACGGCAGTCGCCCTCGCAGTCCAGCTCCGGGGAGTCGTCGTCGCACTCGTAGACGGCCTCCTCATAGACGACTTCATCGAGGACCATGTTGTCCGAAGGGGAGCCCTGGAGATTGAAGTCCAGCGGGTCCGCGTCGTCCATGTCATCGGCCCAAGCGTCGTGCTGCCGTTCCAAGGAAGCCTCATAGTCAGGGTAGCAGTCGGTCCTGCTGGCCCTGGCTGCGGTGTAAGGTGCAGCAGGCTGGCGGAGCCTCGGAGGGGGTCGCTGGCCTGCTGCCGGTGGGGCTTCGTTGTAGCGGGCAGCTGAATAGGCAGGCCGGGCCTGTCTTGCGGCAGGCTGCGGCGCCGCACCGAAGGGGTTGAAGAAGGAGGCTGGAGCCCGTTTTTCAGCGGGCTTAGGAACCTTCTTAGGTGGAGCGTAGTTGTGCCCATCCCCCTGGCTCCAGGTGCAGGCTGCGGTCGGTCTGGTGGCGGTGGATGAAGGCTTAGGACGAGCCCCTGGCTGGGGACGCTGGGTCAAAGCGGAGAATTGTGTTCTCAGATCAAAACCCGGGTCGTCCAAGTTGGCATCGCCGTCGGCGATGCGGGCCTCAACCTGCTGAAGACGCCGTTGCTTCCGCCGGAAGGAAAGGGGAAGACAGCATGGACAGAAGCCTGGAGCAAGGATGGCCTGGCGAAGATGTTCGGGGCCCAGGCAGAAAGCACAGCTTGTGTGGAGGTCATCTACAGCCAGAAGGTTGGAGCATGACCTGTGGAGACAGACCCTCTGTGGAGTAGCTACAAGGCTACTAGCCTTGGCGCTAGTGGGTGCTGGGTTCTTGTTAGTAGCCATGCTAACTAGAGTGGAGTTCTCACAGAACACTCAAGATAGCAGAAAAACAAAAACAAACTAGAAAAAGTGCCCTTCCGGGCACAGGTCTCCACCAGGAGGATAGGAGTGTGTGTGATGTTTGGCAAAATGTTTAGGAGATGTTTTTTTTTATTTGTTTTTGCAACAATTTTCTTCATTTTGTTGAGGAAATGCAGAGCCAGATCACTCATAGCATCTCTGAGGATAGAATTCTGGATGAGCAGGACATGTGCAGCATTTTGTACAAAACGGGCCACTCCTGAAAACCTTGGAAGGCAATCTTAGCCAATCAGTGTACAATCTGAGAAATCCAACAGACTCGTCTTGATCACATGACTACAGAGATCATGTGTACCGATTGCCATTTCTTCATACGCCTTTGATGGCAATTGGATGATTTGAGGCATTTTGTTCCAAAAATGTGTTTTGCAAAAATCAACCTGTTGGTGGCGCTATAACAGGCCAATGTGAAAAGGGTGGGATATATTCCTCAGCCTAGTAAGAAAATGTGCGAAAGATTTCAGGTAAATTGCATGCTGCGTTCATGATTTGAGGCTATTGTTCAAAACGGGGCAATCTTGCAAACTGTGAAAGCCAATTATAGCCAATTAGGATGGAATATGAAATATCAGACAGATCCGACTTGAGCACATGACCATAGAGATACTGTGTAACGATTTGTGAGATTTTTGGACAGAATCTGGAGGAGTAATATCCAAAAATGTGTTTTACAAAAGTCGGCCTCCTGGTGGCGCTATAAAAGGCAGATGCGGAAAATGCAGGTCAAAGGTTTGTCCTTGGCCTCTAGGGAGTGTGCATGCAACGTTTCACGCAGATCAGTGCAGTTTTAGGTAAAACATGTGAAAAGCTGCCTCATGGTGGCGCTATAACAGGCCGTTCTGGAAAATGTGGGGCAGAGGTTCATCGTTGGCATCCAGGGAGTGTGTGTGCAAAGTTTGGCATCGGCCGGGTTAACGGTGCCGGAGATTAGCTGTACACAGACGGACGGAAGGAAGGACGGACACACACACGGACGGACGGACACACGGACGGAGTGCAAAACATACTCTCTCCCCATGCCTTCGGCCTGGTGGAGACAACCAGCAACAGGCTCTTGTTATCTAGAGTGGAGTTTTCACAGAGCACTCGAATTAACAGAGAAAGTACTGTAACCAAGGTTCTAGTAGTTAGAGAAAGTACTGTAACCAAGGTTCTAGTAGTTACTAGCCGCGGGTCGTCGTGTTGTGGGGTTATTGTTTACACTAATAAGCCCCGTGATGAGGCCTCGTCTTTCGGCGACGGCCTGTCAAAATGCGCTCCGGTTTTTTACCGCGGGAACGTGTAAAAAGACCGGAGGTGGAGAGTAGCGTCAGCGGCGAGTTAGCTAGCGTCTTTCGGCGTCGAGTTAACAAGGCAGGCCGCGTCAGCGGTGTGTGTTTTAGCGGCGCGGAGCGTCAGCGGCGAGTTAGCTAGCGTCTTTCGGCGCCAAGCTAACGAGGCAAGGCCGCGTCTAAGGCTTGTTGTGTAAGCGAGTGCTAGTTAGCAGCAACCCGGTCTTACGGCGCGGGAGGAGGCTAACGTGTATATTAGCGAGGCTAAGTGGCGTCTCTCGGCGCTGCACCAGCGAGCTAAAGCTAGACGAAGAGGACCGCTAGCTAGAGCTAATAACCGGAGGGAAGAAGCTAGCTTAGCGGGCTAACAAACTTTACACTTGCACAAAAACCTTGACGCTTTTCAGCAACCGGTAAACACTTACGTGATCTTTTGCAAGAGACGTGAAGAGGGCTACCAGAGAGTTTGCAGACGCTGTGAAATCTCTGAGTACAAGCCGAGGGCCCGTCTTGGTGAGATACAAGTTCAACAGGTACAATAACAAACACAGGTAGCGTGGCTTAACGTGCGTTCAGCAAGCAGAAGACAATCGGAATGACCCGCAGGGCATGATGGGATCTCTTATCACCTCGGGGGGAGGGGTGATCATCATGCCAGGGCGGGCAGAAGTCCCGACCAATGAATTGTTCGTGAAGTATATGGTTTAATTCTGTGTGTTCGTGCCAGAGATGGCACTCCCCATAGGGCGATTCACTGAGTGAAGGAGTTTATAATAACTACTAACTAGTAACTTCCAAAGTGACCAGACCAGTAACTGTAATGTGATTACCAATTTGGAGGAGTAGTGTCGTTATATTACTCGTTACCGACCAGTGATTTTCCATCATGTTCACAGCCTGTTTGACCAGCACACAGACCACCATTGTAACCATCGGCTATCATTAACATTAGCTCACGCTGTTTACCTTTCGCCAGACACGTTTACATGTCGGGAGCAATGCCAGACAAAATCACAAATGACATCCGAAACTTTGGGATGGATGGCGATTACCATGGACAGCGCTCGTTTTTCCAGAGTTATATGGCGTTGAAAATCCTATACTTTGAACAGTCTATGGGGCCGTGTGCAAAGATCCCATAGCTTGGGGGTGGCGGAGGCGTTGCCTAGCAACCGAACCAATGTTAAAAGCTGATTATCAGCGTAGCCGCTTCATGCGTATATATGGTGTAAAGGGGGGGTACATATTCATACTTCAGAGAAAGAATTTAATGAATTCTCTCAAGACAATCGGGTCATTTCAGACTAAAATACGACTAATGTTGACTAGGGAGGATATGAGTTACGTTTCTGTCCCCATCGGAAAATTAACCCATTTTGGTGTTTTAACTAAGCATTATGTTATACTTTAGCTATTGAAAAATATTCAAATATTTTTGAAAAATCATAAAAATGTGGCACAAATCTTTGAATATATATTCTTTCAGAGCGTTTTTTTTATTTCAACGTCAGGCCTAAATGGGTTAACGGCGCTCAGTCGGCTGACGCAGACTTCGCAGCGCTCTGACAGCACGCCGCCGTTGTTTTACCCGTTTGTCGGTGTACATCGGGGTCCCATGCACGGATAATTATCATCACATATCAAAGTGGAGGTCCTTGAAATGTAACTGTTTGAGGACCACTGCCCTACGTATACGAGTAGGGAGAGACCACGCCCGACCACTGCAGATGCACTAATCGTGTGTTAACAAACTCCCATATACAGGAGGATTATCCTGGGTATGGCTGTAGAGAGAGACAGCGGGGTGGGGTGATGATGGATGGTCTGTCCCTCTCTCTCCGGGCCAGGGGATGGAAGGTACACACAGGAACAGGAGGGAGGAGGGAGAGACCTAGTTCACTGCTTTCTTTCGAGGCCGTGGCGTGGCGCGCGCTTTATAGTTTTTTTAAACGACAAAGAAAAGGTAGAAAACGTACATAGAATATAGTTTAGGGCCAAATCTATTTGAGTTACACACAAAGCGAACGGTAGATCAAGGGTATGTGAAAAAACATGGTGACTTTTTTGCGGCGCTGTAACTTGTTCTATAGTCCTGCCTAGAGGTATTTTTTTAATTCATTACTGCCGTTAATCGTCAGTCCACGAGAGGACACATTCCTCATTGCACATGCAGAACCTTTATTTTATTTTTTATAATAATTCTTATCCCACGATTTTGTAACCCATTTTTCACCCCTGTGTCAATTATCTAATGTGATCCTGGGCTCTACACACCGTCCGCCAACCTGGGGAGAGCGACGGACTTGAACTCATGCTTCCCTCACGCATGATTGTCCAAGTCGCTCCTTTACACCTGACAGGGGGGAGTTTCCCTGGTTTGGACGCATGGAAGGAACACGTTATTCCAACCAGTTCCTTTCCTCTCCATCAGGCGCCCCGTCTGGCCAGGGGGAGGCAGTTTAGATACCAGGATTATTACTGCATGTTTTTTTTGAGAGGGGGGACACGGGGAGAACATGCAAACTCCTCACAGAAAGACCCCGCCTCGGGTATGGGCACTGATGAACCGGAGGAGAGGACACACCACCAGCGCCCACAGCGTCCCGAGCGGGACCTTTAGCTGTGCGGCGACGGCACTATACCGACTGTGCCACCGTGCCCCCTGCACATGCAGAACTGAATTTCCTCTCTCCTGCTTCGTTCCGTGTTTAAAGATGGAATGCTATGAGGCAGTGGCTGAGGAGGTAAGAGCAGCCGCCTGGAATCGGAAGGTTCCCGGTTCGACCCCCGGCTCCTCCCCGGTGTGTCGAAGTGTCCTTGAGCAAGACACCATAACCGCCTTGCATGGTGCCTTGCATGGTTTCCACCACGGTTGGTGTGTAGAATGTAATGCACATTGTAAAGCGCTTTCGATAAAGGCGCTATATAAATGCACCGTTTATTTGTATTCTTATAGTAGTTAAATGTGTGTGAGACTTGATCACTGTTGCTGTTTGCTGAATGGAGTGCAGTGATGTTTTCGTCGACTGAAACTAAGATGAAAAATGTTCGTCGACTACCTTTTTCCACTGACAAACTAAATGAAAACTAAGCTATGACGACTAAAACTAAGACTAAATATATTGACAATTTCGTCAACAAATAAAAACTAGACTAAAATTTTAGGAAGGGACTAGTGGACAAGAGATCCAGTATAAGTCATTTTACACTTGGTTGCACGCTGAAAATAGCAGATCTACAAGCCCACAACGCGTCGCGCTTGTGAGCTTGTAGATCGGCTATTATCAGCAAGTGTAAAATCTGTCATTACGACGGCATCAAGGCCCGCCAAAATACATTTTAGTCGACTAAATCAACTGTAGATTTAGTCGACTAAAATCTCATGACATTTAGTCGACTAAAACTAAACTAACACTAACACATGTCAGGTAACTAGAATGTGACTAAAACCAAGTGAAAACTATTCAAGAGACTATGAATAAAACTAAAATAGAAATTTGCTGACAAAAACAACACTGAATGGAGTGGCCCTCACAGTGCGGCCCCTGAGGGTTCATTGAGAGGGTTCTAATTGGAGCCTCATACAGGTCTGTAACTCTGAGAGTGTGCAAGTGGACTCTTACAAGTCCATTTGATTCCATTTAGAGACCAGGATTACTGCATGTCTTTTTGTGAGGGTACCTACTATCTACCCTAGAACATGCAAACTCCACACAGAAAGGCCCTTTTGCCAACCCCACCTATAGGACTACGTACTGAATGCGCCACCATGCCCGTGGCAACGGATTATTTAAGGGCAAACACGGGCGAAAGGCGCTACCGGGGGGGGGGGTTGTTGGCTGTGAATTAGCTGGTGGGATGTGTTTAGGAAGTTACAGTACATCAATTATAATTAAAGCAATCGTAGTGTCTTATTACAATTCCCTTTAAGAGAAGCGACGCTTCAGAAAGGCACACTTGGTATTTAGATTACGAATTGGAGGAGAAGCAAAGAAGCGGACAGAATGCAAGGACCAAGAGAGAGAAGGGAGTGGGTTAAGTCTGTATTCATAGGGAAACGGAAGGAGCATGAGGGGTGGTCCTGCTCCCTAATCGCTCCAATTAACCACTTAAACCCTATAGGCCTCTACTTAGTTGCCTCATGTGGCCCATAGAACAGGAGCCTAATGTATCTCTGTAGCGTGAGGTGGCTTGATGTACATGTACACCCCTTGGATATGACGCTATAGCATGTCGCAGGGACTTACAGTACCCCCCCCCCCCAATACTTGGTCTGAATTTGAGCCACAGCACGTCACAATGTGACACTTTGTGATCTTGTTGGGCTGATGTGGTCAGTAATCCTATCATAAATGGGCTATTTGACCTATTTGACCCCTTTCATGAGTTAAAAAAAAAGGTGAAGTCAGCCTTCATGATTTTGAATGATAAACAATGACCTCATGAATTGATGTATAATTAGTGCAACACGACTTATATACCGATAAACCCTTATGACTGGCCAGTTGAAACACTTTAACCCATTTTGGGCGGGAACCCCTTTTGGTGTTTTAAGTGTAATGTTATACTTTAGCTATTAAAAAATAGCAGATCTACAAGCTCGTAGCGCGCCACTCGGTGGCGCGCAACAAGCTTGTAGGTCTGCTATTTTTGAAAAGTCGTGAAAATGTGGCGCACATCTTTGAATATATACTGTTCAGAGCGAACATTTTTAACTAAAATATTGGCTTCTGGGGAGGTCCCTGGAACAGCATATTTTGAAATGGGGGTCCGTGGCCCAATAGAGATAATTCTGGGGGTCCTTGACATGAAAAAGGTTGAGCACCACTGACATAGAAACATGGGTTTTTCAGAAAAAAATTTAGGATTTAGAAGCCGACTATGTCAGCCGCTGTTTCCACCTCGCTCTTCATGCTGCTTTAAAGCCTATAGCTTTTTTTTCTTTGCATGTTGGTAGTTAACTGCACTTTGGCTTTGTAGGGCAGTACATGAAAGCCCTGAAAGCCCTGAAATATAGAGCCCTAAGCAGCACACTCGACTGCTTTTTTATCTACTTCCACATTAGACATGCTGATAGACACGTAGCACACACAGACATATCATTCATCGCTCGTCACTTTCTTCCACTGTGTCGCAGAGCATAATAGAACCCGCTGCGTAGCACACCGTAGTGCCAAAATTGCACAATCTTGTCTGCCTGTCACGTATTAGCAAATTAGGCATAGAATTGGAGACATCTGGTCTTTTTATGGGGAGGAGTTTATAGCCTTCTCTCTGGAAGATCAGGGCCCCCACTCAGCTGCATTTAACGCCGTACACAAATCCATATTTATTTAGCACTGCATAATATCCAACTAAGTGACATTTCGCAGGTTCCTGGGATTGATGTAAGCAGATTATTTCGACGGGAGGTTAGAAAAACAAGTATGCCAGCAACACTGACGGATGATAAAATGGGTTATTAAAGATCAACTAAAGAGCCCTTGATGTGGCGCGTGTTCCTGTTTAGGACTAAACTACCGCCTGCAACACTGCTGCCACGGCCAAGTCGCGGCGACATAAATTTGGGAACCGAAAACAATTAAGCTGTCAACCTTCCACTCCGCTCAGATGGAGATCACAAGTGGCAGTGTTATATGTCGCATATGTGAAAAACATCTTTGCCTGAGTCAGCCGATCGCACGCTGTTTGTTTTGTGGAGGGGTTGGGAGGGGGGGGGGGGGCAGGGTGAGGGGTCAGAGAAGGGATCCCCCTCCTCCTTCAAACACATCTGCGCACTCTTTCCGCATGCACACCGTTAAAATCCTCAGTCTGTTCATTTAAACCCATTTTGACCTGAGATCAGATTCTAAAAATGTCTTCTACATCCTGACAGTTTTCTGGAAAAGCTATGTTTCTGTGTCAGTCGTTCTTCGATTTTTCAAAAATAGCAGACCTACAAGCTCGTAGCGCGCCACTCGGTGGCGCGCTATGAGCTTGTAGATCTGCTATTTTGTGAAAACATTTGGTCAAAATTGGGAACCAAATGAACCCATACAGGGTCTGCAACTTTGTCCACGTGACCTGTGTGACCTACTTACGGGGACGTTAACTTTATCTCAGAGAGTGTACAAATGGAACTAAATGGACCTATGATGGTCCATTTGGTTCCATTTGTACGTTTTGTACACTCTCAAGTCAAGAGTCTCATGCTGCATTCTAAACAGATACAACAAAGCATAGTTGAAACGAGACCAACGTTTTTGTTTGATTATGATTATGTTTTTGCAGCTTTTGTAGCAGCTACACAAACGCCAGATGTATCTTTGCATCTTCATGTCGCTGGCTTTTATTGTTAAGTTAATGGTACCCTGTATCTTTTGTAGCTGCCAGTGTGAACGCAGCATTAAGTCTGCGGTGTGTGTAAGTAGTATTATGCTCACACTTGTGCAGCGGGTGCTCTGGCAGCACAGCTGTGTTCAATTAAGAGTGCAGCAGCATTAACATCAAACAGGCCTAGAGCAGATGGAGCTTTGCAAGAGAAGAACGCGTCTACTGCAACACCCCAGCATATCTCTCTCTCTCTCTCTCTCTCTCTCTCTCTCCCTCTCTGTTCCCACCCACTCTGACTGCTCGTACAGTATATGCATTATAGTAGATGTATTCTTGTATGCATTAGTAAATAGAAAGACGTATTCTCTGCCCTAAAGCTTCTTGTGGTGTTCCAGTAGGCTGGGGCCGGGATTCAAAACCATTTGGAAGAAAATAAAGAATGTTTAGAATAGAATGCTTTATTGGAATTCAGTTTTGTGTCACCATTTGGAATATTTATTCACAAAAAAGCCGCAGCTTGTTTCCATTGCGGACGGTTCCGCCAGACACGGAACGAGAGGCAAGCGAACTGTACAAACACCCTTGAAACAAAGAGAATGCAATCATTTATATATAAAGTTAGAAGCAATACATATACGACAAGTTTTATTTGTAATTGAGTTGATACTCTTTAACATTGTGCGTGCGTGCGTGCGTGCGTGCGTGCGTGCGTGCGTGCGTGCGTCGTTATAAAAACAACTCCTATTTCTAGTTTGATATACACACAACATATGTTGCGCATGTGTCTGCCTGTAGTTCTTTTACGTTGTTAATCTAAGAACCCACACACTACATCCATTCATTGCTATAGACAGATCTCCCAAGAACAATGAAACGAGAACATGGAAATTGATGGGGTGTGATCTTTGGAAACACACATTTGAGCGTTTGATAGTTATTTATTTACTGTGCACATGGGGACGGAGTACAAAAGGTTCTGCCCTGTAGCTCCCCCCCCGATCGTCTCACGAAAACAAAGCACTAAAAAAAAAACACTCCCATTTCTTTTTCTGTATTTTTCCACCTCTAAAAGTCATCTAGCGTATATTTATAGCGGTCTGTAATATTTATCCATTTGTAGTAATTTGTCGGAGGTGAGCACACAGTGTGGAGGACAAGAAAATATGAAGACATAAAGAGAGCAAAAACAACAGGCAGACACAAAAGTGAGGCCATGCAGCAGCAAAGAAGCATCTCTCTACAATAAATCCACTGAATCTGTGTTTGTCTGTCCTTCAACACATCTCGAGGACTGTTCGACCGATCGGCTTCTAAATAAACATTGAGTTGTAGATCAAACATATGGGGGGGGGGGGGGGGGGGTCGTGAGACCTATTGTCTGAGTCAAGGCAGTCCAACATTCCAACCACGTTAGCAATACTTGCTTATTCATCCACGGTCTGCTTGTGCTCGTAAGCGAGGAATATCTTTTTATATGTTTAAAAGAACAGCAAAAACAGGCATCGTACAAGCTTGTAGATCCGTCGATTCTGGCTCAAAGAAAGGGCCTCAGACTGCTTGTATCTGGGTAGAGCTATACAGTACAGTGAGGAGCAGAGTGCAGGGATGCAAGGCGGGGCGTGGGGGAGGGGGAGTGAAGGTGGTGTGAGAGATAGGCGGGAGGGCAGAGAGTGCTGTACACGCGGAGCTACAGTACAACATGTATAAGATGAAGTGTCCAGGTTACATGTTTCCCATATGAGAGCACGGCCGTGCAGTCGGACAGTGAGTGCGTGCGTGCGTGCGTGCGTGCGTGCGTGCGTGCGTGCGTGCGTGCGTGCGTGCCTCAGTGTCAGAGCGGAAGAGCAGAGGGAGACATAATCTGCACTGCAGGCCAGAAGAAGGGGAGGCTGATTTTTTTGGTCCGTCGTTTGTCGGTGAGACCTGGCGAAAATAGCATACCCTATACAAGCTGCACGACGCGTCGTTGGCCGACCGTTTTTTGAGGCGCGACGCCGTCGTGCGACAAACTATAAATCAGGCCTGAGGCAAATAAGACGAGAGAGTGTGTTTTCCGCACAAGCTAAACGATTTACAGTTACAAAATAGTCATATAAGAATAGTGAAAAAAGAAAGAAAAAGTCAGATAACGGGACAATTATATCCAAATATAAACAAAGTCACTGTTTCCTTGTAATGTATTGCGTTGTTTTGCCTGTGTAATAGTGTGTATATTGTTTTATGTTGGGGACTATACGGAGGACAATTAGCACCTTTTCTAAGTCCGGTGTATTTACATTACATAATGTATATCGTCTTTGTCGGGTGGAAACCCTCATTATGTCAAACGGTTATTCAAGTTAAAAAAAAGAGCAAAAGTAGCAGATCGGCAAGCTTAAACCGTCTCACTTCGCGCCACATTTCGAGCTTGTGGATCTGCTACTTTTTTGCAGTGTGCTGTAGTCTGATCGAATGGAGCGGGGGAAAAAACCCCAAATGTTAGAATACTGAGATACAGTAGGAGGCAGTGGCGTGCACAGATAGACACTAGGGGGTGCTAGAGCACCCCCTGCCCTTTTCCCTCTGGACAAATGTGCCCATTTTTAGTGTACAGTATGGACCATGGTGAAATTCATCAATTCTTGATAAAAAAGCTTCTAATATATTATTTAGGTCCCAAAATCTATAAATCTCACACTATTAAGGCAACCGGCCGGTTCCACGCGCTGCACAAGGTGCCCTTTTTTTCACTTGAGCACCCGCCCCTCTAAAGGTCTGTGCACGCCACTGGTAGGAGGGTTCCGCCCGACTGCAACAATATATTGTCTACTTGTGCAGCAAGTTGGTGGAATCCTATAGCAGCAGGTGACAGTGGCAGCTAGTGTACGAACGAACACTCCTCATCGGTTGATCAAACGAGTTGGCTCAGAGTTATTACAACGCGATGATGATGAGGACGATGAATGGCGCGTGAGCGGCGAACCCGCCATATACATCAAGCCGTTATTGGTTCCCGAAGCATGCAGTTAGCTTTTCTGAGGCAGGCGCGATGGAATGTGCGTGGTAACGCTGTCTATAGAGCCCCCCCCCCCCCCCCTCAGTGGCACTCGGCCTCCCATATCCCATTTTAACCTGAGATCAGATTTTTAAAATGTCTTCTACATCCTGACAGTTTTCTGAAAAAGCTATGTTTCTATGTCAGTGGTTCTTCGATTTTTCAAAAATTGCAGACCTACAAGCTCGTAGCGCGCCACTCGGTGGCGCGCTATGAGCTTGTAGATCTGCTAATTTTCAATAGCTAAAGCATAACATAATGCTAACACCAAAAGGGGTTCTCGCCCAAAATGGGATATTGTGTGCAGTCATCTTCACAGCCAGTAAAGTCAGCACATTCAGTCCTATACCATTACATTTCCTATGGCTCATTGGGGAATGACAGCACGCACCATCAGTGTCATTGTAATGCCTGGTGAAATTTAAGAAAGACTCTCTCTGCATTATGCTAGGGGAACAATCATTACTACTAAGTAATGATCGCTGCTCAGACGACTGGTATTACATGCTTGGAAGTCGTGTATTAGTCACCTCGACTCACTAAAGGAAGCGATAACGATTTCTATCCGGTGCTACACACTTCATTAGACCACAGCATAATTATTTCCCCCCCCCCTTAATAGTTATGCGATAATTTTCACATCCAAGGCGTTCGTTATTCCATCTCTCGCCTTTGCGTGTCTGAAGTTTAACGGCGCTTTATATCTAGAGGGAGAAGACTGTAGTTTTCGTGACCCCGTAACTATGAGGCAAGATTCGTGTTTTTTTTTTTTATTCAGACACTCGTTGTGTGTGAACTAATTGGTTTAATAATGAACAGCTTAGAGAGTGTCTCCCTGGATAACACCGCAGGCTGTGAGAAAATTATGAGACATTTTAATGAGTGTTCTGTAAACTAAGTCTTCAAGTGATTTGTTATGCCTGAAACTTGTTAAGATCGGATTTGTACTTCGTCGTACGACGTCGTCGTGCGGTGGAAATAATAGCCGGCCGAGCTCGGAACATGTCGCGCTTTTTGTGAGCTTGTGATCGGCTATTTTCGGCGTCCGGGTTCCTCGCTCACAGACCTCCATTGTAAATTAATTGGCTTGTGTTAGCTCACGATGTTTTTCTTTTCGCCAGAAAAGTTAATATGTCGGGAACGATGCGGTGGAAAAATCACAAATCACATCCGAACCTCGGATGGAGGATGATGACCACGGACAGTGATCGTAGTTTCAGAGATTAACAAAGAACTAAGAAGAGATTCTACTTTTAACCCATTTAGGCCTGACCTCAAAATTTAAAAAAAAATCTTCTAAATCCTCCAGTTTTCTGAAATAAATATTTTCACGATTTTTCAAAAATAGCAGACCTACAAGCTCGTAGCGCGCCACTCGGTGGCGCGCTATGAGCTTGTAGATCTGCTATTTTCCAATAGCTAAATTATAACATAATGTTTAAAACACCAAAAGGGGTTCCCGCCCCTATGGGATGTGTACGCACGTTTCCTCGTGCTGGGAGTGACGGGTCAGTGTTAAAAGTTGATTTTCAGCAAGACTGTTTCATATCGATAAAGTACATTAATTGACGGAGAATTCCATCAAAGACAGACAACAGCAGTTGGATTTTAAATGACGGAATATTGCGCCCCAGGGCATCCAATTGGTTAAATGCAGTGTTGGAAAGTAACTAAGTACATTTACTCAAGTTGTGTACTTTAGTACAATTTGGGGGTGTTTACTGGAGTATTTCTAATCATTTTACTTCAACTCCACTACATCTCAGAGGCAAATATTGTACTTGTTACTTCACCACAAATATTTGAAAACTTTAGTTACTATAGTTTCTTTGTGGATTTGAATTATTATTACAAAACATACATTACACCACGTCAGCCCCATATAAACTTTGGCTATTTGAAAATAGCAGATCTACAGTACAAGCAGCTCTCAAAGTCAAAAACAAAGTCGTACGATTAGTCACGCACGTTACCGATCAGTGAAATCTGTTCTACGCAGTTGACCCATCTCTTGGAGCGGTGAGCCACGGTGCCGCGCCACGCTCGGGAATCACTAGTTGATTTGACCCCCAATCCAACCCATTGATGCTGAGTGAGCAGTCACGCACTATCCATTTATTGTTTTTCTACCCTTTTTATCCTATCCTTGATGTTGTTTACAGTAGAGATACGTAGTATTGCTCAGAGTCTAAGGCATACATATATTTGTTATTGTCATTGTCAGTAGTAGCAGTATAAAGTAAATACAGAATAACGTCTGCTAGATTTTAATACATTTCAATACATATGAATGATACAGTACCTTATGAAATGGAACATTCTGCACAATGAGTACTTTTACTTTCGGTACTTTAAGTACCGTATATTTTGATGCCAATACATCTGTACTTTTACCCAAGTCAATTTTGATTACCGGACTGCACTTTTCCCCCCACCACTGCAACGCATGCAATACAGTATTGAATGTTCCGCAAGAGATCATCGCTGAAATTTCAGTGTCATTTGAGCATAGTGAAGTAATTTGATGTTCTCTCTCTCGTCCTGCAGACCTTGAAGAAATACAAAAGCGTCTTGTCGCAACATTATCCAGAGGCATCGTATGGTACTTTGTTACCTCACAGAGCAGAAAGTCTTAACAGAAATGTTGAATTTGAATTAGCAATCAAACTTGAGTCACACATTAGCCCTAGTAGAAATATTCACTTGCTGTTTGATTTCACTGGGGCTGCCGCAAGTTATTTATAAAGCACCACAATTTAGGCATTTGGCAGACGCTCTTAATCCAGAGCGACTTACATTAGGCTTACAGTACATGAGGCTGTACAGTGGACGACAAGGTAAAACAATCAAATTATCCCATTCTGGGCGGGAACCCCTCTTGGTGTTTCAAGCATTCGGTTCTACTTTAGCTTTTGAAAAATAGCAGATCTACAATATTTTTGAAAAGTCGTGAAAATGTGGCGCAAATCTTTGAATATATATTTCAGAGCGAACATTTTTAACTAAGATATTGGCTTCTGGGGGGTCCCTGGAACTACATATTTTGAGATGGGGGTCCGTGGCCCAATAGAGATAATTCTGGGGGTCCTCGACATGAAAAAGGTTGAGGACCACTGACATAGAAACATGGGTTTTTCAGAAATATGTTAGGATTTAGAAGCCAATTTTAGAACCTGATCTCAGGTCAAAATGGGTTAAAACACAAGAGCAATTACACAACAAGAAGAAAGGCAAAACATTGACCTGCACAAATCGATCAGGTAGACATTTCATAGGCGAAAATGCACACGAAATAAATATACCTTTTCAACAAATTCTTAAAACCGTCAACACTGACGATAGGTCTTCAGATCAGGGCCTTCTGATGATTCCTGCGACTAAAATGTACATTTAAAGTACATTTACTTAACTACTGTACTGTTGTAAAATAGTTTACCCGAGGTGTTAAGAAGAGGTGACGGTCGTTTTGTCACGTCTCCTAGCAACACACTAGTGTTTAAACTGTCTCAGTCAAACCTGACAAACCCTGAGGAGGTGTGTGTGTGTGTGTGTGTGTGTGTGTGTGTGTGTGTGTGTGTGTGTGTGTGTGTGTGTGTGTGTGTGTGTGTGTGTGTGTGTGTGTGTGTGTGTGTGTGTGTGTGTGTGTGTGTGTGTGTGTGTGTGTGTGTGTGTGTGTGTGTGTGTGTGTGTGTGTGTGTGTGTGTGTGTGTGTGTGGGGGGGGGGGGGGGGGGGGGGTGTCCAGCACCTGCGTTGAATGTTTTTTTTGGGGGGGGGGGGGGGGGGGGGGGGGATGTGCGTGAGACTATTATGTACCGTTTGATGATACCGGCGTGGCCATTAGTATCCATAAGCAATGATGCACTGCTGCAATTATGCATGGAACAATAACAGAGTTTTGTGTGTGAGGGGAATTCAAGTCGTCTACCGTCGAGAAAAAAAACGTTGCAGCAATTCAAACCCATCCTCGAGGGAAGCCCGAGCAGAACAAGTGCAAATAGGCTCCGCTTCACATTCTGTTATTCAAAAACAGTAATAGGTACTTTGTGCGGTAAGACGTGGGTATAGGGTGGAGGCAGGGAGGGAGGGAGCACTATTCCATTTACTGTGCATACAGCTATTTAATTATAGCCATTCAACCACCTGTACTTCAACGTATAGTCTCCAAAGGACAGCTATAATTATTACTGCACGCATTCCTAATTTCCTATATACTGACTGGTGCTGCACCTGTCAGCAGGGAGTGTTGGGCGGGAGGATATAGGACGAAGACTCCACGACGTCCTCTCGTTGGGGGCTCCTCACTGGCAGGTGAGTCAGTAGGATACGACCGACCGCAGTGACGACACGTCCATGTGTGTGTAGGGAGGAAACAATTGGCATAATGACTAAATTGGGGAGAAAAGGAGTAAAAAAAAAAGCAAAAAATATATATATAAATTTTAATAAATGGTAAATGGTGCATTTATATAGCGCCTTTATCCAAGGCGCTTTACATAGATTGTGCATTACATTCACCCATTCATTTGATACACCGATTGCGGCGGAAGCCATGCAAGGTACCAACCAGCACATCGGGAGCAATTTGGGGTTCAGTGTCTTGCCCAAGGACACTTTGACATGTAGACAGGAGGAGCCGGGATTCGAACCGCCGACCCATGGATCATTGGACGACCTGCTCTACCTCCTGAGCCACAGTAGCGTAAATAGTGAACACTGACTTAAGGGCTTTTCACACAGGGAAGCGACACTTTACCTGCGTTCTGGCTTGGATCCGACGACGTCATACTGCTCATGTGAATATAATTCTCTCAATCATTTCCTCGTCCTCTACATCTGCCTCTCTCTGGCTCCGCCCTCTGCCACTCTCTCAGCCAGTCGTCTTCAGCAAATGATAACACTTGCTTAATTTTCTTGGGGTTTTTCCCAGGCTGTGGAAACTTATACCAGTTTGTTTTTTTAAGACCGACAGTCATACAATACATAATCTCTTCTGCTCATGGGGTGGAAAAAGTTTGCTTCTCGAAGGTCTTTTTGGTGCAGATCTGGCCCTTATTTTCTTTTTTCTTCTTTTTTTCTTCTTTTTTTTTCCCCCTGCAAAGCAATTCCAGTCAGTGTGAGTAGTTTGTCTTCTGCTTTTCTCAGGCAAGAGCAGCAGGGAAATGTTAGGGCAGTGGTTCCCAAAGTAGGGGTCCTCCTTGAGAGAGTTCCAGGGGGTCCCCAGCTAAATGATAATCAGGAACCAAATGGACCCTTATGGGTCTGTAACTCAGAGAGTGTATACACATGGACCCATTAGGTATAGGTTCCATTTGTACACTCGGAGTTAAATTAAAGGGGAATTTCTCCCTAAACCTTTTTTTTACAAAAGTAAGTTGATAATTATGTATATTGACAAAGAAAATATATTAAAAAAAAATAAAGATATAGGGGAGCTGGGGCTGCAGCTGGAGATGAAGCTGGGGCTGGGGGGGTCTAACGCTAGAACTCCTATTCAATCGCGCAGTTGTTTTTTGTTTTTTGTTCACATCTGTTCTAGATGATGTGACAGCAACACTCCATGCATTGTTGACACTGCACTCTTCCTGGTATACGTGAGCTGATGTTAGACCCCTCCAGCAGCAGCCCCAGCTCCAGCACCAGCCCCAGCTCCCCTATATCTTTATTTAATTTTTTTAATTATTTTTTTGGTCAATATACATAATTATCAACTTACTTTTGTAAAAAAAGGTTTAGGGAGAAATTCCCCTTTAACTTTGATTTTACAATATACATTGGGGTCCCAGAGATAGAAATGCCATTAAACGGGGGATCCGTAGCCTAATTCAGGTCAAACCGGGGGCCCTTGAAATGAAAATGGTATAAAATCACTGCTAGGAGGGGTCCCTGGCATATATTATCCAATGGGGGTCCGCGGGCTAATTGTCAATTTGGGGGTCCTTGACATGAGAATGTTTGAGAACCACTGTGTGTGTGTGTGTGTGTGTGTGTGTGTGTGTGTGTGTGTGTGTGTGTGTGTGTGTGTGTGTGTGTGTGTGTGTGTGTGTGTGTGTGTGTGTGTGTGTGTGTGTGTGTGTGTGTGTGTGTGTGTGTGTGTGTGTGTGTGTGTGTGTGTGTGTGTGTGTGTGTGTGTGTGTGTGTGTGTGTGTTCATTCATGGCTGGCTGGCTGGGATGATTTTCACCAGAGACATACTGCCCTCTACTGGTTGGTGGTGAGGAGGAGGAGAATACCATGTTCTCAAGGGGTGTGTGTGTAAACTAAAACTAAATGTGTGTTCTTTCATTTAGGTGTGTGTGCGTGATTGATTGATTTCTGATTTAATTGTTTTTTTGGTACGTGTGTGTGTGTGTGTGTGTGTGTGTTCGTGTGCGTGCATGCGTTCCTTCATTCAGGTGTGTGCGACTGCTCCCACTTCACCACGGGGACGACCTGCGAGCGCTGCGTGGAGGGTTACTACGGCAACGCTTTGATTGGCACCCCCGCTGACTGCCTGGCGTGCCCTTGCCCACACGGCAGCAGCTGTGCTCTGATCGCAGAGACCGGGGACGTGGTCTGTACCAACTGTCCTCCTGGACAGAGGGGTGAGTTATAGTTCACATCATGGTCTGTACCAACTGTCCTCCTGGACAGAGGGGTGAGTTAGTTATCATGGTCTGTACCAACTTTCCTCCTGGACAGAGGGTTGAGTTATAGTTCACATCATGGTCTGTACCAACTGTCCTCCTGGACAGAGGGGTGAGTTATAGTTCACATCATGGTCTGTACCAACTGTCCTCCTGGACAGAGGGGTGAGTTAGTTATCATGGTCTGTACCAACTGTCCTCCTGGACAGAGGGGTGAGTTATAGTTCACATCATGGTCTGTACCAACTGTCCTACTGGACAGAGGGGTGAGTTATAGTTCACATCATGGTCTGTACCAACTGTCCTCCTGGACAGAGGGGTGAGTTAGTTATCATGGTCTGTACCAACTGTCCTCCTGGACAGAGGGGTGAGTTATAGTTCACATCATGGTCTGTACCAACTGTCCTCCTGGACAGAGGGGTGAGTTAGTTATCATGGTTTGTACCAACTGTCCTCCTGGACAGAGGGGTGAGTTAGTTATCATGGTTTGTACCAACTGTCCTCCTGGACAGAGGGGTGAGTTAGTTCACATCATGGTCTGTACCAACTGTCCTCCTGGACAGAGGGGTGAGTTAGTGCACATCATGGTCTGTACCAACTGTCCTCCTGGACAGAGGGGTGAGTTAGTTATCATGGTCTGTAGCAACTGTCCTCCTGGACAGAGGGGTGAGTTAGTTATCATGGTCTGTACCAACTGTCCTCCTGGACAGAGGGGTGAGTTAGTTCATATCATGGTCTGTACCATGATGTTGGTGATTTGAAAGTTATATTTTGATATACAATATATATCTAGGGTCACCATAAATTATAATATACCACTATAAATTCCTTCAAATGTCCTGGTTTTGCACGTATCTGTACGGGGAACGCTCACAGACCATTACAGCATATGTATTTTACAATGCTCGTTCAAAATGGTTCTGAGAGGCGGACTTCCAGCCCGAACCCCGGAATGTGTATCATTCATTACTCAACTCTGCCCTATAGCTCGCTCTGCTCCTCGCCACGTGCAGATCAAAGGCTTGTTGCTGTGGCTGCACTGAACCTGAGCTCTGTGTGAAGTCATGACATCATCGCTATAGTGTATGAACATAGCTATAGCTTATTAAAGGACCACTTCACCCAGTTTTAACATGACCTCATGTCACCAGGCTTTTGTCAACCTGTCATATACTTGGTCCTACAAGATGGCATCATTTCCATCTAGTCAAGGATGGCTGTGGACAGGTCTGTGGACAGTTGAGCAACCTGCCTACAAGTGACATCATTGGTATAGGCAGGTTTATTCATTTCAAAAAGAGATGTAAACCTTTGTTCTTGACTTCTTGTGTTGCAAGAACAATAGTTTATATTACAGCGTGCTAACTTTATAGGAAGAGAAAGGTGGACGTTTATATTAGCTTGAATCCCCATCAATGATGTCACTGGTAGGAATGGTTTCTTAACTGGCTTGGAAATGGGTGAAGTAGTGAACGCTCAAATAATGTCAAGAAATCCCCCCCCCCCCCCCC
>NW_027637045.1:0-12500 GCF_951216825.1 Electrona antarctica | reverse complement strand
GCTACTTACGTTAGCCGGTTAGCTAGCTATGTTGTTAGCACAGCACTGGATCGTCCATCTTAGATCGTCGTCGCCATAATATTCCATTCTATCCGTTTCTTGCAATCGTCTGTATCTCCTATTTCTTGTCCCAGATGGCATTTTTGGTCAAAACAGCGTTTCTTTGACGGCACAGAGCCGACGATGTGGAGCGTTCCAGTGCCCCGGTTTGGATTCATATTGTAAACAAGGCCTGTCTCGGCTCCGTTGAGCGTCCTAGGTTAATACTACATCCGGTAGACTGGAACTGTGGCTTTTCAAAATAGAGCTCAAATGTGAAAAATGCTGGCGTGAATTAGATCCTAATTTTTCAATAAATGCTAGCGCTGTAAGTGTTAAAAACCGTCACCACTGTGATCAACTATAGGGCGTCAATTTACGGGGGGAAAAAAACACCAAATATGGAGATTGTTTCCTCAGTCGTGTTCCTCGTTAATGAGCTGTTAATTGGTAGCACTCTGTAAACTCCTATAGTTGTTCATGTAAATTCAAATGGAAGGAAGCGTCATTGGATTCAATACAGTCTATAGTCTTCACGGGTAGACATTTTAGGCTTGATTTTACTGGTATAGCAACAACAACAACAACACATACTTGGCTTTTAAGTGTGTGTGTGTGTGTGTGTGTGTGTGTGTGTGTGTGTGTGTGTGTGTGTGTGTGTGTGTGTGTGTGTGTGTGTGTGTGTGTGTGTGTGTGTGCGCGTGTGTGCACGTGTGTGTGCGTGTTTGAGAGAGAGAGAGAGAGAGAGAGAGAGAGAGAGAGAGAGAGAGAGAGAGAGAGCGCGCCTCGGATGGCCAGAGCAACCTTGGAACTTGAACTTCACATGCAACCATTGGTTTTCATTTTGTTTTTTGTGTTTTGTTTTTTTAAGTGTTGTTGACTGACTCCACATGGGACAAACAACTAGACAGGCAGGCAGGCAGGCAGGCAGGCAGACAGACAGACAGACAGACAGACAGACAGACAGACAGACAGACAGACAGACAGACAGACAGACAGACAGACAGACAGACAGACAGACGGACAGACCAAATTTACAATCGAGAGATTCAAGGTTGAACTAGAAAAAGGTTTCGCTCCTGTGAGCGCAGGTCTTCATCGGGGCCGGGCAGCCTACCCAAGGCTGTGTCATATCAAATCAAATCAAATCAATTTCATTTGTATAGCACATTTAAAAACGACTCTCATCGTACCAAAGTGCTTCACAGGTCAAAGAAAAACAATACGATACAGTGCAATACAATACATCAGTGAAACAATAAAATAAAAAATATATAATAAAAAAAACAATGCATAGTTATGGTACAGTAGACAAGAGAGACGTTGAGAGCAGTTAAAAGGCAGTACGGAAAACGTATCCTATGTAGAAGGTGCAAGAGCATCAGGGGGACTGGAAGGCTTGAGAGTAGAGGAACGTTTTGAGCCTAGACTTAAAACTCTCAGTGGAGGGGGCAGATCTGACAGCGAGAGGAATGCTGTTCCAGAGTATAGGAGCTGCGACAGCAAAGGCTTGGTCGCCCCTGAGCCTCTTCCTTGTCGCTGGGACTTCTAGGAGTCGTCTGTCTGCTGACCTGAGGGTCCTGATGGAGGAGGAGTATGATAGGAGGTCAGAGATGTAGGAGGGGGCCAGTCCGTTTAGTGCTTTGTATGTGAAGAAAAGGGTTTTGAATTGAATTCTGAACCGGACCGGCAACCAGTGGAGAGAGGCAAGGACAGGGGTGATATGGTCTCGCCTCCTGGTGCCAGTCAGGAGTCTGGCAGCCGCGTTTTGCACCAGTTGGAGACGGGATAGGGATGACTGGGAAATTCCGGTGTAGAGGGAGTTGCAATAATCTAGACGGGATGAAATGAGTGCATGGATGACAATTTCGACGTCGTGTGTGGAGAGAAATGGCTTAATTTTGGTGATGGAGTGGAGGTGGAAAAAACTGGTTTTGACTATGGTGTTGATTTGTTTGTCGAATTTAAAGGCGGAATCAAAAAGCACCCCAAGGTTTTTAGCGTGCGGTTTGACAAGGGGGGCGAGGTCGCCATGGTCATTTTTTATTTGTGTGATGGAGTCAGGTGGACCAAATAATACTATTTCAAATTTACTGTCATTTAGTTGTAGGAAGTTTTGTGCCATCCAGCTTTTGATGTCGGTGAGGCATTTATTTAGGTTGTTTAGTGTGTATTGATCGTTGGGTTTCAGAGGGAGATATAGTTGGGTGTCATCTGCGTAACAGTGGAATGAGATGTTATATTGTCTGATGATGTGACCAAGGGGGAGCATATAGAGGGAAAACGGCGGCCCCCTACGGTCGCGGCCCACCGGGAATATGCCCGGTACGACCTGTGGCCAGTCCAGCCCTGGGAGAAGGTACCCATATTGACAGAGAAAGTTCTGTCCTTGAGGTATGATTCAAACCAGCCCAAGGCTGTGTTTTGGACTCCAACATGGGACTTGAGGCGGTGCAGTAAAATGGTGTGGTCCACGGTGTCGAATGCTGCGCTGAGGTCCAGCAGCAGTAGGACACCGCTGTCCCCAGCGTCAGCAGAGAGGAGCAGGTCGTTGTGGACCTTCAGGAGGGCTGATTCTGTACTGTGGAGGGGTCTGAAACCTGACTGAAATGTTTCCATTATATTGTTGTGTTGAAGGTATGGCATTAACTGGGAGAGAATGACTTTTTCTAGGATTTTGGACAAAAATGTAAGTTTTGATATGGGTCTGTAATTGCTGGGTACGGAGGGGTCAGTGTTGGGTTTTTTCAGGAGGGGTTGAACTACTGCATGCTTGAAGCACTGTGCCAGTGGCCAGGGAGCTATTTATTATTGCCAGGATGATGGGACCAGCGGTGTTGGCAACCTCTTTCAGGAGGGCAGAGGGGACAATGTCAAGATGACAGGTGGCAGGCTTCATGGTGGAGATTATCTTGATGATATAGATAGCAGGTCTTCATCAGGGCCGGGCGGCCTACCCAAGGCTGTGTCAGGATAGCAGGTTAAACAATGAACCTACTGCAGCATCTGTCTAAACGACGTGCTGTCTAAATAGCGTTCTGTACATCTGACTTCATACGACACCAGGTATTAAACAGTGTCTAGTCTAGAACAAGAACAAACAAATCTAGACGTAAGAAAACACAAGAACAATTCACCCTTTCTCAGCCTTCTGATTGGTCCCTGACTGACTAACCAGCAGGCCCTTTCTGCCTTGTTCCGCCCCCTGGTTCCGCCTTGTTTATGTTGAATTTGCTAAAACATATTTTTTTGGAAAAAACAAACATGATATGCCCTGCAGTCACCATGCTGCACCTGTGATGTTCCTTTTTACTGACACCAAGTTTAAAATAAGAATTGAACGCACAGAATATCAATACGAAGCAACTGAAAAACCTGTTATTTCAATGGTATAGTGGATGGAGAGAGAGGATTTTTGTCCAACCACGAAACGGCAACCAATGGGTGCGAAGAGGGGCAGAACCACACGGGCGGGACTTGACAAAGGGTGAATTAGAGGAATGATTGTGGTGTCGTGTGTAGCTTTATTCCCTGCGGATCGGAAGGCGGTCTGAATGACTAGACGGTGAAATATGAATGCAAAACGTTGAATATTCAAGGTTCTTCCATCCATATTTTACTGTCTGTACAACGCGGAGCAGACAGATCGGTCAGAGATACCATGAGTTCCAAAACAAACGCTGTAAATTTAACATTCAGACCCTCTCTATCTTTGATGCCATGATGGGACCCGACATCAAATATTTACACACACACACACACATACAGACACACATACAGACGCACACACACACACACACACACACACACACACACACACACACACACACACACACACACACACACACACACACACACACACACACACACACACACACATGAATTTATCATGGACGCAAGCTAACAGGAAGTGTTAAAAACACACACTTCCTCCTGGAGACAATATAATGGAGACAGACAGACAGACAGACAGACAGACAGACAGACAGACAGACAGACAGACAGACATCCTATAGTTTCAATGCACAGAATGTTACTTATAGATAGCATATTGTTTAAGTGAACCGGAAGCAACATTGAACCAAGCTCATTTCGGCTAGCGTCTTTTCATACAGGTCATCCGAGGCGTTAATATTGTAACCACGCGGTAGCGACGGTTTAGCGCTGAGCCGCTCACATCCCGGGTTTTAAATGTGTTTTCCTCCGAGGCTTTCCACCTCGGAGGAAAGCCTGCTCTGTTTCTGAATCGCTCTGGTCGAGAATAATAATTATAATAATAATTGCATTGTATGTAGTCATAGCACTTCATAGTATATATGTACAGCATAGTATAGCATATATGTATATTTTATATGTATAGTGTCATTATATAGATATGTTCTAGTTACGTTCTTAGCTTACGCATGTTTCTTGATAAATGCATTTTACATATGTGATGTATTCCCATGTTTTTGTTCTTGCTTAATGTAATGTATTGTAAATTGTAAATTGTAGAATGGATGCAAAAAAATAATAATAATCACACCCGTGTGAAGTGAGTGGACCCCCACACGTGGTTCCAGCGAGCGGCCCTACATCCGAAACGGTTGACAAATGACAGCGTTACCGTGTGGGGGTCCCTCTACTCTACTGTACTGTACTGTACTATACTGTCACTATACTGTACTGGCACACCCGAAATCATCATATATACAGTTAATATGTGTGTGTGTGTGTGCGTGCGTGCATGCGTGCGTGCGTGCGTGCGTGTGTGTGTGTGTGTGTTAGGTTGCAACCATGCTGTTTTCGTGCTCAGACCCAGCCACCCAGCCACCCACACACATAGCTCCGTAAGGGAGTGGTTGCACCACTCAAAAAGAAAAAGCCCAAATTGACAGTCATATTTCACGAGCTGCACGCACGTACACACACGTCTCCTTCGCATTACTTTACCTGGATTAGTTTACGTCTTGTACTTGACATTATAATCCCTTGGTAACATTTAGCGCGCAACGTGACAAACAAGGATAGGATTATAAAAAACTAGTGTAGGAGCCTGTAGAATGTTTTTTGAGTGCTCATGCCGTTTAGATTTAGTTTTCGATGGGTTGTTTGCTGGCTGCAATGCTGTCCCATTGGCTAAGAGGTTGGCTAGATGCAAAGGGCCTGGTTGCCTATAGAGACGAGGCAGCCAATCAGGAAATTAGACCAGCATGCTTTCTAAGCAGCTGGTAAAAAAAATCATTCAATTCACTCATTTCGGTTTGTGGTTTTCTGTTTTGTTTTGATTCTTGCCGTCGCTTTAATAATAATATCTGGGACTTATATAGTGCTTTTCATGAAACTCAAAGACGCTTTACATGTGTTGGGGGGGACAAGAAAAAACAATTAAAAGAGTAAAACCAATAAAACAGTGCATATAACAAGTTTAACCCATTTTGGGCGGGAACCCCTTTTGGTGTTTTAAACATTACGTTATAATTTAGCTATTGAAAAATAGCAGATCTACAAGCTCATAGCGCGCCACCGAGTGGCGCGCTACAAGCTTGTAGGTCTGCTATTTTTAAAAAATTGTGAAAATGCGGCACAAATTTTTGAAAATTGAACATATATTCTTTCAGAAGACTTATTTTTTTATTTCGACGTCAGGCCTAAATGGGTTTAAAGACACATCAGGTTGGAAATTCGATTCTGAACAGGTGGGTTTTTAGTGCAGATTTGAAGGTGTAGGAAGTGAGGGGGCATCTCGTATGTGTTTGGGGAGAGCGTTCCAGAGGGTGGGGCGGGCACAGAGAATTAAGGCCCCACGTCGCCCCTGGTTTTGCGTTTTATTTTTTAGGGACCTCAAGGAGGCCGGCGTCGCTGGACCTGACTCTTTGTGTTGGTTTGGTCTCCCACAGTCAAATCGAACCCTACAAACCCTCAGATCAGCCAACGCAGAGAAGCTGGAAATATACCTTCACTAAAAAAGCCGGGACAACGCTCCACACGTCCCAAACTCACTGCCAAATAGCCAACAGTGACACCCAGTGGTGAGTCTGAACTGTTAAAATATTCACGGTTAGTCGTCTCCCTCACACTCCTCCTTCCCGCACTTTACCAAGCGCGTTCATGACATCACCCACAGTGACATCATCAGCGCTGGACGCAGTGCTGCTAAAAGCAGGGCGGTGATGGCGGTGGCCATGCAGGCGTTATGATGATGTCATGCATATTTAATGAGGAAACATTGTTTGTCCATCAGGACAACTATGCTGCTGCTTGACATGTGGTCCGAGGACCCCCAGGAGGTCTGTAGACTCTGTTATATGGTCCGGGACCCCCAGGACGTCTGTAACTCTGTTATGTGGTCCGGGGACCCCCAGGAGGTCTGTATGACTCTGTTATGTGGTCCTCGGACCCCCAGGAGGTCTGTAGACTCTGTTATGTGGTCCGAGGACCCCCAGGAGGTCTGTAACTCTGTTATGGACTCCCAGGAGGTCTTTAACTCTGTCATGTGGTCCGGGGACCCCCAGGACGTCTGTAACTCTGTTATGGACCCCCAGGAGGTCTGTAGACTCTGTTATATGGTCCGAGGACCCCCAGGAAGTCTGTAACTCTGTTATGTGGTCCGGGACCCCCAGGAGGTCTGTAACTCTGTTATGTGGTCCGGGACCCCCAGGAGGTCTGTAACTCTGTTATGTGGTCCGGGGACCCCCAGGAGGTCTGTAACTCTGTTATGGACCCCCAGGAGGTCTGTAACTCTGTTATCTGGTCCGGGGACCCCCAGGAGGTCTGTAACTCTGTTATGTGGTCCGGGACCCCCAGGAGGTCTGTAACTCTGTCATGTGGTCCGAGGACCCCCAGGAGGTCTGTAACTCTGTTATGTGGTCCGGGGACCCCCAGGAGGTCTGTAACTCTGTCATGTGGTCCGGGGACCCCCAGGAGGTCTGTATAACTCTGTCATGTGGTCCGAGGACCCCCAGGAGGTCTGTAACTCTGTTATGTGGTCCGGGGACCCCCAGGAGGTCTGTAACTCTGTTATGTGGTCCGAGGACCCCCAGGAGGTCTGTAATTCTGTCATGTGGTCCGAGGACCCCCAGGAGGTCTGTAACTCTGTTATGTGGTCCAGGGACCCCCAGGAGGTCTGTAACTCTGTCATGTGGTCCGAGGACCCCCAGGAGGTCTGTGTAACTCTGTTATGTGGTCCGGGGACCCCCAGGAGGTCTGTAACTCTGTTATCTGGTCCGGGGACCCCCAGGAGGTCTGTAACTCTGTCATGTGGTCCGGGGACCCCCAGGAGGTCTGTAACTCTGTCATGTGGTCCGAGGACCCCCAGGAGGTCTGTAACTCTGTCATGTGGTCCGGGACCCCCAGGAGGTCTGTAACTCTGTTATGTGGTCCGGGGACCCCCAGGAGGTCTGTAACTCTGTTATGGACCCCCAGGAGGTCTGTAACTCTGTTATGTGGTCCGGGACCCCCAGGAGGTGCAAATAGATCCAAATAGAGTAGACCATTACGGGTCAATTTGGTTCCAGTTGTATCTCAAGAGTTATTTCATACAGTGTAAATTGGGGGTCCCCAATCGGGGGGGGGGGGGGGGGGGGGGGGGAGTATAGCTTATTAATCCTATTAGCCGACATGAGCTTAGATCGGCTATTTTGTAAAAAAAAAAAAAAGTATAATAATAGGAGGAACACTAGTGTTCATGTAGTAAAACTAAAGTGGTTCTCCTCTTACCTCACCGACCGGACTTACCAGGTCTCCTGGAAAGGTCTGTTATCATCCCCCCGAACCCTCCAAACTGGGGCCCCACAGGGATCTGTACTTGGTCCCCTCCTTGTCTCACTGTACACTAAATCCCTTGGCACTATCATCTCTGCTCACAATATATCCTATCACTGTTATGCCGATGACACACAACTGTTTCTATTCTTCCCCCCCTCTGCCACCCAGGTGGAAGAGCGCATCACTGCTTGCCTGGCTGACATCTCACAGTGGATGTCCTCCAACCACCTCAAGCTGAACCCAGACAAGACTGAGCTTCTCTTCTTCCCAGCTAAGTCCTGCCCTATGCGGGAGCTAACTATTTCCGTAGACAACGCCCTGGTAACGTCTGTCCCAACAGCCAGGAACCTTGTGGTTGTCCTGGACAGTCAGCTCTCGTTCAAAACTCACATCACAGCTGTCACTCGATCCTGTAGGTTCACACTCTATAACATACGACGAATTATACCGTTCCTCACCCAGGAATCATCCCAGCTCCTAATCCAGACAACAGTCCTGTCAAAACTTGACTATTGTAACTCTCTCCTTACTGGCTCCCGGTCGCTGCCCGCACAGAATACAAAACTCTGATGCTGGCATTTAAAGCAACCAAAGGTATGGCTCCCCCATATCTTGCCAGCATGATTGAACCCTACAAACCCTCCCGCGCACTCAGATCAGCCAACGCAGGGAAGCTGGAAGTACCCTCACTAAAAACGCCGGGACAACGCTCCACACGTCCCAAACTCTTCTCCCTTCTGGCCCCAAAACTGTGGAATGCACTTCCCGTTGCAATCAGAACTGCAGCATCACTCCCGATCTTCCGCCGTAGTCTGAAAACCCACCTTTTCAGACTCCATCATGGCCCATAGCACTTACCCTACCCCATTAGACAGCACTTCTTAGACTTATATAGCATTTGAAACAGACTTATAGCATGTCATGTAGACAGCACAATAAGTGCATTGTATGTAGTCATAGCACTTCATAGTATATATGTACAGTATAGTGTCATTATATAGATATGTTCTAGTTACGTTCTTAGCTTACGCATGTTTCCCATGCTTTTTGTTCTTGCTTAATGTAAATGCTAAATGCCTAAATTGTAAATTGTAAAATGAATAATACAAGTAAACATTCAGATAGGCGCGCGCAGGCAGGCAGGCAGGCAGGCAGACAGACAGACAGACAGACAGACAGACAGACAGACAGACAGACAGACAGACAGACTCTTTAGCATATTGACATGTGAATATGAATCTATATTTGATGTTTGAGGCGAGCAGATGCAGGTTGCAATTTCACACTCCATGTACTGACAAACACACGCACGCACGCATGCACACACGCTCAACTCTTACATTTCAAGTGCTTGTGGGGCTGTCCCCAGTTCAAATAGGATTATATTTTTCATTTCTTTGGGGGGGGGGGGGGGGTTAAGTATGAAATAAAATACTTATTTTTGGATTTTCCTCCGGTGTGGTTTCCCCTTCTTCGTTATGGCCTCAGAGCCAGCCATAACAACACATAGACATCAAAGGGGGCTTCAGCCCCTGCCCTTTTACCCGTCTGTAAAACAACTGCCCTTTCCAGACCACAAATGCAGCATTTACTACATGGTGGAAGAAATGCAAAATGCCACTCCTTTCCATGCCATGCCGGAAGGCAGCGTTCAGGAGAATTGCCTTTTTTCCTTAGAGTCTCCTGCAACTTGAACGCAGCATTTTGCGTTGAACAAATTAGTGTTTCTAAATCCATGTCGTATACACACTGCATCTCCACTAGCTAAAGATTGCTGGGTTGCGTCCTGAAAATAGCTGATCTACAAGCTCTCAACATCGCGCAACAGACATGCCTAGCCTGTGGAGCGATGCGATCGGTTTTGATATCAATAATCTCCGTCCTTTTGATCAGTCTCCGATCTTGAGCACTGGGCGTTACTAATTGATTTTTTTTTTATCCTTTATTTACCCAGGGTAGTAGCTGAGCACAAGTGCTCAATTTCAGCAACGCCCTGCACATCACACAGACACACATTAAAACCTGGGAGCTGACCAGTACAACCACAGTCTGATACTGTTTTACTGACCGGTACAACCACAGTCTGATACTGTTTTACTGACCGGTACAACCACAGTCTGATACTGTTGTACTGACCGGTACAACCACAGTCTGATACTGTTGTACTGACCGGTACAACCACAGTCTGATACTGTTGTACTGACCGGTACAACCACAGTCTGATACTGTTGTACTGACCAGTACAACCACAGTCTGATACTCATACTGTTGCCTGAGTCCAGTGCATTTCTGCATACTTCCGGTCCAGGATTGGACTGAAGCCCCATGAAGTGAACCAATAGAAGTCTATGTAGGAGAGCCTCCATTGGACTGAAGCCCCATGAAGTGACCAATAGAAGTCTATGTAGGAGAGCCTCCATTGGACTGAAGCCCCATGAAGTGACCAATAGAAGTCTATGTAGGAGAGCCTCCATTGGACTGAAGCCCCATGAAGTGACCAATAGAAGTCTATGTAGGAGAGCCTCCATTGGACTGAAGCCCCATGAAGTGAACGCAGTTTGCGTAACTCTGTCTATCTAAGGCCCTGGTCTGGCCTAAGAGGGAGTCATTAACGAACTTTGTTAAAATCCTACTGTTTTTTTTATCTTCTACCAGGAGTGTGTGTGTGTGTGTGTGTGTGTGTCCATCCCCAGGTGTGTGTGTGTGTGTGTGTGTGTGTGTGTGTGTGTGTGTGTGTGTGTGTGTGTGTGTGTGTGTGTGTGTGTGTGTGTGTGTGTGTGTGTGAGTGCTCTTGACTCATCAATATTGTAACGGACAAAACACAGCAAAGAGCATCAGCCACACACACACACACACACACACACACACACACACACACACACACACACACACACACACACACACACACACACACACACACACACACACACAGAGATCAAGAGTGCATTTGACTGAGTCTGTAATATGCGAGAGACATGTAGTGTGTGTGTGCGTGCATGCATGCGTGTGTGGAGGAGGGGGGGGGGGGGGGGGGTAGAGCTGGGCATGATTCTCAAGAGAGATCCACTATACTGCTGCCCCAGAAAAACATGAACACACACACACACACACACACACACACACACACACACACACACACACACACACACACACACACACACACACACACACACACACACACACACACACACACACACACACACACACCTAGTGTATGTCAAGCAAACAGTGTGTGACACACTTAATGTCATTTATAGTTTAGTGCCGGTCCTCATTAACGATGCTGTGTATCACTGATATACTAATCAATACACGCTGCATGTGTGTGTGCGTACGTGTGTGCGTGCGTGTGTGTGTGTGTGTGTGTGCGTGCGTGTCTTTTCCACACATCAATATTTGAGTCGTGAGACATGGGGGGGGGGGGGGGGGGGGGGGGGGGGGGGCAGTGGAGGGCAAAGGTCTTGAGACCATTACTCCCTTGATACCTCCTCTCTCCTCTCCTCTCCTCCTCCTCTCCTCTCCTCTCCTCTCCTCTCCTCTCCTCTCCTCTCCTCTCCTCTCCTCTCCCGCCAACTCCCCCCATCTCCTCTCCTCTCCTCTCCTCTCCTCTCCTCTCCCGCCAACTCCCCCCATCTCCTCTCTCTCCTCTCCTCTCCTCTCCTCTCCTCTCCTCTCCTCTCCTCTCCTCCATATGAGACTTTCCAGATTGAGTATTGATTGATTGACAGATGGATTGATACTTGTATTAGACAGTAAAATGAAAACAGTACAGCTAGGGTACAGTACAGTACAGCTAGGGTACACAGGCCTATACAGTGAAGCACATATTAGACAGGTGACTGACCTTTGACCTGATGACGGTGACGGGGTGCAAATTCAAGCCAGTCATCTGCTTGTTTTGAGGGCGGGGCATTCCACACCTGAGTGGCAGTTTTATTAATCTCAGTCCTGAGCGTCGAGCTTCCGCTCAGGGCGCTAAATTAGTAGGAGGAGATTCTGCCCGAGAATCTTGTTCTTTGATTTACTCTTTTGATATCGAAGTGGCAAAACAAATTGACAGAACGTATAGCGAATCAAGCTGCAGGGAACGGAATTAACGTAGAGCGAATCAAGCTGCAGGGAACGTAGCGTATAGCGAATCAGGCTGCAGGGAACGGAACGTATAGCGAATCAGGCTGCAGGGAACGGAACGTATAGAACGTATAGCGAATCAGGCTGCAGGGAACGTAGCGTATAGCGAATCAGGCTGCAGGGAACGTAGCGTATAGCGAATCAGGCTGCAGGGAACGTAGCGTATAGCGAATCAGGCTGCAGGGAACGGAACGTATAGCGAATCAGGCTGCAGGGAACGTAGCGTATAGCGAATCAGGCTGCAGGGAACGTAGCGTATAGCGAATCAGGCTGCAGGGAACGGAACGTATAGCGAATCAGGGCTGGCAGGGACGAGCGTATAGCGAATCAGGCTGCAGGGAACGTAGCGTATAGCGAATCAGGCTGCAGGGAACGGAACGTATAGCGAATCAGGCTGCAGGGAACGTAGCGTATAGCGAATCAGGCTGCAGGGAACGGAACGTATAGCGAATCAGGCTGCAGGGAACGTAGCGTATAGCGAATCAGGCTGCAGGGAACGTAGCGTATAGCGAATCAGGCTGCAGGGAACGGAGCGAATCAGGCTGCAGGGAACGTAGCGTATAGCGAATCAGGCTGCAGGGAAC
>NW_027637046.1:7500-18190 GCF_951216825.1 Electrona antarctica | reverse complement strand
ACTGAATGAGGCCTCAGTATGAAGCAGACCTGAGTTACAACTGGACTGAATGAGGCCTCAGTATGAAGCAGGCCTGAGTTACAACTGGACTGAATGAGACCTCAGTATGAAGCAGACCTGAGTTACAACTGGACTGAATGAGGCCTCAGTATGAAGCAGACCTGAGTTACAACTGGACTGAATGAGACCTCAGTATGAAGCAGACCTGAGTTACAACTGGACTGAATGAGGCCTCAGTATGAAGCAGACCTGAGTTACAACTGGACTGAATGAGACCTCAGTATGAAGCAGACCTGAGTTACAACTGGACTGAATGAGACCTCAGTATGAAGCAGACCTGAGTTACAACTGGACTGAATGAGGCCTCAGTATGAAGCAGACCTGAGTTACAACTGGACTGAATGAGGCCTCAGTATGAAGCAGACCTGAGTTACAACTGGACTGAATGAGACCTCAGTATGAAGCAGACCTGAGTTACAACTGGACTGAATGAGGCCTCAGTATGAAGCAGACCTGAGTTACAACTGGACTGAATGAGACCTCAGTATGAAGCAGACCTGAGTTACAACTGGACTGAATGAGACCTCAGTATGAAGCAGACCTGAGTTACAACTGGACTGAATGAGGCCTCAGTATGAAGCAGACCTGAGTTACAACTGGACTGAATGAGGCCTCAGTATGAAGCAGGCCTGAGTTACAACTGGACTGAATGAGACCTCAGTATGAAGCAGACCTGAGTTACAACTGGACTGAATGAGACCTCAGTATGAAGCAGACCTGAGTTACAACTGGACTGAATGAGGCCTCAGTATGAAGCAGACCTGAGTTACAACTGGACTGAATGAGACCTCAAACAGACCTGAGTTACAACTGGACTGAATGAGACCTCAAACAGACCTGAGTTACAACTGGACTGAATGAGACCTCAAACAGACCTGAGTTACAACTGGACTGAATGAGGCCTCAGTATGAAGGCCTCCCCCGAATTATCTGTATTCGACCATCATGGACTCTCATCTGAAAATATGTTGTTCCAGGGACCCCCCCAGGAGAGGGACATCCCCATGAGAGGGACCCCCAGGGACCCCCCCAGGAGAGGGACCCCCCCCCAGGAGAGGGACCCCCCAGGACCCCCCCAGGAGAGGGACCCCCCCAGGAGAGGGACCTCCCCATGAGAGGGACCCCCCAGGAGAGGGACCCCCCAGGAGAGGGACCCCCCCAGGAGAGGGACCCCCCAGGGACCTCCCCATGAGAGGGACCCCACAGGGACCCCCCCAGGAGAGGGACCCCCCAGGGACCCCCCCAGGAGAGGGACCTCCCCATGAGAGGGACCCCCCAGGAGAGGGACCCCACCAGGAGAGGGACCCCCCAGGAGAGGGACCCCCCAGGAGAGGGACCCCCCCAGGAGCAAATATTATTTGAGTTAAAAACGTTCAGTGTGGAAGATTATATGCTCAAAGATTTGCGCCACATTTTCACGATATTTCAAAAATAGCAGATCTACAAGCTCATAGCGCGGCACCGAGTGCCGCGCTATGAGCTTGTAGATGTGCTATTTTTCAACAGCTAAAGATTCAAATAACGGTTAAAAAGTGGTTAAACGCTAAGGTGTCTGGGATGCGTTCCTGATCTTAATGGGTTAAACACAGAGGGAAACACTTCAAATACAATACGCAGATGAAATAGAATTATCATTGCGCGCACACACGCACGCGCACGCACGCACACACACAGCAACTGAAGAGCCAGGAGAAACCCTGATAGGTACAAAAAAATTAGTGCTTTCCAGGAAATGGATCCACTTTGGGCTGTCACGATTTTAATTGCGTTTCTGTCGCCGAACATTATTGGAACCATTTTAATACAAATGACATTTATCTGTCTCGCTTTGAGGCCTCGTAAAACAAAGCCGTGAACTAGCTCAGACGTGTTTTAAGCTTGTAGATCTGCTATTTCCACAGTTTGAAAAGAAACATTACACAACAGGGATTGGGGAACGGTTATGCCGGGAACCAATTGTGCAAATTAAGCCGATAAGGCAATTTTGCAATAATGGCGACATACCTATAGATCCAATGTGCTTATTATTTATTCATCATTGTATTGATAAACTCTATTATTTTATTATTCCCATGGGGGTTCAAAAGATCGGCAAGATCATTCCATAGTTTAGATTGGGAGTGAGTCTGTAGTTCTGACTGTAATGGCAAGATCATTCCATAGTTTAGATTGGGAGTGAGTCTGTAGTTCTGACTGCAATGGGAAGTTCATTCCATAGTTTAGATTGGGAGTGAGTCTGTAGTTCTGACTGCAATGGGAAGTTCATCCCATAGTTTAGATTGGGAGTGAGTCTGTTGTTCTGACTGCCATGGGAAGTTCATTCCATAGTTTAGATTGGGAGTGAGTCTGTAGTTCTGACTGCAATGGGAAGTTCATTCCATAGTTTAGATTGGGAGTGAGTCTGTAGTTCTGACTGCAATGGGAAGACCATTCCATAGTTTAGATTGGGAGTGAGTCTGTAGTTCAGACTGCAATGGGAAGTTCATTCCATAGTTTAGATTGGGAGTGAGTCTGTAGTTCTGACTGCAATGGGAAGTTCATTCCATAGTTTAGATTGGGAGTGAGTCTGTAGTTCTGACTGCAATGGGAAGTTCATTCCATAGTTTAGATTGGGAGTGAGTCTGTAGTTCTGACTGCAATGGGAAGACCATTCCATAGTTTAGATTGGGAGTGAGTCTGTAGTTCAGACTGCAATGGGAAGTTCATTCCATAGTTTAGATTGGGAGTGAGTCTGTAGTTCTGACTGCAATGGGAAGTTCATTCCATAGTTTAGATTGGGAGTGAGTCTGTAGTTCTGACTGCAATGGGAAGTTCATTCCATAGTTTTGGAGCCAGAACATCGCTGCCAACATCCAATGCCCTGATGGCTACATGAAGGGGTTGTAGTGAAGGGGGGGTGAGAGAGGGGGGGGGGGGGGGGGGGGATTGAATAATAAATGAACCATGAGGCACTTTGATTCTGAAATAGCACAAAGCGAGGGTGTGTGTGTGTGTGTGTGTGTGTGTGTGTGTGTGTGTGTGTGTGTGTGTGTGTGTGTGTGTGTGTGTGTGTGTGTGTGTGTGTGTGTGTGTTGTGAAGCAATCACACACTCATGTGCGATCGAGGAAATAAACAGCCTCAGAGCACTAAAGTCCACGGGCCACAAACTGGCCCAAAGTGGCCTTTTTTTTTTTCATACATTTTTATCCCATCATTTTTGTAACCCTTTTTTGTGTCATTATTGTCCAGTGTGATCCTGGACGCTACACTCTCTCTGCCAACCCGGGGAGAGCAACGGACTGACCTCATGCTTCCTTCAATGCATGAGGAGGGGGGAGTTTCCCTAGTTGGACGTAGCGCGTGGAAGGAACACATTATTCCAACCAGTTCCTTTCCCCTCCATCAGGCGCCCCGGCTGGCCAAGGGGAGGCGGTATAGAGACCAGTTCCTTTCCCCTCCATCAGGCGCCCCGGCTGGCCAAGGGGAGGCAGTATAGAGACCAGTTCCTTTCCCTTCCATCAGGCGCCCCGGCTGGCCAAGGGGAGGCGGTATAGAGACCAGTTCCTTTCCCCTCCATCAGGCGCCCCGGCTGGCCAGGGGGAGGCGGTATAGAGACCAGTTCCTTTCCCCTCCATCAGGCGCCCCGGCTGGCCAGGGGGAGGCGGTATAGAGACCAGTTCCTTTCCCCTCCATCAGGCGCCCCGGCTGGCCAGGGGGAGGCGGTATAGAGACCAGTTCCTTTCCCTTCCATCAGGCGCCCCGGCTGGCCAGGGGGAGGCGGTATAGAGACCAGTTCCTTTCCCCTCCATCAGGCGCCCCGGCTGGCCAAGGGGAGGCGGTATAGAGACCAGTTCCTTTCCCCTCCATCAGGCGCCCCGGCTGGCCAGGGGGAGGCGGTATAGAGACCAGTTCCTTTCCCCTCCATCAGGCGCCCCGGCTGGCCAAGGGGAGGCGGTATAGAGACCAGTTCCTTTCCCTTCCATAAGGCACCCCGGCTGGCCAGGGGGAGGCGGTATAGAGACCAGTTCCTTTCCCTTCCATCAGGCGCCCCGGCTGGCCAAGGGGAGGCAGTATAGAGACCAGTTCCTTTCCCCTCCATCAGGCGCCCCGGCTGGCCAGGGGGAGGCGGTATAGAGACCAGTTCCTTTCCCCTCCATCAGGCGCCCCGGCTGGCCAGGGGGAGGCAGTATAGAGACCATGATTTCTGCATGTTTTTTGTGAGGGTACCTACCCTAGGGGACACAGGGAGAACATGTGAGGGTACCTACCCTAGGGGACACAGGGAGAACATGTGAGGGTACCTACCCTAGGAGACACGGGGAGAACATGTGAGGGTAGCTACCCTAGGAGACACGGGGAGAACATGTGAGGGTACCTACCCTAGGGGACACGGGGAGAACATGTGAGGGTAGCTACCCTAGGAGACACGGGGAGAACATGAGGGTACCTACCCTAGGGGACACGAAGAGAACATGTGAGGGTACCTACCCTAGGGGACACGGGGAGAACATGTGAGGGTAGCTACCCTAGGGGACACTTCCCTTTTTTCTGCTTTCGAAATATTTGTTCGGCCCAAAAGATTGTATTTGTTGTCACGATCAGAGTTGTCTTTGTCCGAGGCACGCGCACGCACACACGCACACGCACACGCACACACACACACACACACACACACACACACACACACACACACACACACACAGAGCTTCTGGCGCGACCTGGACACGTACCTGTACACACATGCCTCTGTTTACACTGGCTTATCTCAATAAACACAGTGACATGTACAGTTGGGTGCCACCGATATTGTCCCTTATCATTTGACCCATTTAGGCCTGACCTCAAAATTTAAAAAAATCCTTCTAAATCCTCCAGTTGTCTGAAATAAATATTTTCACGATTTTTCAAAAATAGCAGACCTACAAGCTCGTAGCTATGAGCTTGTAGGTCTGCTATTTTTCAATAGCTAAATTATAACAATGTTTAAAACACCAAAAGGGGTTCCCGCCCAAAATGGGTTAACTGTCCTTTTGCGCAGATCACGCAAACCTCAGCAAAAAGAAAAGGACAATATCGATGGCCTCCAACTGTAGTTAACTCTATACAGTACCCCTCCATTACCGTGTGTGTCTGTGTGTGTGTCTGTGTGTGTTTCTGTGTCTGCGTGCGTGCGTGCGTGCGTGCGTGCGTGCGTGCGTGCGTGCGTGCGTGCGTGCGTGCGTGCGTGCGTGCGTGCATGCGTGCGTGCGTGCGTGCGTGCGTGCATGCTGGTGAACAGGTGTCTCTGTGTGTGCCAAAAAGAGACCTTGTGCTTCGCTCTGAATTCACAATTTACACGCCTCACCTCTGCATGCAGCGGATATTTTCCAAGCGTACTTTGTTTCTTAATCGACTTGTTCTGTCAAGTGTGCACTTTTTTTTAAAGCATTCTGCACTCCCACAGACTGGTTTCTGAACCGCCCACAGCCCTCCTATGAGACACAGACTGGTTTCTGAACTGCCCACAGCCCTCCTATGAGACACAGACTGGTTTCTGAACTGCCCACAGCCCTCCTATGAGACACAGACTGGTTTCTGAACCGCCCACAGCCCTCCTATGAGACACAGACTGGTTTCTGAACTGCCCACAGCCCTACTATGAGACACATACTGGTTTCTGAACCGCCCACAGCCCTCCTATGAGACACAGACTGGTTTGTGAACTGCCCACAGCCCTACTATGAGACACATACTGGTTTCTGAACCGCCCACAGCCCTCCTATGAGACACAGACTGGTTTCTGAACTGCCCACAGCCCGCCTATGAGGCACATACTGGTTTCTGAACCGCCCACAGCCCTCCTATGAGACACAGACTGGTTTCTGAACTGCCCACAGCCCGCCTATGAGACACATACTGGTTTCTGAACCGCCCACAGCCCTCCTATGAGACACAGACTGGTTTCTGAACTGCCCACAGCCCGCCTATGAGGCACAGACTGGTTTCTGAACCGCCCACAGCCCGCCTATGAGGCACAGACTGGTTTCTGAACCGCCCACAGCCCGCCTATGAGGCACAGACTGGTTTCTGAACCGCCCACAGCCCGCCTATGAGGCACAGACTGGTTTCTGAACCGCCCACAGCCCTCCTATGAGGCACAGACTGGTTTCTGAACCGTCCACAGCCCTCCTATGAGGCACAGACTGGTTTCTGAACTGCCCACAGCCCTCCTATGAGGCACAGACTGGTTTCTGAACCGCCCACAGCCCTCCTATGAGGCACAGACTGGTTTCTGAACCGCCCACAGCCCTCCTATGAGGCACAGACTGGTTTCTGAACCGCCCACAGCCCTCCTATGAGACACAGACTGGTTTCTGATCTGCCCACAGCCCTCCTGACAGAAGAAGATAGGTCCCTGTAGGTGATTGAGTGCTCCAGATTAGCACCAAGCTGCCAACAATTAACTGAAAACGATCCATAATTGAGGAGGGGGGCCAACGTGTGGGAGGGGGGGCAACGTGGGGGGGGGGGGGGGGGGGGAATCACATCGATGAGCGTTATTGATACGGTGATGGAAATTGATCAAAATGTAAACGGTTCCAATCCCTGACTAGCAGGATGGAGGACGTGTTCCAATCCCTGACTAGCAGGATGGAGGATGTGTTCCAATCCCTGACTAGCAGGATGGAGGATGTGTTCCAATCCCTGACTAGCAGGATGGAGGATGTGTTCCAATCCCTGACTAGCAGGATGGAGGACGTGTTCCAATCCCTGACTAGCAGGATGGAGGACGTGTTCCCTATCCCTGACTAGCAGGATGGAGGATGTGTTCCAATCCCTGACTAGCAGGATGGAGGATGTGTTCCAATCCCTGACTAGCAGGATGGAGGATGTGTTCCAATCCCTGACTAGCAGGATGGAGGATGTGTTCCCTATCCCTGACTAGCAGGATGGAGGACCTGGAAAGGTCTGTTATCATCCCCCCGAACCCTCCAAACTGGGGTCCCACAGGGATCTGTACTTGGTCCCCTCCTTTTCTCACTGTACACTTAATCCCTTGGCACTATCATCTCTGCTCACAATATATCCTATCACTGTTATGCCGATGACACACAACTGTTTCTATCCTTCCCCCCCTCTGCCACCCAGGTGGAAGAGCGCATCACTGCTTGCCTGGCTGACATCTCACAGTGGATGTCCTCCAACCACCTCAAGCTGAACCCAGACAAGACTGAGCTTCTCTTCTTCCCAGCTAAGTCCTGCCCGATGCGGGAGCTAACTATTTCCGTAGACAACGCCCTGGTAACGTCTGTCCCAACAGCCAGGAACCTTGGTGTTGTCCTGGACAGTCAGCTCTCGTTCAAAACTCACATCACAGCTGTCACTCGATCCTGTAGGTTCACACTCTATAACATACGACGAATTAGACCGTTCCTCACCCAGGAATCATCCCAGCTCCTAATCCAGACAACAGTCCTGTCAAAACTTGACTATTGTAACTCTCTCCTTACTGGCCTACCGGCATGTGCACTGAAGCCTCTCCAACTGATCCAAAATGCCGCAGCTCGCTTGGTCTTCAACCAGCCAAAATTCTCACATGTCTCCCCCCTGCTCCGCTCCCTGCACTGGCTCCCGGTCGCTGCCCGCACAGAATACAAAACTCTAATGTTGGCATTTAAAGCAACCAAAGATATGGCTCCCCCATATCTTGCCAGCATGATTTAACCCTACAAACCCTCCCGCGCACTCAGATCAGCCAACGCAGGGAAGCTGGAAGTACCCTCACTAAAAACGCCGGGACAACGCTCCACACGTCCCAAACTCTTGTCCCTTCTGGCCCCAAAACTGTGGAATGCACTTCCCGTTGCAATCAGAACTGCAGCATCACTCCCGATCTTCCGCCGTAGTCTGAAAACCCACCTTTTCAGACTCCATCATGGCCCATAGAACTTACCCTACCCCCCTTAGACAGCACTTCTTAGACTTATATAGCATTTGAAACAGACTTATAGCATGTCATGTAGACAGCACAATAAGTGCATTGTATGTAGTCATAGCACTTCATAGTATATATGTACAGCATAGTATAGCATATATGTATAGTTTATATGTATAGTGTCATTATATAGATATGTTCTAGTTATAGTTTATATGTATAGTGTCATTATATAGATATGTTCTAGTCACGTTCTTAGCTTACGCATGTTTCGCGATAAATGCATTTTACATATGTGATGTATTCCCATGCTTTTTGTTCTTGCTTAATGTAAGTCGCTCTGGATTAAGAGCGTCTGCTAAATGCCTAAATTGTAAATTGTAAATTGTAGGATGTGTTCCCTATCCCTGACTAGCAGGATGGAGGATGTGTTCCAATCCCTGACTAGCAGGATGGAGGACGTGTTCCAATCCCTGACTAGCAGGATGGAGGACGTGTTCCAATCCCTGACTAGCAGGATGGAGGACGTGTTCCAATCCCTGACTAGCAGGATGGAGGACGTGTTCCAATCCCTGACTAGCAGGATGGAGGACGTGTTCCAATCCCTGACTAGCAGGATGGAGGACGTGTTCCAATCCCTGACTAGCAGGATGGAGGACGTGTTCCAATCCCTGACTAGCAGGATGGAGGACGTGTTCCAATCCCTGACTAGCAGGATGGAGGACGTGTTCCAATCCCTGACTAGCAGGATGGAGGACGTGTTCCAATCCCTGACTAGCAGGATGGAGGACGTGTTCCAATCCCTGACTAGCAGGATGGAGGACGTGTTCCAATCCCTGACTAGCAGGATGGAGGACGTGTTCCAATCCCTGACTAGGATGGAGGATGTGTTCCAATCCCTGACTAGCAGGATGGAGGATGTGTTCCAATCCCTGACTAGCAGGATGGAGGACGTGTTCCAATCCCTGACTAGCAGGATGGAGGATGTGTTCCAGTCCCTGACTAGCAGGATGGAGGATGTGTTCCAATCCCTGACTAGCAGGATGGAGGATGTGTTCCAATCCCTGACTAGCAGGATGGAGGATGTGTTCCAATCCCTGACTAGCAGGATGGAGGATGTGTTCCAATCCCTGACTAGCAGGATGGAGGACGTGTTCCAATCCCTGACTAGCAGGATGGAGGATGTGTTCCAGTCCCTGACTAGCAGGATGGAGGATGTGTTCCAATCCCTGACTAGCAGGATGGAGGATGTGTTCCAGTCCCTGACTAGCAGGATGGAGGATGTGTTCCAATCCCTGACTAGCAGGATGGAGGATGTGTTCCAATCCCTGACTAACAGGATGGAGGACGTGTTCCAATCCCTGACTAGCAGGATGGAGGATGTGTTCCACCAATCTACTATTAGTAGATATAGTAGTTATATTCATTCACTCAGGCGTGTGTGTGTGTGTGTGTGTGTGTGTGTGTGTGTGTGTGTGTGTGTGTGTGTGTGTGTGTGTGTGTGTGTGTGTGTCACAAACAAACGAACCCACGTACACAGTGTACCCCCCCCCCCCCCCCTTCCCAGAGTGTTCTGGTCGGAGGCCAATGGCTGCTTAGCGTCATTTAGACTAAAGTGTTCTCTCCTCCAGAGCTGGACGGAAGAAAGGCCTCTCTGTGAGTCAGCGTGCCTCTGAGGTGAGGTGTGTGTGTGTGTGTGTGTGTGTGTGTGTGTGTGTGTGTGTGTGTGTGTGTGTGATGGATGCCTCTGAGGTGAGGTGTGTGTGTGTGTGTGTGTGTGTGTGTGTGTGTGTGTGTGTGTGTGTGTGTGTGTGTGTGTGTGTGTGTGTGTGTGTGTGTGATGGATGCCTCTGAGGTGAGGTGTGTGTGTGTGTGTGTGTGTGTGTGTGTGTGTGTGTGTGTGTGTGTGTGTGTGTGTGTGTGTGTGTGTGTGTGTGTGTGTGTGTGTGTGTGTGTGTGTGTCACAAACAAACCCGCGTACACAGTGTACCCCCCCCCCCCCCCCCCCTTCCCAGAGTGTTCTGGTCGGAGGCCAATGGCTGCTTAGCGTCATTTAGACTAAAGTGTTCTCTCCTCCAGAGCTGGACGGAAGAAAGGCCTCTCTGTGAGTCAGCGTGCCTCTGAGGTGAGGTGTGTGTGTGTGTGTGTGTGTGTGTGTGTGTGTGTGTGTGTGTGTGTGTGTGATGGATGCCTCTGAGGTGAGGTGTGTGTGTGTGTGTGTGTGTGTGTGTGTGTGTGTGTGTGTGTGTGTGTGATGGATGCCTCTGAGGTGAGGTGTGTGTGTGTGTGTGTGTGTGTGTGTGTGTGTGTGTGTGTGTGTGTGTGTGTGTGTGTGTGTGTGTGTGTGTGTGTGTGTGTGTGTGTGTGTGTGATGGATGCCTCTGAGGTGAGGTGTGTGTTCACACACACCTCACCTCAGAGGCATCCATCACATCCGAGACATCCATGATGGATGTCTCGGCTGCAGCGCGATGGCTAATGTTATCAGTTGTCAGACACTTTATAGGAGGAGGGGGAGCGCGGGGGGGGTGACTGGTGGTGGGGGAGGTGGTGGGGTGATGGGGGGTCCCAGGTGTCTGTAGCACCGCGCTACAACAGACACACAACTTTAGCGTAGCTTCCGAGTGGCGGACGGTTGTTGCCATATTTGACCTTTGTCTGTAAAAATAATAATAATAATCCCACCCGTGAGAAGTGAGTGGTGCAACTCCGTGTGGGGGTCCCCAGGGGGTCCG
>NW_027637046.1:0-5000 GCF_951216825.1 Electrona antarctica | reverse complement strand
GGAAGTGGAAGAGGAGGAGGAAGAGGAGGAGGAAGAGGAGGAGGAAGAGGAGGAGGAAGAGGAAGAGGAGGAAGTGGAAGAGGAGGAGGAAGAGGAGGAGGAAGAGGAAAAGGAGGAGGAGGAAGAGGAGGAGGAGGAACTCTCTCTCTCTCTCTCTCTCTCTTCTCCCATCATGCACCACTCTGTGTGCGTTTGTCGCATCACGTCTCCCAAGAAAATCCAATTATCCAAAAGGTCAAGTGAGCCAGGCAGCCGCCCGCCCGCCCGCCTGCCTGCCTGCCTGCCCGCCTGCCTGCCTGCCCTCCTGCCTGCCCGCCCGCCTGCCCGCGTGCCTGCCTGCCTGCCTGCCTGCCCGCCCTCCTGCCCCAGAGTACGACCACCACTGCAAAATGCCAACACAGCCAGCCAGCCTTGATGTGGTGGAAGGGAGGGATGGGGGGGGGGCAACGTCTAGAGAGGAGGAAAATAAAAATAACCCTCTCCTCTCCTCTCCTCACCTCACCGTGTTTCCCTGGTCATCTGCCAGCCCCCACCCCCCCCCCCCCCCCCACTCAATGTGTGACCTTGCGTCACAACAATCCTCCAAGCAAAGGAGTTCCTTCCTCTTTTTTGTTTTTGATCTACCTGCAGCACCCCCCCCCCCCCCGCCCCCCCTGCAGCATCACTGCAAAAAAAAAAAAAAAAGGGGGGGTATGCTGCACCATGTCGAATGAATCAGCCTCGCGTGTGGATGTGGACCGGCATGTCTGCTATCGCTACGTACGGTTTGGTGGGTTTGGGTTAGGGTTAGCTGGGTTATGTAGGGTTAGGGTTAGGTACGGTTTGGTGGGTTAGGGTTAGCTGGGTTATGTAGGGTTAGGGTTATGTACGGTTTGGTGGGTTAGGGTTAGGGTTAGCTGGGTTATGTAGGGTTAGGGTTATGTACGGTTTGGTGGGTTTGGGTTAGGGTTAGCTGGGTTATGTAGGGTTAGGGTTAGGTACGGTTTGGTGGGTTAGGGTTAGCTGGGTTATGTAGGGTTAGGGTTATGTACGGTTTGGTGGGTTAGGGTTAGCTGGGTTATGTAGGGTTATGTACGGTTTGGTGGGTTTGGGTTAGGGTTAGCTGGGTTATGTAGGGTTAGGGTTATGTACGGTTTGGTGGGTTAGGGTTAGGGTTAGCTGGGTTATGTAGGGTTAGGGTTATGTACGGTTTGTGGGTTTGGGTTAGGGTTAGCTGGGGTTATGTAGGGTTAGGGTTAGGTACGGTTTGGTGGGTTAGGGTTAGCTGGGTTATGTAGGGTTAGGGTTATGTACGGTTTGGTGGGTTAGGGTTAGCTGGGTTATGTAGGGTTATGTACGGTTTGGTGGGTTTGGGTTAGGGTTAGCTGGGTTATGTAGGGTTAGGGTTATGTACGGTTTGGTGGGTTAGGGTTAGGGTTAGCTGGGTTATGTAGGGTTAGGGTTATGTACGGTTTGGTGGGTTTGGGTTAGGGTTAGCTGGGTTATGTAGGGTTAGGGTTATGTACGGTTTGGTGGGTTTGGGTTAGGGTTAGCTGGGTTATGTAGGGTTAGGGTTATGTAGGGTTAGGGTTATGTAGGGTTAGGGTTATGTACGGTTTGGTGGGTTTGCCTGCATGCTTGTGTGCGCGGTTTGTGTGTTTGAGCAGATTGCGCGTGCGCTGCACGTGCATGCGTGCAGCGCGTGTCCGAAGGGCAAAAAATCAATATCCTGAAGACTACACGTGCACGGACACATGCACGGGTCGCGCGCACACACACACACACACACACACCACACACACACACACACACACACACACACACACACACACACACACACACACACACACACACACACACACACACACACACACACACACACACACACACACACACACACACACACCACTCACCTCCTCCCATTGGTGGATGTAACGTATCATTCTGGACAGCCTCAGCAGGCGCAGCAGGCTCAGTATCTTGGTGAAGCGGACGATGCGCAGAGCGCGGGCCGTCTTGTAGACCTCCGAGTCGATGCCTTCTCCACGATGAGGAAGATGTAGTCCACGGGATGGACGACACAAAGTCCACGATGAACCAGGTCTTCAGGTACTTCCTCTTGATGGTCTCCGGGTCCAGGATGATGTCCGAGTTGTCCTCGATGATGATGCCCGTGCGGAAGTTGAGCACCAGGTCCAGCAGGAAGAAGGTGTCGCTGATGACGTTGAAGATGATCCAGGGGGTGGTGGTCTCGTCCTTGAAGAACGTGATGCCCACGGGGATGATGATCAGGTTGCACAACATGAAGAGCAGCATGGTGAAGTCCCAGTAGAACCTATGGGGGGGGGGCACAGGGGGCACATGTTAAACTACATGGGCATGGCACAGGGGGCACATGTTAAACTACATGGGCATGACACAGTGGGCACATGTTAAACACATGGGCATGACACAGTGGGCACATGTTAAACTACATGGGCATGACACAGTGGGCACATGTTAAACTACATGGGCATGACACAGTGGGCACATGTTAAACTACATGGGCATGACACAGGGGGCACATGTTAAACTACATGGGCATGGCACAGGGGGCACATGTTAAACTACATGGCATGACACAGGGGGCACATGTTAAACTACATGGGCATGACACAGTGGGCACATGTTAAACTACATGGGCATGACACAGGGGGCACATGTTAAACTACATGGGCATGACACAGGGGGCACATGTTAAACTACATGGGCATGACACAGGGGCACATGTTAAACTACATGGGCATGACACAGGGGGCACATGTTAAACTACATGGGCATGACACAGTGGGCACATGTTAAACTACATGGGCATGACACAGGGGGCACATGTTAAACTACATGGGCATGGCACAGTGGGCACAGTGGGCACATGTTAAACTACATGGGCATGACACAGTGGGCACATGTTAAACTACATGGGCATGACACAGGGGGCACATGTTAAACTACATGGGCATGGCACAGTGGGCACAGTGGGCACATGTTAAACTACATGGGCATGACACAGTGGGCACATGTTAAACTACATGGGCATGACACAGGGGGCACAGTGGGCACATGTTAAACTACATGGGCATGACACAGTGGGCACATGTTAAACTACATGGGCATGACACAGGGGGCACATGTTAAACTACATGGGCATGACACAGTGGGCACAGTGGGCACATGTTAAACTACATGGGCATGACACAGTGGGCACATGTTAAACTACATGGGCATGACACAGGGGGCACATGTTAAACTACATGGGCATGACACAGGGGGCACATGTTAAACTACATGGGCATGGCACAGTGGACACAGTGGGCACATGTTAAACTACATGGGCATGACACAGTGGGCACATGTTAAACTACATGGGCATGACACAGGGGGCACATGTTAAACTACATGGGCATGACACAGGGGGCACAGTGGGCACATGTTAAACTACATGGGCATGACACAGTGGGCACATGTTAAACTACATGGGCATGACACAGTGGGCACATGTTAAACTACATGGGCATGACACAGGGGGCACATGTTAAACTACATGGGCATGGACACAGTGGGCACAGTGGGCACATGTTAAACTACATGGGCATGACACAGTGGGCACATGTTAAACTACATGGGCATGACCAGGGGGCACATGTTAAACTACATGGGCATGACACAGTGGGCACAGTGGGCACATGTTAAACTACATGGGCATGGCACAGTGGGCACAGTGGGCACATGTTAAACTACATGGGCATGACACAGTGGCACAGTGGGCACATGTTAAACTACATGGGCATGACACAGTGGGCACATGGTTAAACTACATGGGCATGACACAGGGGGCACATGTTAAACTACATGGGCATGGCACAGTGGGCACAGTGGGCACATGTTAAACTACATGGGCATGACACAGTGGGCACATGTTAAACTACATGGGCATGACACAGTGGGCACATGTTAAACTACATGGGCATGACACAGTGGGCACAGTGGGCACATGTTAAACTACATGGGCATGACACAGTGGGCACATGTTAAACTACATGGGCATGACACAGTGGGCACATGTTAAACTACATGGGCATGACACAGTGGGCACATGTTAAACTACATGGGCATGACACAGTGGGCACATGTTAAACTACATGGGCATGACACAGTGGGCACATGTTGAACTACATGGGCATGGTACAGTGGGCACATGTTAAACTACATGGGCATGACACAGTGGGCACATGTTAAACTACATGGGCATGACACAGTGGGCACAGTGGGCACATGTTAAACTACATGGGCATGACACAGTGGGCACATGTTAAACTACATGGGCATGACACAGGGGGCACAGTGGGCACATGTTAAACTACATGGGCATGGCACAGGGGGGAGGGGCATAGAGGGGGGAGGGCACAGCGGGCACATGTTAAACTACATGGGCATGGCACAGGGGGGAGGGGCATAGAGGGGGGAGGGCACAGTGGGCACAACCGCAACCACTTAGTCGATGAAGCAGCGTTTTTAAAATAAATCTGAGAATCTTAATTTCCCTCAATGTCTAGCATAAAAACAAATCTACATTTTGCTGATATACAGAAATAATTCAAAGGGCATTTTATATTCCTTATTCAAATATGTATTTTATATTCCTAATCAAATATGTATTTTATATTCCTTAATCAATTATGTATTTGACCATTTGAGATGAATAAAATGAAGTGTAAAGCTCTGTCTTGTCTGTCTCGTCTCTGTGGCTACCAAGGTGTGTGTGTGTGTGTGTGTGTGTGTGTGTGTGTGTGTGTGTGTGTGTGTGTGTGTGTGTGTGTGTGTGTGTGTGTGTGTGTGTGTGTGTGTGTGTGTGTGTGTGATGGAACCATAGAACCGCCATGCAAGGCACCAACCTGCACATCAGGAGCAATCAGGGGTTCAGAGTCTTGCTCAAGGACACTTGGACACTAACTCTGGGGGAGCCCACAGGGATGGAACCGGGA
>NW_027637047.1:0-37815 GCF_951216825.1 Electrona antarctica | reverse complement strand
AAGCAGAGTCTGAGCAGCTACAGGAAGGATGGAGGGGTTCAGACAAGGTTTTCCAACTCCGTGCCTAAATGTCACTTTCACAGCGAAATAAGCCCAGTTTGGCCCTGTTCACTTTTGCTTAGCAGAGTCTGTATCTTCAAAACTAGACACTCTGCAGGCCTATAAGCTTGGCTGGGGGCAGAGAAGCAGAGTCTGAGCAGCTACAGGAAGGATGGAGGGGTTCAGACAAGGTTTTCCAACTCCGTGCCTAAATGTCACTTTCACAGCGAAATAAGCCCAGTTTGGCCCTGTTCACTTTTGCTTAGCAGAGTCTGTATCTTCAAAACTAGACACTCTGCAGGCCTATAAGCTTGGCTGGGGGCAGAGAAGCAGAGTCTGAGCAGCTACAGGAAGGATGGAGGGGTTCAGACAAGGTTTTCCAACTCCGTGCCTAAATGTCACTTTCACAGCGAAATAAGCCCAGTTTGGCCCTGTTCACTTTTGCTTAGCAGAGTCTGTATCTTCAAAACTAGACACTCTGCAGGCCTATAAGCTTGGCTGGGGGCAGAGAAGCAGAGTCTGAGCAGCTACAGGAAGGATGGAGGGGTTCAGACAAGGTTTTCCAACTCCGTGCCTAAATGTCACTTTCACAGCGAAATAAGCCCAGTTTGGCCCTGTTCACTTTTGCTTAGCAGAGTCTGTATCTTCAAAACTAGACACTCTGCAGGCCTATAAGCTTGGCTGGGGGCAGAGAAGCAGAGTCTGAGCAGCTACAGGAAGGATGGAGGGGTTCAGACAAGGTTTTCCAACTCCGTGCCTAAATGTCACTTTCACAGCGAAATAAGCCCAGTTTGGCCCTGTTCACTTTTGCTTAGCAGAGTCTGTATCTTCAAAACTAGACACTCTGCAGGCCTATAAGCTTGGCTGGGGGCAGAGAAGCAGAGTCTGAGCAGCTACAGGAAGGATGGAGGGGTTCAGACAAGGTTTTCCAACTCCGTGCCTAAATGTCACTTTCACAGCGAAATAAGCCCAGTTTGGCCCTGTTCACTTTTGCTTAGCAGAGTCTGTATCTTCAAAACTAGACACTCTGCAGGCCTATAAGCTTGGCTGGGGGCAGAGAAGCAGAGTCTGAGCAGCTACAGGAAGGATGGAGGGGTTCAGACAAGGTTTTCCAACTCCGTGCCTAAATGTCACTTTCACAGCGAAATAAGCCCAGTTTGGCCCTGTTCACTTTTGCTTAGCAGAGTCTGTATCTTCAAAACTAGACACTCTGCAGGCCTATAAGCTTGGCTGGGGGCAGAGAAGCAGAGTCTGAGCAGCTACAGGAAGGATGGAGGGGTTCAGACAAGGTTTTCCAACTCCGTGCCTAAATGTCACTTTCACAGCGAAATAAGCCCAGTTTGGCCCTGTTCACTTTTGCTTAGCAGAGTCTGTATCTTCAAAACTAGACACTCTGCAGGCCTATAAGCTTGGCTGGGGGCAGAGAAGCAGAGTCTGAGCAGCTACAGGAAGGATGGAGGGGTTCAGACAAGGTTTTCCAACTCCGTGCCTAAATGTCACTTTCACAGCGAAATAAGCCCAGTTTGGCCCTGTTCACTTTTGCTTAGCAGAGTCTGTATCTTCAAAACTAGACACTCTGCAGGCCTATAAGCTTGGCTGGGGGCAGAGAAGCAGAGTCTGAGCAGCTACAGGAAGGATGGAGGGGTTCAGACAAGGTTTTCCAACTCCGTGCCTAAATGTCACTTTCACAGCGAAATAAGCCCAGTTTGGCCCTGTTCACTTTTGCTTAGCAGAGTCTGTATCTTCAAAACTAGACACTCTGCAGGCCTATAAGCTTGGCTGGGGGCAGAGAAGCAGAGTCTGAGCAGCTACAGGAAGGATGGAGGGGTTCAGACAAGGTTTTCCAACTCCGTGCCTAAATGTCACTTTCACAGCGAAATAAGCCCAGTTTGGCCCTGTTCACTTTTGCTTAGCAGAGTCTGTATCTTCAAAACTAGACACTCTGCAGGCCTATAAGCTTGGCTGGGGGCAGAGAAGCAGAGTCTGAGCAGCTACAGGAAGGATGGAGGGGTTCAGACAAGGTTTTCCAACTCCGTGCCTAAATGTCACTTTCACAGCGAAATAAGCCCAGTTTGGCCCTGTTCACTTTTGCTTAGCAGAGTCTGTATCTTCAAAACTAGACACTCTGCAGGCCTATAAGCTTGGCTGGGGGCAGAGAAGCAGAGTCTGAGCAGCTACAGGAAGGATGGAGGGGTTCAGACAAGGTTTTCCAACTCCGTGCCTAAATGTCACTTTCACAGCGAAATAAGCCCAGTTTGGCCCTGTTCACTTTTGCTTAGCAGAGTCTGTATCTTCAAAACTAGACACTCTGCAGGCCTATAAGCTTGGCTGGGGGCAGAGAAGCAGAGTCTGAGCAGCTACAGGAAGGATGGAGGGGTTCAGACAAGGTTTTCCAACTCCGTGCCTAAATGTCACTTTCACAGCGAAATAAGCCCAGTTTGGCCCTGTTCACTTTTGCTTAGCAGAGTCTGTATCTTCAAAACTAGACACTCTGCAGGCCTATAAGCTTGGCTGGGGGCAGAGAAGCAGAGTCTGAGCAGCTACAGGAAGGATGGAGGGGTTCAGACAAGGTTTTCCAACTCCGTGCCTAAATGTCACTTTCACAGCGAAATAAGCCCAGTTTGGCCCTGTTCACTTTTGCTTAGCAGAGTCTGTATCTTCAAAACTAGACACTCTGCAGGCCTATAAGCTTGGCTGGGGGCAGAGAAGCAGAGTCTGAGCAGCTACAGGAAGGATGGAGGGGTTCAGACAAGGTTTTCCAACTCCGTGCCTAAATGTCACTTTCACAGCGAAATAAGCCCAGTTTGGCCCTGTTCACTTTTGCTTAGCAGAGTCTGTATCTTCAAAACTAGACACTCTGCAGGCCTATAAGCTTGGCTGGGGGCAGAGAAGCAGAGTCTGAGCAGCTACAGGAAGGATGGAGGGGTTCAGACAAGGTTTTCCAACTCCGTGCCTAAATGTCACTTTCACAGCGAAATAAGCCCAGTTTGGCCCTGTTCACTTTTGCTTAGCAGAGTCTGTATCTTCAAAACTAGACACTCTGCAGGCCTATAAGCTTGGCTGGGGGCAGAGAAGCAGAGTCTGAGCAGCTACAGGAAGGATGGAGGGGTTCAGACAAGGTTTTCCAACTCCGTGCCTAAATGTCACTTTCACAGCGAAATAAGCCCAGTTTGGCCCTGTTCACTTTTGCTTAGCAGAGTCTGTATCTTCAAAACTAGACACTCTGCAGGCCTATAAGCTTGGCTGGGGGCAGAGAAGCAGAGTCTGAGCAGCTACAGGAAGGATGGAGGGGTTCAGACAAGGTTTTCCAACTCCGTGCCTAAATGTCACTTTCACAGCGAAATAAGCCCAGTTTGGCCCTGTTCACTTTTGCTTAGCAGAGTCTGTATCTTCAAAACTAGACACTCTGCAGGCCTATAAGCTTGGCTGGGGGCAGAGAAGCAGAGTCTGAGCAGCTACAGGAAGGATGGAGGGGTTCAGACAAGGTTTTCCAACTCCGTGCCTAAATGTCACTTTCACAGCGAAATAAGCCCAGTTTGGCCCTGTTCACTTTTGCTTAGCAGAGTCTGTATCTTCAAAACTAGACACTCTGCAGGCCTATAAGCTTGGCTGGGGGCAGAGAAGCAGAGTCTGAGCAGCTACAGGAAGGATGGAGGGGTTCAGACAAGGTTTTCCAACTCCGTGCCTAAATGTCACTTTCACAGCGAAATAAGCCCAGTTTGGCCCTGTTCACTTTTGCTTAGCAGAGTCTGTATCTTCAAAACTAGACACTCTGCAGGCCTATAAGCTTGGCTGGGGGCAGAGAAGCAGAGTCTGAGCAGCTACAGGAAGGATGGAGGGGTTCAGACAAGGTTTTCCAACTCCGTGCCTAAATGTCACTTTCACAGCGAAATAAGCCCAGTTTGGCCCTGTTCACTTTTGCTTAGCAGAGTCTGTATCTTCAAAACTAGACACTCTGCAGGCCTATAAGCTTGGCTGGGGGCAGAGAAGCAGAGTCTGAGCAGCTACAGGAAGGATGGAGGGGTTCAGACAAGGTTTTCCAACTCCGTGCCTAAATGTCACTTTCACAGCGAAATAAGCCCAGTTTGGCCCTGTTCACTTTTGCTTAGCAGAGTCTGTATCTTCAAAACTAGACACTCTGCAGGCCTATAAGCTTGGCTGGGGGCAGAGAAGCAGAGTCTGAGCAGCTACAGGAAGGATGGAGGGGTTCAGACAAGGTTTTCCAACTCCGTGCCTAAATGTCACTTTCACAGCGAAATAAGCCCAGTTTGGCCCTGTTCACTTTTGCTTAGCAGAGTCTGTATCTTCAAAACTAGACACTCTGCAGGCCTATAAGCTTGGCTGGGGGCAGAGAAGCAGAGTCTGAGCAGCTACAGGAAGGATGGAGGGGTTCAGACAAGGTTTTCCAACTCCGTGCCTAAATGTCACTTTCACAGCGAAATAAGCCCAGTTTGGCCCTGTTCACTTTTGCTTAGCAGAGTCTGTATCTTCAAAACTAGACACTCTGCAGGCCTATAAGCTTGGCTGGGGGCAGAGAAGCAGAGTCTGAGCAGCTACAGGAAGGATGGAGGGGTTCAGACAAGGTTTTCCAACTCCGTGCCTAAATGTCACTTTCACAGCGAAATAAGCCCAGTTTGGCCCTGTTCACTTTTGCTTAGCAGAGTCTGTATCTTCAAAACTAGACACTCTGCAGGCCTATAAGCTTGGCTGGGGGCAGAGAAGCAGAGTCTGAGCAGCTACAGGAAGGATTGAGGGGTTCAGACAAGGTTTCCAATATCAGCATCAGCCCAATATCAGCATCAGCCCAATATCAGCATCAGCCCAATATCAGCATCAGCCCAATATCAGCATCAGCCCAATATCAGCATCAGCCCAATATCAGCATCAGCCCAATATCAGCATCAGCCCAATATCAGCATCAGCCCAATATCAGCATCAGCCCAATATCAGCATCAGCCCAATATCAGCATCAGCCCAATATCAGCATCAGCCCAATATCAGCATCAGCCCAATATCAGCATCAGCCCAATATCAGCATCAGCCCAATATCAGCATCAGCCCAATATCAGCATCAGCCCAATATCAGCATCAGCCCAATATCAGCATCAGCCCAATATCAGCATCAGCCCAATATCAGCATCAGCCCAATATCAGCATCAGCCCAATATCAGCATCAGCCCAATATCAGCATCAGCCCAATATCAGCATCAGCCCAATATCAGCATCATCAGCCCAATATCAGCATCAGCCCAATATCAGCATCAGCCCAATATCAGCATCAGCCCAATATCAGCATCAGCCCAATATCAGCATCAGCCCAATATCAGCATCAGCCCAATATCAGCATCAGCCCAATATCAGCATCAGCCCAATATCAGCATCAGCCCAATATCAGCATCAGCCCAATATCAGCATCAGCCCAATATCAGCATCAGCCCAATATCAGCATCAGCCCAATATCAGCATCAGCCCAATATCAGCATCAGCCCAATATCAGCATCAGCCCAATATCAGCATCAGCCCAATATCAGCATCAGCCCAATATCAGCATCTGCCCAATATCAGCATCAGCCCAATATCAGCATCAGCCCAATATCAGCATCAGCCCAATATCAGCATCAGCCCAATATCAGCATCAGCCCAATATCAGCATCAGCCCAATATCAGCATCAGCCCAATATCAGCATCAGCCCAATATCAGCATCAGCCCAATATCAGCATCAGCCCAATATCAGCATCAGCCCAATATCAGCATCAGCCCAATATCAGCATCAGCCCAATATCAGCATCAGCCCAATATCAGCATCAGCCCAATATCAGCATCAGCCCAATATCAGCATCAGCCCAATATCAGCATCAGCCCTAGACACTCTGCAGGCCTATAAGCTTGGCTGGGGGCAGAGAAGCAGCCCAATATGATATAATATCAGCTGATGCTGATATTGGGCTGATGCTGATATTGGGCTGATGCTGATATTGGGCTGATGCTGATATTGGGCTGATGCTGATATTGGGCTGATGCTGATATTGGGCTGATGCTGATATTGGGCTGATGCTGATATTGGGCTGATGCTGATATTGGGCTGATGCTGATATTGGGCTGATGCTGATATTGGGCTGATGCTGATATTGGGCTGATGCTGATATTGGGCTGATGCTGATATTGGGCTGATGCTGATATTGGGCTGATGCTGATATTGGGCTGATGCTGATATTGGGCTGATGCTGATATTGGGCTGATGCTGATATTGGGCTGATGCTGATATTGGGCTGATGCTGATATTGGGCTGATGCTGATATTGGGCTGATGCTGATATTGGGCTGATGCTGATATTGGGCTGATGCTGATATTGGGCTGATGCTGATATTGGGCTGATGCTGATATTGGGCTGATGCTGATATTGGGCTGATGCTGATATTGGGCTGATGCTGATATTGGGCTGATGCTGATATTGGGCTGATGCTGATATTGGGCTGATGCTGATATTGGGCTGATGCTGATATTGGGCTGATGCTGATATTGGGCTGATGCTGATATTGGGCTGATGCTGATATTGGGCTGATGCTGATATTGGGCTGATGCTGATATTGGGCTGATGCTGATATTGGGCTGATGCTGATATTGGGCTGATGCTGATATTGGGCTGATGCTGATATTGGGCTGATGCTGATATTGGGCTGATGCTGATATTGGGCTGATGCTGATATTGGGCTGATGCTGATATTGGGCTGATGCTGATATTGGGCTGATGCTGATATTGGGCTGATGCTGATATTGGGCTGATGCTGATATTGGGCTGATGCTGATATTGGGCTGATGCTGATATTGGGCTGATGCTGATATTGGGCTGATGCTGATATTGGGCTGATGCTGATATTGGGCTGATGCTGATATTGGGCTGATGCTGATATTGGGCTGATGCTGATATTGGGCTGATGCTGATATTGGGCTGATGCTGATATTGGGCTGATGCTGATATTGGGCTGATGCTGATATTGGGCTGATGCTGATATTGGGCTGATGCTGATATTGGGCTGATGCTGATATTGGGCTGATGCTGATATTGGGCTGATGCTGATATTGGGCTGATGCTGATATTGGGCTGATGCTGATATTGGGCTGATGCTGATATTGGGCTGATGCTGATATTGGGCTGATGCTGATATTGGGCTGATGCTGATATTGGGCTGATGCTGATATTGGGCTGATGCTGATATTGGGCTGATGCTGATATTGGGCTGATGCTGATATTGGGCTGATGCTGATATTGGGCTGATGCTGATATTGGGCTGATGCTGATATTGGGCTGATGCTGATATTGGGCTGATGCTGATATTGGGCTGATGCTGATATTGGGCTGATGCTGATATTGGGCTGATGCTGATATTGGGCTGATGCTGATATTGGGCTGATGCTGATATTGGGCTGATGCTGATATTGGGCTGATGCTGATATTGGGCTGATGCTGATATTGGGCTGATGCTGATATTGGGCTGATGCTGATATTGGGCTGATGCTGATATTGGGCTGATGCTGATATTGGGCTGATGCTGATATTGGGCTGATATTGATATTGGGCTGATGCTGATATTGGGCTGATATTGATATTGGGCTGATATTGATATTGGGCTGATATAGGCCTGCAGAGTGTCTAGTTTTGAAGATACAGACTCTGCTAAGCAAAAGTGAACAGGGCCAAACTGGGCTTATTTCGCTGTGAAAGTGACATTTAGGCACGGACTTGGAAAACCTTGTCTGAACCCCTCCATCCTTCCTGTAGCTGCTCAGACTCTGCTTCTCTGCCCCCAGCCAAGCTTATAGGCCTGCAGAGTGTCTAGTTTTGAAGATACAGACTCTGCTAAGCAAAAGTGAACAGGGCCAAACTGGGCTTATTTCGCTGTGAAAGTGACATTTAGGCACGGAGTTGGAAAACCTTGTCTGAACCCCTCCATCCTTCCTGTAGCTGCTCAGACTCTGCTTCTCTGCCCCCAGCCAAGCTTATAGGCCTGCAGAGTGTCTAGTTTTGAAGATACAGACTCTGCTAAGCAAAAGTGAACAGGGCCAAACTGGGCTTATTTCGCTGTGAAAGTGACATTTAGGCACGGAGTTGGAAAACCTTGTCTGAACCCCTCCATCCTTCCTGTAGCTGCTCAGACTCTGCTTCTCTGCCCCCAGCCAAGCTTATAGGCCTGCAGAGTGTCTAGTTTTGAAGATACAGACTCTGCTAAGCAAAAGTGAACAGGGCCAAACTGGGCTTATTTCGCTGTGAAAGTGACATTTAGGCACGGAGTTGGAAAACCTTGTCTGAACCCCTCCATCCTTCCTGTAGCTGCTCAGACTCTGCTTCTCTGCCCCCAGCCAAGCTTATAGGCCTGCAGAGTGTCTAGTTTTGAAGATACAGACTCTGCTAAGCAAAAGTGAACAGGGCCAAACTGGGCTTATTTCGCTGTGAAAGTGACATTTAGGCACGGAGTTGGAAAACCTTGTCTGAACCCCTCCATCCTTCCTGTAGCTGCTCAGACTCTGCTTCTCTGCCCCCAGCCAAGCTTATAGGCCTGCAGAGTGTCTAGTTTTGAAGATACAGACTCTGCTAAGCAAAAGTGAACAGGGCCAAACTGGGCTTATTTCGCTGTGAAAGTGACATTTAGGCACGGAGTTGGAAAACCTTGTCTGAACCCCTCCATCCTTCCTGTAGCTGCTCAGACTCTGCTTCTCTGCCCCCAGCCAAGCTTATAGGCCTGCAGAGTGTCTAGTTTTGAAGATACAGACTCTGCTAAGCAAAAGTGAACAGGGCCAAACTGGGCTTATTTCGCTGTGAAAGTGACATTTAGGCACGGAGTTGGAAAACCTTGTCTGAACCCCTCCATCCTTCCTGTAGCTGCTCAGACTCTGCTTCTCTGCCCCCAGCCAAGCTTATAGGCCTGCAGAGTGTCTAGTTTTGAAGATACAGACTCTGCTAAGCAAAAGTGAACAGGGCCAAACTGGGCTTATTTCGCTGTGAAAGTGACATTTAGGCACGGAGTTGGAAAACCTTGTCTGAACCCCTCCATCCTTCCTGTAGCTGCTCAGACTCTGCTTCTCTGCCCCCAGCCAAGCTTATAGGCCTGCAGAGTGTCTAGTTTTGAAGATACAGACTCTGCTAAGCAAAAGTGAACAGGGCCAAACTGGGCTTATTTCGCTGTGAAAGTGACATTTAGGCACGGAGTTGGAAAACCTTGTCTGAACCCCTCCATCCTTCCTGTAGCTGCTCAGACTCTGCTTCTCTGCCCCCAGCCAAGCTTATAGGCCTGCAGAGTGTCTAGTTTTGAAGATACAGACTCTGCTAAGCAAAAGTGAACAGGGCCAAACTGGGCTTATTTCGCTGTGAAAGTGACATTTAGGCACGGAGTTGGAAAACCTTGTCTGAACCCCTCCATCCTTCCTGTAGCTGCTCAGACTCTGCTTCTCTGCCCCCAGCCAAGCTTATAGGCCTGCAGAGTGTCTAGTTTTGAAGATACAGACTCTGCTAAGCAAAAGTGAACAGGGCCAAACTGGGCTTATTTCGCTGTGAAAGTGACATTTAGGCACGGAGTTGGAAAACCTTGTCTGAACCCCTCCATCCTTCCTGTAGCTGCTCAGACTCTGCTTCTCTGCCCCCAGCCAAGCTTATAGGCCTGCAGAGTGTCTAGTTTTGAAGATACAGACTCTGCTAAGCAAAAGTGAACAGGGCCAAACTGGGCTTATTTCGCTGTGAAAGTGACATTTAGGCACGGAGTTGGAAAACCTTGTCTGAACCCCTCCATCCTTCCTGTAGCTGCTCAGACTCTGCTTCTCTGCCCCCAGCCAAGCTTATAGGCCTGCAGAGTGTCTAGTTTTGAAGATACAGACTCTGCTAAGCAAAAGTGAACAGGGCCAAACTGGGCTTATTTCGCTGTGAAAGTGACATTTAGGCACGGAGTTGGAAAACCTTGTCTGAACCCCTCCATCCTTCCTGTAGCTGCTCAGACTCTGCTTCTCTGCCCCCAGCCAAGCTTATAGGCCTGCAGAGTGTCTAGTTTTGAAGATACAGACTCTGCTAAGCAAAAGTGAACAGGGCCAAACTGGGCTTATTTCGCTGTGAAAGTGACATTTAGGCACGGAGTTGGAAAACCTTGTCTGAACCCCTCCATCCTTCCTGTAGCTGCTCAGACTCTGCTTCTCTGCCCCCAGCCAAGCTTATAGGCCTGCAGAGTGTCTAGTTTTGAAGATACAGACTCTGCTAAGCAAAAGTGAACAGGGCCAAACTGGGCTTATTTCGCTGTGAAAGTGACATTTAGGCACGGAGTTGGAAAACCTTGTCTGAACCCCTCCATCCTTCCTGTAGCTGCTCAGACTCTGCTTCTCTGCCCCCAGCCAAGCTTATAGGCCTGCAGAGTGTCTAGTTTTGAAGATACAGACTCTGCTAAGCAAAAGTGAACAGGGCCAAACTGGGCTTATTTCGCTGTGAAAGTGACATTTAGGCACGGAGTTGGAAAACCTTGTCTGAACCCCTCCATCCTTCCTGTAGCTGCTCAGACTCTGCTTCTCTGCCCCCAGCCAAGCTTATAGGCCTGCAGAGTGTCTAGTTTTGAAGATACAGACTCTGCTAAGCAAAAGTGAACAGGGCCAAACTGGGCTTATTTCGCTGTGAAAGTGACATTTAGGCACGGAGTTGGAAAACCTTGTCTGAACCCCTCCATCCTTCCTGTAGCTGCTCAGACTCTGCTTCTCTGCCCCCAGCCAAGCTTATAGGCCTGCAGAGTGTCTAGTTTTGAAGATACAGACTCTGCTAAGCAAAAGTGAACAGGGCCAAACTGGGCTTATTTCGCTGTGAAATTTCGATGTCACTTTCACAGCGAAATAAGCCCAGTTTGGCCCTGTTCACTTTTGCTTAGCAGAGTCTGTATCTTCAAAACTAGACACTCTGCAGGCCTATAAGCTTGGCTGGGGGCAGAGAAGCAGAGTCTGAGCAGCTACAGGAAGGATGGAGGGGTTCAGACAAGGTTTTCCAACTCCGTGCCTAAATGTCACTTTCACAGCGAAATAAGCCCAGTTTGGCCCTGTTCACTTTTGCTTAGCAGAGTCTGTATCTTCAAAACTAGACACTCTGCAGGCCTATAAGCTTGGCTGGGGGCAGAGAAGCAGAGTCTGAGCAGCTACAGGAAGGATGGAGGGGTTCAGACAAGGTTTTCCAACTCCGTGCCTAAATGTCACTTTCACAGCGAAATAAGCCCACACTGTAAAAAATTTATCCGTTAAAAAACGGCGAAATGTTCCGGTAATTTGCTGCCAATGCATTGTACCGTTAGTCTACGGACACTTCCGTCAACCCTATAACGGATCATTTCGTACTTTCACAGGACTAAGTCTGTTCCTTTCACGGACACTTCCGTCATCCTAAAACGGAAGATTCTGTATTTTTACAGTATTTAGTCAGTTCCTTTTACGGACATTTGAGGAAAATTCTGTACTTTTACAATACTTAGTCTGGTCTTTTTACGGACAAGTCTGTACTGTTATGGAACTTAGTCTGGTCTTTTTACGGACAATTCTGTACTGTTATGGAACTTAGTCTGGTCTTTTTACGGACAATTCTGTACTGTTATGGAACTTAGTCTGGTCTTTTTACGGACAATTCTGTACTGTTATGGAACTTAGTCTGGTCTTTTTACGGACAATTCTGTACTGTTATGGAACATAGTCTGGTCTTTTTACGGACAAATCTGTACTGTTATGGAACTTAGTCTGGTCTTTTTACAGACAATTCTGTACTTTTATGGAACTTAGTCTGGTCTTTTTACGGACAAATCTGTACTGTTATGGAACTTAGTCTGGTCTTTTTACGGACAATTCTGTACTGTTATGGAACTTAGTCTGGTCTTTTTACGGACAAATCTGTACTGTTATGGAACTTAGTCTGGTCTTTTTACAGACAATTCTGTACTGTTATGGAACTTAGTCTGGTCTTTTTACGGACAAATCTGTACTGTTATGGAACTTAGTCTGGTCTTTTTACAGACAATTCTGTACTGTTATGGAACTTAGTCTGGTCTTTTTACGGACAAATCTGTACTGTTATGGAACTTAGTCTGGTCTTTTTACGGACAAATCTGTACTGTTATGGAACTTAGTCTGGTCTTTTTAACGGACAATTCTGTCCTTTTACGGACACTTACGTTAATCCGAAAATAGAAAATGATGTACATTTACATAGGATATTCTTTGTACAATTTACGGACATCAATCTGATTAAACCACAAATATACAAATATAACATGTTTATTTGTATTTCTTTTCTTCAGTGTGAACAGTGCAATTAAACATTTTTTCTTTAACATTAAAGTGCAATTAAACATTTCTTTTTCTTTTTTTAAACATGCCCAAAGCACCCAGACAACACATTAACCGCCAGGATTAATGAATTCACCTCATACAGGAAAGGATTTCCCCTGTTTTACGGCGTATATCTATTCTACGTCCGAGCATAGACATGGTAACGCCTGTCTTGAATGTCCTCAGATGCAAGGGTACTCCGTGGTGGGAAATAATACAAGTAAAAGAGAATGGCAACACGCGACAGTAACTTGTAACTTTAATTTTTGTAGAAGAGGCAAACTAATAGTTTGTGCCGTTTACTTTGATTGAATAATTGAACACGTAGGCCTATGTACTATCATTTGATTTGGCTGTGTTCTAATACTAAAAAAGATCAAGGGAAAAGAGACCTTTTTACAGTACAATAATGTTTAGAGTTTACAGATGTATACAAATAAACAGGCCAACGGCATAAACAATATTAGTTTGCCTCTTCTGCAAAAATAAAAGTTACTGTCACGCGTGCCAAGCTGCCATTCTCTTGTATTATATATCGTATTATTTATTTCCCACCACGGAGTAACCTCACGCAGCAGACTATCCGGCAGGCAGGGCGTTACCATGTCTATGCTCGGACGTAGAAAAGATATACGCAGTTTTACGTTTTGAAAAGCCTACACTTGTGACTGTTGGCATCACGATCATAAACACTATAAAATACCCTTTGGCGTGAGGTCCTGGGCGGGTAATGTGTTAGTACTATATAGTTGCATTACATTTCCATCATAGAAACAATAGAACACAACTTTTATAGACATTTCCATATAATAAAAATATACATTCAACTGTAACACATTTCTCTTAAAACTTGTACAGGGATCGTTTGCCACTGCCTTCAAACTACTGACTCACCCGCCAGTGGGGAATGAGGAGTCCCCTCCAGGAGGATGTAGAAAGTGTCCTACACCTCCCACTCCTCATTCCCCACCGACGGGCGTTGCCCCAGCCTGTAGGAGAAGATGCAGTGACAAATATCACCCTCCCCACCCAACTTCCCTCCCCTGAACATGGGGGATTTGAACTACATTTGGACAGGTACTTAACCCCTGCGCCACCTAAGTGCCATAAAAAAATTTAAGAGCTTTCTGAAATGTAACATTTCTCTTAAAACTTGTACAGGGATCGTTTGCCACTGCCTTCAAACTACTGACTCACCCGTCAGTGGGGAATGAGGAGTCCACTCCAGGAGGATGTAGAAAGTGTCCTACACCTCCCACTCATCATTCCCCACAGACGGGCGTTGCCCCAGCCTGTAGGAGAAGATGCAGTGACAAATATCACCCTCCCCAAATTTTTCAAAACACAATAAAATACATGTCCTTTGTCACAGCTTTCAAACTACTGACTCACCCGTTCAGTGGGGAATGAGGAGTCCCCTCCAGGACGATGTAGAAAGTGTCCTACACCTCCCCACTCATTCCCCACTGATGGGCGATGCAGGAGAACATGCAGTGACAAATATCACCCTCCAATGATTTCAAAACACAATAAAACATATCAATACAGCAATCAACTAAACAGCTTAGTGCAACAAAATAGGCATTTCTCACCTTTAGAATACTCAAACATCAGACTAACATTCTGAGATAGATAATAGTTAAGTTCTGTTTGGGGGGGCAGGTACTTCACCCCTATGCCCCCTTAGTGCCATACACATTTCCATTTCAAAACTAAATAAACAGCAATGCTGTTGCATTCTCACCTTGAGAAAAACATTGTTACAGACTGGCAGTCTGACATACAAGAGGTAGTGTGTGTGTGTGTGTGTGGTTGTGCGTGTGGGTACACGCAGTCCAAAAACCTCACATGTTCCATACGAAGTCCTTCATTGAGTCACAAACTTTGACAGTCTTGAATCACAAAACATTGCTCCATCAGACTAACTGTCCTTTGTCAGACAGTAGGTGAGGTGTGTGTGTGTGTGTGTGTGTGTGTGTGTGTGTGTGTGTGTGTGTGTGTGTGTGTGTGTGTGTGTGTACAGTCCAAAAACCTCAAATGCTCCATTGGAAATCCTTCAGTTGAGACACAAACTTTGACAGTCTTGCCGGAATGTGCCGTTTTTTCCCCTGCTGTTCTGCCTTGGACCCTCTGTCTGGATTGATTCCGAAGAAAACTCTAAGGAAACAGAAGAAATCTTAGCTACACATAAAATAGATGAAACTGAAGTAAAGAGTAACAGACACAGTTGAGATACTTTAGTTAGTTGATGGTGGTCCTTGGCACAAAATGTGCCAAGTAGACAATGAGATACAATATGGAAAACTTGACCTCTCTTAGGCTAAGGGCAGAGCAATATGCAAGGAACTGGAAGAAATAGACATTGTACTGGACTATGACCAATTTGGGCTTTGACAAGTATGCATGTCAAATAGTGACCACGAGGTGGCAACATAGGATAGATCTTTGGTTGGGATTTGCAGCCCTTAGCTTGAATGATGTAAAAATTGTACTGGTAATGAAGGGCAACTTTATTTGTTTAATTTGGGATATTGGCTCAGGGGTAGAGTGGCCAGTAGAGCAGCTGGATGGGAACGGCGAGGTTCCCAGTTCGATCCTGTGGGCTCCCCCAGAGTTAGTGTCAAAGTGTCCTTGAGTAAGACTCTGATGAACCCCTAATTGCTCTCAATGAGCAGGATGGTGCCTTGCATGGTTTCCTCGGCCATCATGGGTGAATGTAATGGTGTATGAATGTGTGTGTGGATGTAATGTAAAGCGAGTTGGATAAAAGCTCTATATAAACAGGGCTGCACACAACTTTTTTGGTCTAGTACTCAGAGGAGCACCTGGAGAAGTTACTTGGCTCTCCAAAATGCGGCGACCCGTCTCGCCGGATGGATAATAGAGGGATGCATGAATATAATAACTTATAGAAAAACTATATTTATTGGATAGGTGGGGACTGGGGAGTCAATGGAGGGTATTGCAACTCTAGATTCATACCATTATTAAAAAGAATCTAGAGTTGCAAATTGCAGCTAGGTCCATGTGTGGTCCAGCCCTAAATGCATATTCTAATAAAAACAACTTAATACTTCCTAAGGATAATATGAGCATCAAAGCAATATTTAGGTACTTTAAAAAAATATATATATATAAAAAAAAATATATATATATATATATATATATATATATATATATATATATATTTAAATAGCCGATCTACTAGCTCACAACGTGTTGCGGTCTTGCGGAGGAGACACGTTGTGAGCTTGCAGATCAGCTATTTGTTTAACATACACGGCGAAGCATACATCAGGCTTCCCTTTTGTTTTTACCAAGGCAACGTACAGTCAGACTCAGACAGTTAGACACACATGGCTCCTCGGTGCAAAAACAAACAGTGTACACTTCCCAGACTTTACGATAATAAGGGACAGTATGTCGGGACACAGTGTTGTCATGTTGATACGCTTCATGTTGTGCAGGCTGCAGCAGCAGTGCCAGTCCGCAATGCTTTGCACTCTTCCCACTGTCGGAACTAAAACCTGTACCCGTAAAAAGTCAGTGGCCGGTGCCTAGGCTGTGTGAGACGGCATCGCAAACGAGCAACTTGCTCCAGCACCCGGAAAAAAAACATAAGCACAGCGGCGAATGGGAAGAGTGCAAAGCATCCAAAGCATCCCCTTTTACAACTTGTAAAAATGGCCAGTGCACTTGTGCAAGACGTACTTTGAGTGGCAGTCGGTGGGAAATGCTCTCGCTACAGATTGTACTAGTATTCTGGCCATAATCATTCTAGGCGGCCCCAGCAGGCGGTACGCAGAAGCGCTTCCCGGCGCTTGATTGACAGCGCAGAATTAATTTTGACGACGCATGCGCACTGGCGTAGCGCCTGTGTGCAGGTCTGTATATAAAAGCACCATTTAGCATTTTCATCATGTAGATAAATATCTTGACCTGTTGAACATGGACTAAGAATGTTTTTGGCAGGTTATGTTTGTAATCAACTGGAACTCTGCACAAGTAAGCCTTGCAGAGCCAAAATAGCAGATCTACAAGCTCACATTGTGTTGTGACGCATTATGACAGACAAGAATTCAAATAGCCCAGCTATAAACATTACAAAACCATGTGTTGCTTACCTTTGCACAAACTCCAGCGTCAACGCCATCTCCTTCGGGTACTCGATGTTGCAGACATAGAACAGGGAGAAAGCATAGGCGAGGGCCGCAACAGGGGAGGTGATGTGGTCATTTACAATGACCTGATCCACAGCCATATTGAATTGCTGGTCACCTTAAACAGATTATCACAAAAAACGAAATTAATTTAAGAAATCACACACCCACGCACAAAAGAAAAATAGAATAATTGCTGTGATTTCTGGTAATTAGTAGTTTTTGGTAAGAACAAGCAAAAAATACTTTGAAACGCTATTCAACATTTTGTTTCTCAGACTTGTACATACAATTGAGTACCACAGACGAAAAACAGTCTAAGTCCAAATTTCAGACTGACCCCTCCACGAAAAGGCCTTGTTGTCCTGAACCCTTATCTATCATTTATATATTATGGATCAATAGTGTGGACTTAGACTGTTATTCGTCTGTGGTACTCAATTGTACATAATTTAAAGATGTTGCCCCTAATCTGCATATACCTTTTCATCACAACAAATTGTCTTAGCAGGAAAACTAAAAACAAATGGAGCATATATACCAAGCTTGCTGGGATAACTACTAACCTCTGAGTAGGATGCATGGGGTACATGGGAGATCAACATCGTTGGAGTCCTGAGGAGAAAAATAAGATGAAGATACACACATGCATTTGATGATTTTACGTTTCCAATGTACACAAACAGTGTCTGAATCAGAGGTAACGACTAAGCATAGAAATATTACAGGGATTCTCAATATTTTCTATGATTCACACATTACAATATAATTATGTTGCAGTATGTACATGTGACAAGTTTGACAACCCCAAAATTTGTTCTCAGTCTAAATGGGTTAGACTTAGAGTACCAGCAGTGCAAAGTGGATCAACTATGATACGTATAGTATCACTATCTATACGTTGACTCAAGTACTGTGGTTGAGTATTTCTACCACCACTGGATATAGATAATTATGTTGAGATAATTTCCTGGGGTTTACAATCCATAACACTTACCTCATTTTGGAAGAAGAGGCGATCAGGGTTTTCCTTTAAGTATCTAGCAATGCCTTTGATCAGCTCCACTGGACCATCACCCAGCTTCAACCCTATGATTGATTGAATACTTTATTAACAGTTCATACCAATTATACAGAATACAACATGTTTCTATATCTGTGGTGCTCAAAAGTGTAAACTGTAAAGACGAAACGGAAGTGGGGAGGAGGCTCCACTTCCGCTTTATATTTTAATCATGATAGAACTTCCGTGGCTCCAGACTGTATGAGGGAAGCATTTGGAAATTGCAAGAGGCTACAGTTTGGCAACGTGAGACTACCACATAAGCAAAGATATTAGTGAATAGGATGACATACAATAGAAAATACATATTCAACACTAGTAGCAATAAATGTATATTGGGGAAACAGGGGTGGGGTGGGGGGTAATTTACCTTTGGAGTCGAGGAAGTTGTTGATGCCCGATTCTTTGCCGGAAAGTTCCTCTGCCAGCTTGTTGAGTACCGGAAAGCCAAGGAGTTGAGATGCGTGTTCAAACAGGTGAGGAGCTTCAAATAAGAATGGCCACTCTTCCTTCATGACCTTGACATAGGGGTGGGCGATATGGAAAAATACAATATCACGATATTTTTTCTAGCATTATCACGATACATGATATTATTTCATGTGTTTAAGGTTATTGTTCAACAAAGCCATCATTCTACAGAAGTATAAATTAAGGTATTGCAAACATATACGATATCTGTGAATATCACGATACGATATTCATCATCATACACAGACCCTTACCAGGACACATGTTCCATCGTTTATGGCTTCACGCTGGATGGGATACGTTTCAGTCATCAATTTTCTAACAGATGACTCCTAAAAATAGAAGAAATCCAATAGATTGTTTTATAAACACACAAACACATATATCTCCGATCTATAAGCTCATGTTTCCCCATTGTGAACTTTATAAATGACTTCTCAATTACTCCATTAACCAAAAGGTAATCCATAGTTACACAATAATCACCAATTAAATAATGGATGGTTGCAGCCTTACCTGGTGGCGATCATGGGTTCTGAAGGCACTTTTCAATTCCTCTTGTTTAGACTGCAGGGCTGCTCTACACTCGGGTCCCTCAACAGCAGGCTGCCACTCCACACATCCGTAACGATCAGAGTATCTGGACCTTTTCCTTCTTGGAGTGTCACCCTCGGCTGGCCTCATCCCGGAGGTTGGATCTCTCTTCATATTTTCAACTCTGTTTTCTAGCTGTTGAAAGAGAACTGAACAACCGTCTGACGCAAACGGCTTATTTCCAAAGGGCTCTGTCTCTTGGAAGGAGAGAGGATATTTATCAATCATCTGCTGGGCGACATCCCGCAGCTGTGCTCTGCTAGGTCTCTGTCCATGATGTGTACAGACGATATCATCCACAAGCAACCGAATCATGTCATGTCTTTTCTTCGTCGGTACCCATTTCTTTGAAGTGAAGGACTCCATGACTGTGGAGGGCATTTTGTGCCATGGCACAGAATATGTCTGACAGGATGGGGAGCCTGCTGGTGTTGTCGTCTCAGGTGGTGTTGGGGGCAGGACTGGCAGGTCTCTCTGTGGCAGAGGTACAGATGTTGGGCCGCTTGTGAAGGGTGTTGAAGCTTGTGAATCTATGGATAACATAACCACCTCATCAATATTACCATTAATATGCTGGTTCTCAGAGTCCGGTTGGGGAACACCAGGGGCACAAATGGGCCATTAACCAATTAAGACCTGAGCCCAGATTCTACAAAATGTCTTCCAAATCCTGACAGTTTTCTGAAAAACATATCAGTGGTGCTAAAACTGTTTCATGTTAAGGACCCACAGAACTATCTGTATTTGACCGTGGACCCCCATCTGAAAATGTGTTGTTCCAGGGACCCCCCCAGAATCAAATAAGAGTTAAAACCGTTTGCTGTGAAAGAATACATATATTCAAAGATTTACACACGTTTTCACAACTTTTCAAAATAGCAAATCTACAAGCTCGTAGCGCGGCACTCAGGGCCGCACTATGAGCTTGTAGATCTGCTATTTTCCCAACACCTAAAGTTTAAAATAATGGTTAAAAGCTATACGGTGACACAGACACGTGCTCAGGTCTAAATGGGTTAAAGGTCTAAGGGTCAGAGTTAAAGGCAAAAAAGGTTATTTTGGACCAATAGTGCTCCTCAGAACGGACATTGAGAATTGCATTAAATTAAGAAAACATAACACAGAATGTGTCACAAACCAACAAAGTGTGAATTTGCCATTTGTGTACAAATAGAACCAAATGGACCCTTTACATGTACAGACCTGTAAGGGTCCATTTGCACTCAGAGAGTGTACACATGGAACCAAATGGACCCTTACAGGTCTGTAACTTTGAGTGTACACATGGAACCAAATGGACCCTTACAGGTCTGTAACTGTAGGCCTACATAATATGGAACCAAATGACCTTACATGCAGGTCTGTAAATCAGTGTACATACGGAACCAAATGGACCCACAACTCTGAATGTGTACAAATGGAATCCATTTGGTTTCATTTGGACACCGTATGGGGTTCTTAAATTAAAGTTTGCAAAATACTAGATTATACAGACATCAATTTTGTAGCCTATGTGTACTAATGTGTGCAGAAGAAAAACTTACCAGTTTGGAAAGCACGGACGAGTCTTCTGCACTGAATGACAGACAGAGTGTTCTCAAGGTCCGAGGCTTGCACATCGATGAGGTCATCCACAGCTGCAACTCCTAATTCCTCTAACCTGGCCAGGAGTGCATCCATCTTATCACTACTAAGTGATGGCATGGCTTTCTTAACCAACTGTTTTACAGGCTCCATGTTGGCATGTGTTTCAGAGGAATGAGCAACCTCCCACCTCTCTGGTATGAAGAAAGTGGATAATATTCTGTAAATTTTTCCAGATTTTGACAGCTGAACAAATCAGAAACATTTTCATCAACTTCATAGACTCCAAGCTCAGGAACCCAGCTGGCCGTTTTCCCCCGTAGCAAAAGTAGGACAGTGGTTTCATTTTTAATAATAATGCTCGCTATTTGTCCCAACTGTAGTTGTCCTTTAGTATATCTCAGTACAACAAGCATACCATTTTCATATGACGTGCCTTTAACCTGGACCTTCTCTGTGACAACTGCGTTACTCGAGTTAATTCCGAATTCGTCAACTGCTGTCCTTATGCTTCGATCATACAGCTCAGGATAGAACTTGGTGGAGTCTGAAACTTGAACCTGGGGGCTAAATAAACTACCACAAGCCTGATAAGCCTGAAACAACTGATGTCTATCAGCAAGTGACTTGGTTACATTTTTGAAGTTTTTAGATGACCTGATACATCTTTTAAAATATGAATGCTTAGATTCAAAACGCATGGTCCAAGTATGTATGAGTGGGCCAAAATGTAAACTCAAGTCAGCATAGTGAAGCAGATAGTGATGCTTCGGTCTAAGTCTTACTAGTGGGAATAACTCTTTCCTCATTTCAACATAGTCTTGGATCTGCCCCTTCATATAAGCAATCTGTGGCTCTGAAAGGCGAGGTGCACAGACATATTCAACTAGCTCCCTCAGGAGAAGTACCATGCCCCATACTGCATTGTCGGCATCTTTAATTCTGTTATGCAGTAAAATCGGCAAGAATCTCAAAAGCCACCTGTTTTGGGCTGCCTGGCCACCAATCTTTGCTCCTGTAATGTTAATAGCATATAGCTTGTTTTTGCTTTCACCAGTAAATGATTTGAGTCTATTATTAAGGACCCCATAACTGAACCACTTTTCTTTTTTGATTAAGAATTGCAAACACATAGCTAAATCAAAGTCAACCACACCTTCAAACAGATCATGTGCAAGACAGGGTGGCAATCCTGGCTGACATACGTGAAAGTTAGACAGTTTGTTGAAAACACTGTCACCTTTAATACCATGATGCATTGGGACCTCAGGGTGACTTTCCAGAAACTGCACTGTCTCATTATAATTAGCCGGATTTCTATGAGTGAAAACTGTGAGAGGGTTCGACCGAAATTCATCTCTTGTCGCTAGACAGTATCTACAGAAATATTCAGCAGAGCTGAAATTCTCTGTAAAACCACCAATCATGTGGGAGCCCAGGTTATCTCCCAGTATGCATGCAACAGTACCTTTATACATCTGTCCATTAAAAGGTATGCCGTTTTCCTCCAGCTTACACAAGTCTGACACAAGCTTACTGAAAATCTCATTGACTCCAAAATATTTTGGTCTTTCTCTAGGCAGAGTAGTGCCAACTGTATTTGATCAATAGTTGACCGCTGGCATGGAGGGAAATTGGCCAAGGTATAGTAGACAGCTAATACTTTGTGCTTTGTCTTGGCAGATCCAAGTGGATTCGCTACCTCAAACGCATCCTGGAATAAGAGGACCTTTAAAGTGTCTGTGTCTGATGAAAACATGGCATTTGATTTAAAGGCCCACCCATCAGTAACATCACAGAGGATATCATCTTCCAGTTCCACATGAGGATTATTGAATTGAGCTGCACCTTGCTGTTTCAGAATTGCTCCGAGGCTTTCCAAAATAGGAATGTAATGGTAGTGCCTCTGCTGCCCCTCTTTGTACCCAAGACTGACTTCAAGAGGCTGAACATAATTATAGTGGGCCTTGTAATATTGCAGCCTTCTGTGGTGTGTAGTTAAAGGACCATTTTCATTCAATGCGTTGTGAATAGGGCTCTGCTCGTATGCACTCTTTCCAAGACATGTGAATGTCGCTCTTGGAACGTCATACTGTTCAAGCTCACGCGCCAACACATCCATAGTATATTCTTGATGAATAGCATTTAATGTTTTCATCTCAGTTGCTATCTCAGTAATTGTGGAGGCTGGAACTAAATACTTTGCCTGCAATCCTAAGAAAAACTGAGCTAAACTCTCTGTGTAGCCGTCTTTCACTTGATCACTCAAATTGTCAACGTGTTCTGCATCGTCAACAATTACTTCCGCCTGTACAACATTTGATCCTTCTCCTGGCAATACATGGTCTGCAACTTCACATAAATGAACAGGAGCTATCTTGGTAACATCCCACCCTTTATGATGCCTCGAAATATGAGATGAAAAAGACGACTTTACATTACACGTTGTGGAACATCCATCAAAGGGACACGTTACAGTCAGACCCTCAGATATGTGACCACTCAAGTGAGACACAAGACTTTTAAGCTCTCCATATTCACTGCTGCAGAAATTAAATGAACACTTTAACTGTACTGACACATTACGGTTCCATGTTTGTCTGCTCTTTGTATCTGGATGTGTTCGTGACATATGAACAGCAAAGCTATTGTAACTGGAGAACCTCCGTCCACAGTCCTTATGGCCACATGAAAAAAACACATTATTCATATTCCTGTGTGATCTGCAGTGTTTCAGGTAATCTGCCGAAGATACACAGTTAAAGCCACAAATATTACAAGCCAACATGTTGATGAGGTGAAAGATAAGACAATCAGAAAATAATCAGAGGTGGCCCCATCTGCCAGCGGACACAACACGAGTAGTTATTTCTATTTCCCCCCCCCAATATGCTCTTTTGAGGCTAAATTTGATCCAAATAGCTACAAAGTCCCCTCCAAATATTTAATAATAGTAGTAATGATACTGATAACTGAAAGTGTTTCAAAAGAGCATCTTGGGAAAAAAATATAAAAAATGAACTACTCTAGTACTGTATATTGTGCTGCAAACATTTAATTAGCACTTAAATTGTACAGACACTACAGTTCCAAGTCTACTTCTGTAACATGAACAGCAAGGCTATTGAATAATATCTATGACCACATTTAATCATTTAACAGTCAACATGTTTTCCAGCCTGGCCATAACCTAGCCACTCGTTTTACAAACCACACTAATCAACTAAACCCGAATTCAATATTTAGCACGTAGCCTATACGTTTCTGTACACAACACACCAATCTAAACTATAGCATTGAGGCTGGCTGTCTAGGCTAGCGGCCTAGCAGCGGGAGCTAACCCACCACCGGACACGTTCTAGCATTATCCATCCAACTGTGAACACCACACATAAAGCTAACCAAAAGCTAGCATTGAGGGGTAAATGCTGCAGTCTTGGCTAGCGGCCTAGCCTAGCGAGGGAAGCTAAAGCTCAACCTTCTATGCCATTAAAGCACACACACAGACAACACACACACGCAAATATAATATAAGATATCGGTTATATAAGGTCTGTTGGTAAGCCAAGTCTTTGAGGTGGGGAAACAACTTGGCTTCCTTGGCGCAAATTGAGCTATTATTATTATTGAGCTATTGTTAGCTAACTGGGCACTAGCTAGCTAACAATAGCTCCGGTAGCTAACAGCTAACTGTTATATAAGGTCTGTTGGTAAGCCAAGTCTTTGAGGTGGGGAAACTACTTGGCTTCCTTGGCGCAAATTATTATTTAGCTATTGTTAGCTAGCTAGCTATTGTTAGCTAGCTAACAATAGCTCCGGGTAGCGAACAGCTTTGAGGGGGAAGGAAAGGAAGCTAGCGGGCTAGCGCAGAAGCTAAGCCGGCCACAATGGACCCTCCACTCACCCCCATAGCACTGGTGTCATTCAAGAACGGACGCGACACAAACCCGCAAATATAATAAATGCTATCTAAATATAATCTTAACCTATCTTATTTTTTTAATAAAACACTTATTTGCCCAACTTTTGCCGCGGGAAAACTGGGCACTTGTGCCAACTGGGGCCAGAAGTTACACACAAACACTGCCAGAGATGTAATAATAAAATAAATAAATGTATTGTAAATGTAACTAATGTAATTAACGTACCAACCAAACGTGTTTACCAAAAGAAGCGTGAGGTTCCAGTCACTCCAAAGTTAACACATGCAGCCTGCCCTGTCCTGTTGTTTCTAAACCAGTGCGGAGAGATTTTGTAATGGCGGACTCTACTACTTTTTTGACACCAATGTGCGCATGTCCGCAAAAGATGGGGACATTCCCTTTGCTCATAGGCTTCGCTCTATGGCTTTTCTGGAATTGGGAACGATCCAATCACATATATAAGGGACATTCCCATCAGACGACGGACTTTTTTAAGAGTGCAGTTTGGCCCTGTTCACTTTTGCTTAGCAGAGTCTGTATCTTCAAAACTAGACACTCTGCAGGCCTATAAGCTTGGCTGGGGGCAGAGAAGCAGAGTCTGAGCAGCTACAGGAAGGATGGAGGGGTTCAGACAAGGTTTTCCAACTCCGTGCCTAAATGTCACTTTCACAGCGAAATAAGCCCAGTTTGGCCCTGTTCACTTTTGCTTAGCAGAGTCTGTATCTTCAAAACTAGACACTCTGCAGGCCTATAAGCTTGGCTGGGGGCAGAGAAGCAGAGTCTGAGCAGCTACAGGAAGGATGGAGGGGTTCAGACAAGGTTTTCCAACTCCGTGCCTAAATGTCACTTTCACAGCGAAATAAGCCCAGTTTGGCCCTGTTCACTTTTGCTTAGCAGAGTCTGTATCTTCAAAACTAGACACTCTGCAGGCCTATAAGCTTGGCTGGGGGCAGAGAAGCAGAGTCTGAGCAGCTACAGGAAGGATGGAGGGGTTCAGACAAGGTTTTCCAACTCCGTGCCTAAATGTCACTTTCACAGCGAAATAAGCCCAGTTTGGCCCTGTTCACTTTTGCTTAGCAGAGTCTGTATCTTCAAAACTAGACACTCTGCAGGCCTATAAGCTTGGCTGGGGGCAGAGAAGCAGAGTCTGAGCAGCTACAGGAAGGATGGAGGGGTTCAGACAAGGTTTTCCAACTCCGTGCCTAAATGTCACTTTCACAGCGAAATAAGCCCAGTTTGGCCCTGTTCACTTTTGCTTAGCAGAGTCTGTATCTTCAAAACTAGACACTCTGCAGGCCTATAAGCTTGGCTGGGGGCAGAGAAGCAGAGTCTGAGCAGCTACAGGAAGGATGGAGGGGTTCAGACAAGGTTTTCCAACTCCGTGCCTAAATGTCACTTTCACAGCGAAATAAGCCCAGTTTGGCCCTGTTCACTTTTGCTTAGCAGAGTCTGTATCTTCAAAACTAGACACTCTGCAGGCCTATAAGCTTGGCTGGGGGCAGAGAAGCAGAGTCTGAGCAGCTACAGGAAGGATGGAGGGGTTCAGACAAGGTTTTCCAACTCCGTGCCTAAATGTCACTTTCACAGCGAAATAAGCCCAGTTTGGCCCTGTTCACTTTTGCTTAGCAGAGTCTGTATCTTCAAAACTAGACACTCTGCAGGCCTATAAGCTTGGCTGGGGGCAGAGAAGCAGAGTCTGAGCAGCTACAGGAAGGATGGAGGGGTTCAGACAAGGTTTTCCAACTCCGTGCCTAAATGTCACTTTCACAGCGAAATAAGCCCAGTTTGGCCCTGTTCACTTTTGCTTAGCAGAGTCTGTATCTTCAAAACTAGACACTCTGCAGGCCTATAAGCTTGGCTGGGGGCAGAGAAGCAGAGTCTGAGCAGCTACAGGAAGGATGGAGGGGTTCAGACAAGGTTTTCCAACTCCGTGCCTAAATGTCACTTTCACAGCGAAATAAGCCCAGTTTGGCCCTGTTCACTTTTGCTTAGCAGAGTCTGTATCTTCAAAACTAGACACTCTGCAGGCCTATAAGCTTGGCTGGGGGCAGAGAAGCAGAGTCTGAGCAGCTACAGGAAGGATGGAGGGGTTCAGACAAGGTTTTCCAACTCCGTGCCTAAATGTCACTTTCACAGCGAAATAAGCCCAGTTTGGCCCTGTTCACTTTTGCTTAGCAGAGTCTGTATCTTCAAAACTAGACACTCTGCAGGCCTATAAGCTTGGCTGGGGGCAGAGAAGCAGAGTCTGAGCAGCTACAGGAAGGATGGAGGGGTTCAGACAAGGTTTTCCAACTCCGTGCCTAAATGTCACTTTCACAGCGAAATAAGCCCAGTTTGGCCCTGTTCACTTTTGCTTAGCAGAGTCTGTATCTTCAAAACTAGACACTCTGCAGGCCTATAAGCTTGGCTGGGGGCAGAGAAGCAGAGTCTGAGCAGCTACAGGAAGGATGGAGGGGTTCAGACAAGGTTTTCCAAGTCTGTGCCTAAATCTCACTTTCACAGCGAAATAAGCCCAGTTTGGCCCTGTTCACTTTTGCTTAGCAGAGTCTGTATCTTCAAAACTAGACACTCTGCAGGCCTATATCAGCCCAATATCAATATCAGCCCAATATCAATATCAGCCCAATATCAGCATCAGCCCAATATCAGCATCAGCCCAATATCAGCATCAGCCCAATATCAGCATCAGCCCAATATCAGCATCAGCCCAATATCAGCATCAGCCCAATATCAGCATCAGCCCAATATCAGCATCAGCCCAATATCAGCATCAGCCCAATATCAGCATCAGCCCAATATCAGCATCAGCCCAATATCAGCATCAGCCCAATATCAGCATCAGCCCAATATCAGCATCAGCCCAATATCAGCATCAGCCCAATATCAGCATCAGCCCAATATCAGCATCAGCCCAATATCAGCATCAGCCCAATATCAGCATCAGCCCAATATCAGCATCAGCCCAATATCAGCATCAGCCCAATATCAGCATCAGCCCAATATCAGCATCAGCCCAATATCAGCATCAGCCCAATATCAGCATCAGCCCAATATCAGCATCAGCCCAATATCAGCATCAGCCCAATATCAGCATCAGCCCAATATCAGCATCAGCCCAATATCAGCATCAGCCCAATATCAGCATCAGCCCAATATCAGCATCAGCCCAATATCAGCATCAGCCCAATATCAGCATCAGCCCAATATCAGCATCAGCCCAATATCAGCATCAGCCCAATATCAGCATCAGCCCAATATCAGCATCAGCCCAATATCAGCATCAGCCCAATATCAGCATCAGCCCAATATCAGCATCAGCCCAATATCAGCATCAGCCCAATATCAGCATCAGCCCAATATCAGCATCAGCCCAATATCAGCATCAGCCCAATATCAGCATCAGCCCAATATCAGCATCAGCCCAATATCAGCATCAGCCCAATATCAGCATCAGCCCAATATCAGCATCAGCCCAATATCAGCATCAGCCCAATATCAGCATCAGCCCAATATCAGCATCAGCCCAATATCAGCATCAGCTGATATTATATCATATTGGGCTGCTTCTCTGCCCCCAGCCAAGCTTATAGGCCTGCAGAGTGTCTAGGGCTGATGCTGATATTGGGCTGATGCTGATATTGGGCTGATGCTGATATTGGGCTGATGCTGATATTGGGCTGATGCTGATATTGGGCTGATGCTGATATTGGGCTGATGCTGATATTGGGCTGATGCTGATATTGGGCTGATGCTGATATTGGGCTGATGCTGATATTGGGCTGATGCTGATATTGGGCTGATGCTGATATTGGGCTGATGCTGATATTGGGCTGATGCTGATATTGGGCTGATGCTGATATTGGGCTGATGCTGATATTGGGCTGATGCTGATATTGGGCTGATGCTGATATTGGGCTGATGCTGATATTGGGCTGATGCTGATATTGGGCTGATGCTGATATTGGGCTGATGCTGATATTGGGCTGATGCTGATATTGGGCTGATGCTGATATTGGGCTGATGCTGATATTGGGCTGATGCTGATATTGGGCTGATGCTGATATTGGGCTGATGCTGATATTGGGCTGATGCTGATATTGGGCTGATGCTGATATTGGGCTGATGCTGATATTGGGCTGATGCTGATATTGGGCTGATGCTGATATTGGGCTGATGCTGATATTGGGCTGATGCTGATATTGGGCTGATGCTGATATTGGGCTGATGCTGATATTGGGCTGATGCTGATATTGGGCTGATGCTGATATTGGGCTGATGCTGATATTGGGCTGATGCTGATATTGGGCTGATGCTGATATTGGGCTGATGCTGATATTGGGCTGATGCTGATATTGGGCTGATGCTGATATTGGGCTGATGCTGATATTGGGCTGATGCTGATATTGGGCTGATGCTGATATTGGGCTGATGCTGATATTGGGCTGATGCTGATATTGGGCTGATGCTGATATTGGGCTGATGCTGATATTGGGCTGATGCTGATATTGGGCTGATGCTGATATTGGGCTGATGCTGATATTGGGCTGATGCTGATATTGGGCTGATGCTGATATTGGGCTGATGCTGATATTGGGCTGATGCTGATATTGGGCTGATGCTGATATTGGGCTGATGCTGATATTGGGCTGATGCTGATATTGGGCTGATGCTGATATTGGGCTGATGCTGATATTGGGCTGATGCTGATATTGGGCTGATGCTGATATTGGGCTGATGCTGATATTGGGCTGATGCTGATATTGGGCTGATGCTGATATTGGGCTGATGCTGATATTGGGCTGATGCTGATATTGGGCTGATGCTGATATTGGGCTGATGCTGATATTGGGCTGATGCTGATATTGGGCTGATGCTGATATTGGGCTGATGCTGATATTGGGCTGATGCTGATATTGGGCTGATATTGATATTGGGCTGATATTGATATTGGGCTGATATAGGCCTGCAGAGTGTCTAGTTTTGAAGATACAGACTCTGCTAAGCAAAAGTGAACAGGGCCAAACTGGGCTTATTTCGCTGTGAAAGTGAGATTTAGGCACGGACTTGGAAAACCTTGTCTGAACCCCTCCATCCTTCCTGTAGCTGCTCAGACTCTGCTTCTCTGCCCCCAGCCAAGCTTATAGGCCTGCAGAGTGTCTAGTTTTGAAGATACAGACTCTGCTAAGCAAAAGTGAACAGGGCCAAACTGGGCTTATTTCGCTGTGAAAGTGACATTTAGGCACGGAGTTGGAAAACCTTGTCTGAACCCCTCCATCCTTCCTGTAGCTGCTCAGACTCTGCTTCTCTGCCCCCAGCCAAGCTTATAGGCCTGCAGAGTGTCTAGTTTTGAAGATACAGACTCTGCTAAGCAAAAGTGAACAGGGCCAAACTGGGCTTATTTCGCTGTGAAAGTGACATTTAGGCACGGAGTTGGAAAACCTTGTCTGAACCCCTCCATCCTTCCTGTAGCTGCTCAGACTCTGCTTCTCTGCCCCCAGCCAAGCTTATAGGCCTGCAGAGTGTCTAGTTTTGAAGATACAGACTCTGCTAAGCAAAAGTGAACAGGGCCAAACTGGGCTTATTTCGCTGTGAAAGTGACATTTAGGCACGGAGTTGGAAAACCTTGTCTGAACCCCTCCATCCTTCCTGTAGCTGCTCAGACTCTGCTTCTCTGCCCCCAGCCAAGCTTATAGGCCTGCAGAGTGTCTAGTTTTGAAGATACAGACTCTGCTAAGCAAAAGTGAACAGGGCCAAACTGGGCTTATTTCGCTGTGAAAGTGACATTTAGGCACGGAGTTGGAAAACCTTGTCTGAACCCCTCCATCCTTCCTGTAGCTGCTCAGACTCTGCTTCTCTGCCCCCAGCCAAGCTTATAGGCCTGCAGAGTGTCTAGTTTTGAAGATACAGACTCTGCTAAGCAAAAGTGAACAGGGCCAAACTGGGCTTATTTCGCTGTGAAAGTGACATTTAGGCACGGAGTTGGAAAACCTTGTCTGAACCCCTCCATCCTTCCTGTAGCTGCTCAGACTCTGCTTCTCTGCCCCCAGCCAAGCTTATAGGCCTGCAGAGTGTCTAGTTTTGAAGATACAGACTCTGCTAAGCAAAAGTGAACAGGGCCAAACTGGGCTTATTTCGCTGTGAAAGTGACATTTAGGCACGGAGTTGGAAAACCTTGTCTGAACCCCTCCATCCTTCCTGTAGCTGCTCAGACTCTGCTTCTCTGCCCCCAGCCAAGCTTATAGGCCTGCAGAGTGTCTAGTTTTGAAGATACAGACTCTGCTAAGCAAAAGTGAACAGGGCCAAACTGGGCTTATTTCGCTGTGAAAGTGACATTTAGGCACGGAGTTGGAAAACCTTGTCTGAACCCCTCCATCCTTCCTGTAGCTGCTCAGACTCTGCTTCTCTGCCCCCAGCCAAGCTTATAGGCCTGCAGAGTGTCTAGTTTTGAAGATACAGACTCTGCTAAGCAAAAGTGAACAGGGCCAAACTGGGCTTATTTCGCTGTGAAAGTGACATTTAGGCACGGAGTTGGAAAACCTTGTCTGAACCCCTCCATCCTTCCTGTAGCTGCTCAGACTCTGCTTCTCTGCCCCCAGCCAAGCTTATAGGCCTGCAGAGTGTCTAGTTTTGAAGATACAGACTCTGCTAAGCAAAAGTGAACAGGGCCAAACTGGGCTTATTTCGCTGTGAAAGTGACATTTAGGCACGGAGTTGGAAAACCTTGTCTGAACCCCTCCATCCTTCCTGTAGCTGCTCAGACTCTGCTTCTCTGCCCCCAGCCAAGCTTATAGGCCTGCAGAGTGTCTAGTTTTGAAGATACAGACTCTGCTAAGCAAAAGTGAACAGGGCCAAACTGGGCTTATTTCGCTGTGAAAGTGACATTTAGGCACGGAGTTGGAAAACCTTGTCTGAACCCCTCCATCCTTCCTGTAGCTGCTCAGACTCTGCTTCTCTGCCCCCAGCCAAGCTTATAGGCCTGCAGAGTGTCTAGTTTTGAAGATACAGACTCTGCTAAGCAAAAGTGAACAGGGCCAAACTGGGCTTATTTCGCTGTGAAAGTGACATCGAAATTTCACAGCGAAATAAGCCCAGTTTGGCCCTGTTCACTTTTGCTTAGCAGAGTCTGTATCTTCAAAACTAGACACTCTGCAGGCCTATAAGCTTGGCTGGGGGCAGAGAAGCAGAGTCTGAGCAGCTACAGGAAGGATGGAGGGGTTCAGACAAGGTTTTCCAACTCCGTGCCTAAATGTCACTTTCACAGCGAAATAAGCCCAGTTTGGCCCTGTTCACTTTTGCTTAGCAGAGTCTGTATCTTCAAAACTAGACACTCTGCAGGCCTATAAGCTTGGCTGGGGGCAGAGAAGCAGAGTCTGAGCAGCTACAGGAAGGATGGAGGGGTTCAGACAAGGTTTTCCAACTCCGTGCCTAAATGTCACTTTCACAGCGAAATAAGCCCAGTTTGGCCCTGTTCACTTTTGCTTAGCAGAGTCTGTATCTTCAAAACTAGACACTCTGCAGGCCTATAAGCTTGGCTGGGGGCAGAGAAGCAGAGTCTGAGCAGCTACAGGAAGGATGGAGGGGTTCAGACAAGGTTTTCCAACTCCGTGCCTAAATGTCACTTTCACAGCGAAATAAGCCCAGTTTGGCCCTGTTCACTTTTGCTTAGCAGAGTCTGTATCTTCAAAACTAGACACTCTGCAGGCCTATAAGCTTGGCTGGGGGCAGAGAAGCAGAGTCTGAGCAGCTACAGGAAGGATGGAGGGGTTCAGACAAGGTTTTCCAACTCCGTGCCTAAATGTCACTTTCACAGCGAAATAAGCCCAGTTTGGCCCTGTTCACTTTTGCTTAGCAGAGTCTGTATCTTCAAAACTAGACACTCTGCAGGCCTATAAGCTTGGCTGGGGGCAGAGAAGCAGAGTCTGAGCAGCTACAGGAAGGATGGAGGGGTTCAGACAAGGTTTTCCAACTCCGTGCCTAAATGTCACTTTCACAGCGAAATAAGCCCAGTTTGGCCCTGTTCACTTTTGCTTAGCAGAGTCTGTATCTTCAAAACTAGACACTCTGCAGGCCTATAAGCTTGGCTGGGGGCAGAGAAGCAGAGTCTGAGCAGCTACAGGAAGGATGGAGGGGTTCAGACAAGGTTTTCCAACTCCGTGCCTAAATGTCACTTTCACAGCGAAATAAGCCCAGTTTGGCCCTGTTCACTTTTGCTTAGCAGAGTCTGTATCTTCAAAACTAGACACTCTGCAGGCCTATAAGCTTGGCTGGGGGCAGAGAAGCAGAGTCTGAGCAGCTACAGGAAGGATGGAGGGGTTCAGACAAGGTTTTCCAACTCCGTGCCTAAATGTCACTTTCACAGCGAAATAAGCCCAGTTTGGCCCTGTTCACTTTTGCTTAGCAGAGTCTGTATCTTCAAAACTAGACACTCTGCAGGCCTATAAGCTTGGCTGGGGGCAGAGAAGCAGAGTCTGAGCAGCTACAGGAAGGATGGAGGGGTTCAGACAAGGTTTTCCAACTCCGTGCCTAAATGTCACTTTCACAGCGAAATAAGCCCAGTTTGGCCCTGTTCACTTTTGCTTAGCAGAGTCTGTATCTTCAAAACTAGACACTCTGCAGGCCTATAAGCTTGGCTGGGGGCAGAGAAGCAGAGTCTGAGCAGCTACAGGAAGGATGGAGGGGTTCAGACAAGGTTTTCCAACTCCGTGCCTAAATGTCACTTTCACAGCGAAATAAGCCCAGTTTGGCCCTGTTCACTTTTGCTTAGCAGAGTCTGTATCTTCAAAACTAGACACTCTGCAGGCCTATAAGCTTGGCTGGGGGCAGAGAAGCAGAGTCTGAGCAGCTACAGGAAGGATGGAGGGGTTCAGACAAGGTTTTCCAACTCCGTGCCTAAATGTCACTTTCACAGCGAAATAAGCCCAGTTTGGCCCTGTTCACTTTTGCTTAGCAGAGTCTGTATCTTCAAAACTAGACACTCTGCAGGCCTATAAGCTTGGCTGGGGGCAGAGAAGCAGAGTCTGAGCAGCTACAGGAAGGATGGAGGGGTTCAGACAAGGTTTTCCAACTCCGTGCCTAAATGTCACTTTCACAGCGAAATAAGCCCAGTTTGGCCCTGTTCACTTTTGCTTAGCAGAGTCTGTATCTTCAAAACTAGACACTCTGCAGGCCTATAAGCTTGGCTGGGGGCAGAGAAGCAGAGTCTGAGCAGCTACAGGAAGGATGGAGGGGTTCAGACAAGGTTTTCCAACTCCGTGCCTAAATGTCACTTTCACAGCGAAATAAGCCCAGTTTGGCCCTGTTCACTTTTGCTTAGCAGAGTCTGTATCTTCAAAACTAGACACTCTGCAGGCCTATAAGCTTGGCTGGGGGCAGAGAAGCAGAGTCTGAGCAGCTACAGGAAGGATGGAGGGGTTCAGACAAGGTTTTCCAACTCCGTGCCTAAATGTCACTTTCACAGCGAAATAAGCCCAGTTTGGCCCTGTTCACTTTTGCTTAGCAGAGTCTGTATCTTCAAAACTAGACACTCTGCAGGCCTATAAGCTTGGCTGGGGGCAGAGAAGCAGAGTCTGAGCAGCTACAGGAAGGATGGAGGGGTTCAGACAAGGTTTTCCAACTCCGTGCCTAAATGTCACTTTCACAGCGAAATAAGCCCAGTTTGGCCCTGTTCACTTTTGCTTAGCAGAGTCTGTATCTTCAAAACTAGACACTCTGCAGGCCTATAAGCTTGGCTGGGGGCAGAGAAGCAGAGTCTGAGCAGCTACAGGAAGGATGGAGGGGTTCAGACAAGGTTTTCCAACTCCGTGCCTAAATGTCACTTTCACAGCGAAATAAGCCCAGTTTGGCCCTGTTCACTTTTGCTTAGCAGAGTCTGTATCTTCAAAACTAGACACTCTGCAGGCCTATAAGCTTGGCTGGGGGCAGAGAAGCAGAGTCTGAGCAGCTACAGGAAGGATGGAGGGGTTCAGACAAGGTTTTCCAACTCCGTGCCTAAATGTCACTTTCACAGCGAAATAAGCCCAGTTTGGCCCTGTTCACTTTTGCTTAGCAGAGTCTGTATCTTCAAAACTAGACACTCTGCAGGCCTATAAGCTTGGCTGGGGGCAGAGAAGCAGAGTCTGAGCAGCTACAGGAAGGATGGAGGGGTTCAGACAAGGTTTTCCAACTCCGTGCCTAAATGTCACTTTCACAGCGAAATAAGCCCAGTTTGGCCCTGTTCACTTTTGCTTAGCAGAGTCTGTATCTTCAAAACTAGACACTCTGCAGGCCTATAAGCTTGGCTGGGGGCAGAGAAGCAGAGTCTGAGCAGCTACAGGAAGGATGGAGGGGTTCAGACAAGGTTTTCCAACTCCGTGCCTAAATGTCACTTTCACAGCGAAATAAGCCCAGTTTGGCCCTGTTCACTTTTGCTTAGCAGAGTCTGTATCTTCAAAACTAGACACTCTGCAGGCCTATAAGCTTGGCTGGGGGCAGAGAAGCAGAGTCTGAGCAGCTACAGGAAGGATGGAGGGGTTCAGACAAGGTTTTCCAACTCCGTGCCTAAATGTCACTTTCACAGCGAAATAAGCCCAGTTTGGCCCTGTTCACTTTTGCTTAGCAGAGTCTGTATCTTCAAAACTAGACACTCTGCAGGCCTATAAGCTTGGCTGGGGGCAGAGAAGCAGAGTCTGAGCAGCTACAGGAAGGATGGAGGGGTTCAGACAAGGTTTTCCAACTCCGTGCCTAAATGTCACTTTCACAGCGAAATAAGCCCAGTTTGGCCCTGTTCACTTTTGCTTAGCAGAGTCTGTATCTTCAAAACTAGACACTCTGCAGGCCTATAAGCTTGGCTGGGGGCAGAGAAGCAGAGTCTGAGCAGCTACAGGAAGGATGGAGGGGTTCAGACAAGGTTTTCCAACTCCGTGCCTAAATGTCACTTTCACAGCGAAATAAGCCCAGTTTGGCCCTGTTCACTTTTGCTTAGCAGAGTCTGTATCTTCAAAACTAGACACTCTGCAGGCCTATAAGCTTGGCTGGGGGCAGAGAAGCAGAGTCTGAGCAGCTACAGGAAGGATGGAGGGGTTCAGACAAGGTTTTCCAACTCCGTGCCTAAATGTCACTTTCACAGCGAAATAAGCCCAGTTTGGCCCTGTTCACTTTTGCTTAGCAGAGTCTGTATCTTCAAAACTAGACACTCTGCAGGCCTATAAGCTTGGCTGGGGGCAGAGAAGCAGAGTCTGAGCAGCTACAGGAAGGATGGAGGGGTTCAGACAAGGTTTTCCAACTCCGTGCCTAAATGTCACTTTCACAGCGAAATAAGCCCAGTTTGGCCCTGTTCACTTTTGCTTAGCAGAGTCTGTATCTTCAAAACTAGACACTCTGCAGGCCTATAAGCTTGGCTGGGGGCAGAGAAGCAGAGTCTGAGCAGCTACAGGAAGGATGGAGGGGTTCAGACAAGGTTTTCCAAGTCCGTGCCTAAATCTCACTTTCACAGCGAAATAAGCCCAGTTTGGCCCTGTTCACTTTTGCTTAGCAGAGTCTGTATCTTCAAAACTAGACACTCTGCAGGCCTATATCAGCCCAATATCAGTATCAGCCCAATATCAATATCAGCCCAATATCAGCATCAGCCCAATATCAGCATCAGCCCAATATCAGCATCAGCCCAATATCAGCATCAGCCCAATATCAGCATCAGCCCAATATCAGCATCAGCCCAATATCAGCATCAGCCCAATATCAGCATCAGCCCAATATCAGCATCAGCCCAATATCAGCATCAGCCCAATATCAGCATCAGCCCAATATCAGCATCAGCCCAATATCAGCATCAGCCCAATATCAGCATCAGCCCAATATCAGCATCAGCCCAATATCAGCATCAGCCCAATATCAGCATCAGCCCAATATCAGCATCAGCCCAATATCAGCATCAGCCCAATATCAGCATCAGCCCAATATCAGCATCAGCCCAATATCAGCATCAGCCCAATATCAGCATCAGCCCAATATCAGCATCAGCCCAATATCAGCATCAGCCCAATATCAGCATCAGCCCAATATCAGCATCAGCCCAATATCAGCATCAGCCCAATATCAGCATCAGCCCAATATCAGCATCAGCCCAATATCAGCATCAGCCCAATATCAGCATCAGCCCAATATCAGCATCAGCCCAATATCAGCATCAGCCCAATATCAGCATCAGCCCAATATCAGCATCAGCCCAATATCAGCATCAGCCCAATATCAGCATCAGCCCAATATCAGCATCAGCCCAATATCAGCATCAGCCCAATATCAGCATCAGCCCAATATCAGCATCAGCCCAATATCAGCATCAGCCCAATATCAGCATCAGCCCAATATCAGCATCAGCCCAATATCAGCATCAGCCCAATATCAGCATCAGCCCAATATCAGCATCAGCCCAATATCAGCATCAGCCCAATATCAGCATCAGCCCAATATCAGCATCAGCCCAATATCAGCATCAGCCCAATATCAGCATCAGCCCAATATCAGCATCAGCCCAATATCAGCATCAGCCCAATATCAGCATCAGCCCAATATCAGCATCAGCCCAATATCAGCATCAGCCCAATATCAGCATCAGCCCAATATCAGCATCAGCCCAATATCAGCATCAGCCCAATATCAGCATCAGCCCAATATCAGCATCAGCCCAATATCAGCATCAGCCCAATATCAGCATCAGCCCAATATCAGCATCAGCCCAATATCAGCATCAGCCCAATATCAGCATCAGCCCAATATCAGCATCAGCCCAATATCAGCATCAGCCCAATATCAGCATCAGCCCAATATCAGCATCAGCCCAATATCAGCATCAGCCCAATATCAGCATCAGCCCAATATCAGCATCAGCCCTAGACACTCTGCAGGCCTATAAGCTTGGCTGGGGGCAGAGAAGCAGCCCAATATGATATAATATCAGCTGATGCTGATATTGGGCTGATGCTGATATTGGGCTGATGCTGATATTGGGCTGATGCTGATATTGGGCTGATGCTGATATTGGGCTGATGCTGATATTGGGCTGATGCTGATATTGGGCTGATGCTGATATTGGGCTGATGCTGATATTGGGCTGATGCTGATATTGGGCTGATGCTGATATTGGGCTGATGCTGATATTGGGCTGATGCTGATATTGGGCTGATGCTGATATTGGGCTGATGCTGATATTGGGCTGATGCTGATATTGGGCTGATGCTGATATTGGGCTGATGCTGATATTGGGCTGATGCTGATATTGGGCTGATGCTGATATTGGGCTGATGCTGATATTGGGCTGATGCTGATATTGGGCTGATGCTGATATTGGGCTGATGCTGATATTGGGCTGATGCTGATATTGGGCTGATGCTGATATTGGGCTGATGCTGATATTGGGCTGATGCTGATATTGGGCTGATGCTGATATTGGGCTGATGCTGATATTGGGCTGATGCTGATATTGGGCTGATGCTGATATTGGGCTGATGCTGATATTGGGCTGATGCTGATATTGGGCTGATGCTGATATTGGGCTGATGCTGATATTGGGCTGATGCTGATATTGGGCTGATGCTGATATTGGGCTGATGCTGATATTGGGCTGATGCTGATATTGGGCTGATGCTGATATTGGGCTGATGCTGATATTGGGCT
>NW_027637048.1:0-18931 GCF_951216825.1 Electrona antarctica | reverse complement strand
GGACGGACGGACGGACGGACGGACGGACGGACGGACGGACGAGACAGACAGACAGACAGACAGACAGACAGACAGACAGACAGACAGAGACAGACAGACAGACAGACAGACAGACAGACAGACAGACAGACAGAGACAGACAGACAGACAGACAGACAGACAGACAGACAGACAGAGAGAGAGACAGACAGACAGACAGACAGACAGACAGACAGACAGACAGACAGACAGACAGACAGACAGACAGACAGACAGACAGACAGACAGACAGACATACAGACAGACAGACAGACAGACAGACAGACAGACAGACAGACAGACAGACAAGACAGACAAGACAGAAGCATGGAACACACAACGGTACAGAATAGGCTCAAAAGAGAGATAATAGCGAGAATAGAGAGATAAGAATAGAGAGATACATATAAACAGTGGTTTTAAGTAGCCAAGTACATTTACTTAAGTATTGTACGCAAGTATTCGCAGTTTCCAGTACTTTTACTTCTACTCCACTACATCTCAAGAAGCAAATATTGTACCTTTACTCCACTACAATTATTTGTAAACTCCCAATCTTCCGCCGTAGTCTGAAAACCCACCTTTTCAGACTCCACCATGGCCCATAGCACTTACCCTACCCCCTTAGACAGCACAACAATTGCATTGTATGTAGTCATAGCACTTCATAGTATATATATACAGCATAGTATAGTATATATGTATAGTTTATATGTACAGTGTCATTATATAGATATGTTCTAGCTACGTTCTTAGCTTACGCATGTTTCTTGATAAATGCTTTTTATATATGTGATGTATTCCCATGCTTTTGTTCTTGCTTAACGTAAATCGCTCTGAATTAAGAGCGTCTGCTAAATGCCTAAATTGTAAAATTGTAAATTGTTAGTTACTAGTCACTTTGTAGAGTTTGATTATTATACAAAACATACATGAACCACTTCTATATACATTTGAAATGTATATAGGAGTGGTTCATGTATGTTTTGTATAATTCGGCCATTAAAAAATAGCTGATCTATAAGCTCACAATACATCACGATGCGACACATTCTGAGCTTGTAGATCTGCTATTTTCAAAATATTTTTATGCTTTAGAAAACGGACATTCTGCACAATGAGTATAGTACATTTTGATGCCAATAATTTGTGAATTCCAGACTTTTACTTGAGTACTTCTACTGTACATTGCATTATTGAGACTTTTATAAGTAAAATATGTGAGTGATATTTCGACCATGCATTTAGATTTTATGAAAAAAAACATGACCTCCTCCTTCCTGCTATTTATGATGAAGTAAAGTGTAATTAAGTCCAACAGTAATCAGGTGTACTGTCTGTGGACTGTTAGGGCCAGATGATCCTGTCATCTATCTGACCCACTGGAGACTCAATGTTTATGTCTGTTCACGCTAAACAACACACATTTTATTAACTTCCTCCGAACCGTCGACTGCATGCTGTGTGTGTGTGTGTGTGTGTGTGTGTGTGTGTGTGTGTGTGTGTGTGTGTGTGTGTGTGTGTGTGTGTGTGTGTGTGTGTGTGTGTGTGTGTGTGTGTGTATGTGAAATAGTGTTAATGGGATGCGCCGCACAGAGGACTAAAGCTAACACCCTTCATACAGGGGCCATTATATTAAGTGGAGAGAGAGAGAGAGAGAGAGAGAGAGAGAGAGAGAGAGAGAGAGAGAGACACTTTGGAGCTCAATAGAAATGCAACCCAAGTATCCTACTTTGGTTTTAATTATCTCAATGTTTACAGTTAAAATGATGATGATGATGATGATGATGATGATGATGATAAAGACAATAATGAAGATGATGACCAGAACTACCCACTGCGGGACACATTGCACGCACAGTCGCACACGCACGCACACACACACACACACAGTACATCTCCACATGGATTTGATGCTGTATTAACTGTCATTTAAAGCCCGTTTCGTGGCTTCTTTTGGGCTTGTTTTCGCAGACGTTGGTGGAACTCGGTGCCGTCGGGCAGAAACCTCCTATCACCACATTCTAACCTTTTTGTGTTTTTTCCTAAATTGATACCCTTCTACTTGATCACACTATACAGCGTCACACAGAAGCATCAAAAGTAGCAGGGGTGTGTGTGTGTGTGTGTGTGTGTGTGTGTGTGTGTGTGTGTGTGTGTGTGTGTGCGTGCGTGCGTGTGTGTGTGTGTGTGAAAAACGGTTTCCACCCGACAGAGACAAAATACTGATTTATAAAACCATTTCTGTGATGTGATAAGAGAGAGAGAGAGAGAGAGAGAGAGAGAGAGAGAGAGAGAGAGAGAGAGAGAGAGAGAGAGAGAGAGAGAGAGAGAGAGAGAGAGAGAGGTGGCAGCTTATCATCACACGAGCGCAACGCTGCCGTTTTCTCTTGTACGTTTCTTTTTTCCTCTCTCTCGCTACACCAGCGTCTTTGTTGTCAGGAACAAAGGCAGTTCGCCCCGAGAACAAACTGTTCAGGGTTCCTTAAAGTTTCACAGGGAGAAAGAAGCTCAGTGCCAGTGAAATCATTGTGCATGCACACTTTCACAAAGCGCCTCAGACAAGCTCTTGATAATACCTCGGTATCTCGATAAGAGCATGCACGTGTGTGTGTGTGTGTGTGTGTGTGTGTGTGTGTGTGTGTGTGTGTGTGTCTTCACCATTTACAAAGACAGAAGAAACCATGGCCAGCTAGCAGAAGCTAGCTCGCGACTTATTGGCGCTGCCTGGGGGTCAAGCCGCAGGGCCATGCAGCGGCCACAACTGTAGCTGAAGACGCTAATGTTAGCCGAGGCTAACTCCCGCCAGCATTAGCAATTATCGCTTGCCGCGAGATAGGGGCGCTTTACACTGAGTGATAAGTAACCCGGCTCTTAAGCCCTGTAGCAATGTGGAGATATGGCGTGAGTCCCTTTGAAAGGGGGACCATTTGAAGCCTTATTACCCACCACTAAGCCTCTAAAACGGCGTCCCAAATCTGGTGGCGGCTCGTCTCTCCAAACGAGGAGGATTAGTGTTGAGTTTCAGCGGCGATGTGGGCCGTGATAATGTGGCCCCGCCCGCCGCCATTGGAGGGAGCGGTGCTTAGCTAACGGCTTCTATTCACTTAATGACTTTCTCATTGTCTTCACCTCCACACAATGAACTCTGGTGGGAAAAGTACTTGTTTTACTTAAGTAAAAGTATCAATACCACGTACCATGTAGAAATACTCTGTTACAAGTCGGAATTCAAAATGTACTTGAGGAAAAGTACAAAAGTGTCGGCATCAAAATGTACTTAAAGTACCAAAAGTATAAAGTGTTCATCATGCGGAACGTCCCATTTGATGTTTTCAAATGTATAAAGGTGTTTTGAACACTTCGGCTATTTTCAAATGGCCGAAATGCAAATGTTTATAGGGCTGAAGTGGTACATGTTGTGTAATAATAATCAACATCTGCAAAGTAACTAGTAAGTTTTCAAAAAAATGGAGCGCAAGTCCAATAGTTGGATCTGAGATGTGGTGGAGTCGAAGTAAAAGTATAGAAAATTTGAAATACAAAAGAATCCTAATAGTGTACAATAGTGCACTTAGTTACTTTCCATCACTGACAATGAAGAGTGTGGAACGACCCCGCCCCCAACGGACCTTATCCATTGACCCAGTGGCGTGCACAGATAGACACTTTTTTTTTTTTTTGTACAGTGTACACTGTACAGTATGTGGTGCCCTTTTTTTCACTTGAGCACCTGCCCCTCTAAATGTCTGTGCACGCCACTGCCTTGACCACAAGAAGAACCCTAGCAACCATATACTCACATATTAGGCAAGAGAAATTCAGTAAAAAAGGATGAACATTCTGCAAAAAGAATGAGGTGAAAATTTATGAATCTTCGGCTAAAAAAACCCAACCTATAAGCTCACGTGCTTTGAGAGCTAGACTCACGAGACCGACTTACAGCGAAGTACAACACAGGATTAATGACTTTAAACCCTACATGGGTCCCTCAGGGGTTTATACTATAGTATCTGTTCTGTGAGCTTGTAGATCTGCTATCTTCTGCCATGGTTTTCCCGGGATTACGGAGGCTGGGGGTTTTTAAGTGGTTCTCGTTGTGAAACAGGGCCGAGTTAATGCGGAGGTCAAGCCTGGTTTGATCCTAGCAGCAGGTATCCTACATGAAGCCTCCCTAACCCGTCGTTCCCTATACATGTATTGTATAACAGTGCTTCTCCCTATAACATGTGTCGACGTGGCACCCTGCGGTGCTGTGACAGGTGTGTCAGGGGTGTCTCAGAATACTTGCTCGGCTCGTCGCCTGTGTTCCGTCAATGAAATGATTCCCCGCCGTCCGCCGCCATTGATAGGCGCGATCTTAAAACTTTAAAAGCCTTTTTTTTCCTCTGAACTGGGGCTCAGATTGATGTGTTTGAACGGAATGTCGATGTTATAGGGGCTCATTTATAAAGCGGCGCTGCCTCGCGGGTACAATATTAAATGCTTCTGCAACGCTATCGCATTACCCACTTCAACCCCTGTATCGATTTCGGCCATTTGAAAATAGCAGATCTACAAGCTCACAGTGTGTTGTGATGTGACACATTGTGAGCTTGTAGCCGTTTTCGCCTATTTCCAAAAGATCTGTGAAGTGGAAGACTTGTGAAGTGGGACATTCTGCATTATGCATAATACTTTCTACTTTTGGTACTTTAAGTACATTTTCATGCCAATACTTTGGTACATTTGTAATGCCTGACTTTGACTTGTAACGGAGTATTTCTACACATTGCAGTATTGGTGCTTCTTTTTAAATGTTCTGTTTTTTTTTGCATTGCACTATTATGGTACTGCCACTCTATTGGTGTGTTCCATGGTATACTTCCTATGGTACTGCCACTCTATTGGTGTGTTCCATGGTATACTTCCTATGGTACTGCCACTCTATTGGTGTGTTCCATGGTACTTCCTATGGTACTGCCACTCTATTGGTGTGTTCCATGGTATACTTCCTATGGTACTGCCACTCTATTGGTGTGTTCCATGGTACTTCCTATGGTACTGCCACTCTATTGGTGTGTTCCATGGTACCTCCTATGGTACTGCCACTCTATTGGTGTTCCATGGTACCTCCTATGGTACTGCCACTCTATTGGTGTGTTCCATGGTACCTCCTATGGTACTGCCACTCTATTGGTGTGTTCCCCATGGTACTTCCTATGGTACTGCCACTCTATTGGTGTGTTTCCCATGGTACTTCCTATGGTACTGCCACTCTATTGGTGTGTTCCATGGTACCTCCTATGGTACTGCCACTCTATTGGTGTGTTCCATGGTACTTCCTATGGTACTGCCACTCTATTGGTGTGTTCCATGGTACCTCCTATGGTACTGCCACTCTATTGGTGCGTTCCATGGTACGTCCTATGGTACTGCCACTCTATTGGTGTGTTCCATGGTACCTCCTATGGTACTGCCACTCTATTGGTGTGTTCCATGGTACCTCCTATGGTACTGCCACTCTATTGGTGTGTTCCATGGTACCTCCTATGGTACTGCCCCTCTATTGGTGTGTTCCATGGTACCTCCTATGGTACTGCCACTCTATTGGTGTGTTCCCCATGGTACTTCCTATGGTACTGCCACTCTATTGGTGTGTTCCCCATGGTACTTCCTATGGTACTGCCACTCTATTGGTGTGTTCCATGGTACTTCCTATGGTACTGCCACTCTATTGGTGTGTTCCATGGTACTTCCTATGGTACTGCCACTCTATTGGTGTGTTCCATCCATGGTACTTCCTATGGTACTGCCACTCTATTGGTGTGTTCCATCCATGGTACTTCCTATGGTACTGCCACTCTATTGGTGTGTTCCCCATGGTACTTCCTATGGTACTGCCACTCTATTGGTGTGTTCCATCCATGGTACTTCCTATGGTACTGCCACTCTATTGGTGTGTTCCATGGTACTTCCTATGGTACTGCCACTCTATTGGTGTGTTCCCCATGGTACTTCCTATGGTACTGCCACTCTATTGGTGTGTTCCCCATGGTACTTCCTATTGTACTGCCACTCTATTGGTGTGTTCCCCATGGTACTTCCTATGGTACTGCCACTCTATTGGTGTGTTCCATGGTACTTCCTATATGGTACTGCCACTCTATTGGTGTGTTCCATGGTCCTTCCTATGGTACTGCCACTCTATTGGTGTGTTCCATGGTCCTTCCTATGGTACTGCCACTCTATTGGTGTGTTCCATGGTCCTTCCTATGGTACTGCCACTCTATTGGTGTGTTCCATGGTCCTTCCTATGGTACTGCCACTCTATTGGTGTGTTCCATGGTCCTTCCTATGGTACTGCCACTCTATTGGTGTGTTCCATGGTACCTCCTATGGTACTGCCACTCTATTGGTGTGTTCCCCATGGTACTTCCTATGGTACTGCCACTCTATTGGTGTGTTCCCCATGGTACTTCCTATGGTACTGCCACTCTATTGGTGTGTTCCCCATGGTACTTCCTATGGTACTGCCACTCTATTGGTGTGTTCCATGGTACTTCCTATGGTACTGCCACTCTATTGGTGTGTTCCACGGTACTTCCTATGGTACTGCCACTCTATTGGTGTGTTCCCCATGGTACTATTATGGTACTGCCACTCTATTGGTGTGTTCGATGGTACTTCCTATGGTACTGCCACTCTATTGGTGTGTTCTATGGTACTTCCTATGGTACTGCCACTCTATTGGTGTGTTCCATGGTACTATTATGGTACTGCCACTCTATTGGTGTGTTCGATGGTACTTCCTATGGTACTGCCACTCTATTGGTGTGTTCTATGGTACTTCCTATGGTACTGCCACTCTATTGGTGTGTTCCCCATGGTACTTCCTATGGTACTTCCTATGGTACTGCCACTCTATTGGTGTGTTCTATGGTACTATTATGGTACTGCCACTCTATTGGTGTGTTCGATGGTACTTCCTATGGTACTGCCACTCTATTGGTGTGTTCTATGGTACTTCCTATGGTACTGCCACTCTATTGGTGTGTTCCCCATGGTACTTCCTATGGTACTTCCTATGGTACTGCCACTCTATTGGTGTGTTCGATGGTACTTCCTATGGTACTGCCACTCTATTGGTGTGTTCTATGGTACTTCCTATGGTACTGCCACTCTATTGGTGTGTTCCCCATGGTACTTCCCATGGTACTTCCTATGGTACTGCCACTCTATTGGTGTGTTCTATGGTACTTCCTATGGTACTTCCACTCTATTGGTGTGTTCCATGGTACTATTATGGTACTGCCACTCTATTGGTGTGTTCCATGGTACTATTATGGTACTGCCACTCTATTGGTGTGTTCCATGGTACTTCCTATGGTACTGCCACTCTATTGGTGTGTTCTATGGTACTTCCTATGGTACTGCCACTCTATTGGTGTGTTCCCCATGGTACTTCCTATGGTACTGCCACTCTATTGGTGTGTTCCATGGTACTTCCTATGGTACTGCCACTCTATTGGTGTGTTCCATGGTACTTCCTATGGTACTGCCACTCTATTGGTGTGTTCCATGGTACTTCCTATGGTACTGCCACTCTATTGGTGTGTTCCATGGTACTATTATGGTACTGCCACTCTATTGGTGTGTTCCCCATGGTACTTCCTATGGTACTGCCACTCTATTGGTGTGTTCCATGGTACCTCCTATGGTACTGCCACTCTATTGGTGTGTTCCATGGTACCTCCTATGGTACTGCCACTCTATTGGTGTGTTCCATGGTACTTCCTATGGTACTGCCACTCTATTGGTGTGTTCCATTGTACTTCCTATGGTACTGCCACTCTATTGGTGTGTTCCATGGTACTTCCTATATGGTACTGCCACTCTATTGGTGTGTTCCATGGTACTTCCTATGGTACTGCCACTCTATTGGTGTGTTCCATGGTACTTCCTATGGTACTGCCACTCTATTGGTGTGTTCCATGGTACTTCCTATGGTACTGCCACTCTATTGGTGTGTTCCCCATGGTACTTCCTATGGTACTGCCACTCTATTGGTGTGTTCCATGGTACTTCCTATGGTACTGCCACTCTATTGGTGTGTTCCCCATGGTACTATTATGGTACTGCCACTCTATTGGTGTGTTCCATGGTACTTCCTATGGTACTGCCACTCTATTGGTGTGTTCCATGGTACTTCCTATGGTACTGCCACTCTATTGGTGTGTTCCATGGTACTATTATGGTACTGCCACTCTATTGGTGTGTTCCATGGTACTTCCTATGGTACTGCCACTCTATTGGTGTGTTCCATGGTACTTCCTATGGTACTGCCACTCTATTGGTGTGTTCTATGGTACTTCCTATGGTACTGCCACTCTATTGGTGTGTTCCATGGTACTTCCTATGGTACTTCCACTCTATTGGTGTGTTCCATGGTACTATTATGGTACTGCCACTCTATTGGTGTGTTCCATGGTACTATTATGGTACTGCCACTCTATTGGTGTGTTCCCCATGGTACTTCCTATGGTACTGCCACTCTATTGGTGTGTTCCATGGTACTTCCTATGGTACTGCCACTCTATTGGTGTGTTCCATGGTACTTCCTATGGTACTGCCACTCTATTGGTGTGTTCCCCATGGTACTTCCTATGGTACTGCCACTCTATTGGTGTGTTCCATGGTACTTCCTATGGTACTTCCACTCTATTGGTGTGTTCCATGGTACTTCCTATGGTACTTCCACTCTATTGGTGTGTTCCCCATGGTACTTCCTATGGTACTGCCACTCTATTGGTGTGTTCCATGGTACTTCCAACTCCCAGCAGGCATTTGCTGTCAGTCAATTATGTGAATCAATGGCAGTGGCCAGTTTGTTATTTTACATTACGTTCAACTCAGTAAAGTTTCTTATTACAAAGAAGAAGGTTGTCCTATTTCACTTATCACTTTTATTTAAGTACTTTTTTTCTCCCTCCAACCACTGGCCGTCAAACAGTGACTGCTCTGCTTATTGTCTGAGCAGATGAAAGTATTCTCTCCTCGTTTTTCATTTAAGCCCACAAAGGTTCTTTATACTCTTGTTTTTTAATGCAGTGGCAGGTCACACACAGTCACGCGCGCACGCACACACGCGCACGCACGCACACACCCCGCACACTCGATTTGTTTTGCACTTATTTACTCGGCTAATGTTTTTATTTATGGCATTCCGGCATGCCACGCTGGCTGCCATCCACCCACCACTGCTCTCCACTCACCCCAGAGAGGAGCAGAGAAACACTGTGTGACGACGTGTGTGTGTGTGTGTGTGTGTGTGTGTGTGTGTGTGTGTGTGTGTGTGTGTGTGTGTGTGTGTGTGTGTGTGTTTATGTGAGCGAGAGCGAGAGCGAGAGAGAGAGAGAGAGAGAGAGCGAGAGAGAGAGAGAATGAAAGGGGACAAGGACAAGAAGATAAATAAATAAATAAAGCGAGGGCCCCAAATTCCTCATTTCTAATTCCGCTGCTCGTTCAGTTTAACCTCTCTCTCCTCAGCAATTAAAGCAGCCGCGGCGCATCCTTCACGCCCCGCATACAGCCAGCCGGGGCTAAATAATGCAGGGGCATCCAGCAGCCGCATCCTTTATCATCCCAAATGACAGCCATTTGCATATCTCCCCAGTCAATTAGAGCGCGGCGGAATAATCAGCCCATAATTGGGGGAGAAGCGTCGGTAATCACCCGCCCTGGCACCACGACAGGGCCATCGGAAGGTGTGTGTGCGTGCGCATGTGTGCGTGTGTGTGTGTGTGGGGGGGGGGGGGGGGGGGATGCATTGGTGTGGGAGGGTGCGCGGGCGTGTGTGTGTGTGGGGGGTGGGGGGTGATGCGTTGGTGTGGGAGGGTGCGCCGGTGTGTGTGTGTGTGTGTGTGTGAGAGACCAAATAAGCCGCATATAACTTCTCTCCAGTTCTCTCTCTCTCTCTAAGGTAGGACTGAATGTCCTCGTGTCCATTTGTCATTGGCACTTATTTATCTTCTTCAATGGCCTGTCCGAATCTGCACCACACCACACCACACCACACCGCACCGCACCACACCGCACCACACCGCACCGCACCGCACCACACCGCACCACACCGCACCACACCGCACCGCACCGCACCACACCGCACCACACCACACCGCACCACACCACACCACACCGCACCACACCACACCACACCCGTGTGTGTCACAGTGCGATCCGAGTGAGAGACTAATCTTTGCCCACTGACTGTGTGTTTTCGTGTACATTGTTTTAGGGCTATAGGAAAACCCTGCTGTGATTGTAATAACATCACAGAAAGGGAAACCACAAAACTGGGTTGGAAAAGCAGGGGTGAAGTCAGTGACGTATCACGGCCATAACGCACAGGCGTAAACGGCACTTCCGCATTCATCACGGTCTATGACTTGGCTACCCGAACTGCGCGCGAAGTGTGCAGCTCACAACTTGTTCACTTCTCAAATATAATTATAGTGTTTAGTATTTGTTGGAGACATTGTGTTATTGTGTTGAGTTTTTATGCGATGTGTTGATGAATTGAATACATAGGACCAGTGGACCACAATGGAAACCCCAAGTCCCCAAGGACTTTGTTGTGCCTTAAAGTCTTACTGTACCACGTGCTGTTTACATTTCTGACTAATAAAGTATTCAATCAATTGATCAAACAACAACGCAACACAACGCAATTCAACAACACAAGACTATACAACAGAACACAGCGACGCATCGCAATTCACATGGCCATGCAACAACTTCAACACTAACCACAACACACAACACAATACAAAAAAACCTGTAGGCCATATAATACCGTTTTGTCAAAACATTACGATCAAATCCTATAATTTGTGCTCGTCTTCCCTGTCCCCTGGCGTGGGTATATACAGGCACAGCCACGCAGACCCACAGGGACATCCCCTGCTCACTCACTTGCACTTTGAGCCCTACATGGTCCCCCAGGGCTCTTTACTAAGATCTTTTCTGTTTTACATTATTGTGGAGAACGCTTTTGCTTAAAATAGCCAATTGACAAGCTCACAACGCCTTGCAACACAAGGCGTCGTGAGCTTGGGGATATGTAATTTCCGTCCGGGTTTTAAGTAGTTGACACTCACAAATCAAATCAAACATTATTTATAAAGCTCATTTACAAAAAGCATCCACTCATTCATCCATCCATCCATCCATCCATCCATCCATCCATCCAGTACAGTGTTTACACACACAATGGACATAAGATGACAGCTTTATTGGGTTTTAATCCGTTTGATGGTGGAGCCTAACTCGTGTGTATTGTACATATATTTCATTGTCAATAAAGATGTCACAGTCAAATTCGTAATGTTTACAGAAGCATTTGGTACTACTCTGATTTAATCCCTCCCTCCAACAAAACAGCCCATCGATACACAATCCAAGAGACACAATCCAACAAGCACTCCATCAAACAAACACAAAATCCAACAAACTAAATCCAAAACCTATACACACACGTCGACACATGCACACACAAAACACAATCCAACACGCCCTACACAAAACAGTGTCTCCACCACAGCACAGAGACATCTCATCTCATGTTACAAGCATTCTTCATGTGTAATAATAATGTGTATTATTTTGATGGCCCGGCTGCCCATTGTGTTGACAGACAAGACAGACAGACAATACAGACAAGACAGACAGACAGACAAGACAGACAGACAGACAGACAGACAGACAGACAGACATACAGACAGACAGACAGACAGACAGACAGACAGACAGGGGTTCAGGCAAACATTTACACAATGCAGCCGCTGTAACGTGGCATCATAGCACAATATCAGGAATGCTGTGTCAAGATACGCCAAAGAGAATGGGGGGGGGAGAGAGAGAGAGAGAGAGATAGAGAGAGGGAGGAAAACACGACAATCCGCCTGCTCCGTCTACTCCCGTTAGACGCTCATGCCGAGAATGAAAGACATTCCATGAAAGCTGCTGCCGGGGCCGCCCGCGTGGCTTTGAAGCCCGCTAGCTTTGTGTTCTCTACGGAACGACCGCAGTCTCTGGGAAATGTTCCCTTTAACCCGTCGAGACCGGGACAGCAGCGGTGTCATTTTAGATTTGAGCTAAAGAAAACAACAACGTCATCTTTTAAAGTGAACATTTTCAACTCAAATCCTTGCTTCCCGGGCGTGTCCCTGGAACTAAATATTTTGAGATGGAGGTCAGCGACCAAATACATATGATTTTGGTGGTCCTTGACCTGGAAAAGTTGGAGCACCACCGATACAGCAACATAAACACATTTATTTTTCCCAGAAAACTGTTAGGATTTAGAAGACGTTTTGTGTACTACGATCAGGTCTCGGCGGGTCCAAACGGGTAAACCCATTTTGGGTGGGAACCCCTTTTGGTGTTTTAACATTATGTTATAATTTAGCTATTGAAAAATAGCAGATCTACAAGCTCATAGCGCGCCACCGAGTGGCGCGCTACAAGCTTGTAGGTCCGCTATTTTTTTTTAAATCGTGAAAATATTTATTTCAGAAAACTGGAGGATTTAGAACATTTTTTTTTTTATGTTGAGGTCAGGCCTCAGCGGGTTAATACACCGTAACCTCCTGTCCCTCACATGCTGGGCACTGTCCTCTGAGCGCCGCGAATAAAAGAGCCGCCCGCGCGCACGAGCGGCGAGAGAGCGGACGGAATGCGCAGACAGAGAAAAGCAAGAGCGGGAGAACCAAACAGACGGAAGGTGTCTGAGAGAGGAAGGTTGTTGCCAATAACGGCTGCGTGCCGCGCATAAAGACACATGAACGACCCTTTTGTTTTTATCCCCTGAACCGTCGCTGGCTGCCTGGCTGCTGCTGTGTTCCTTCTGCCCTGGCTGGGCCTTTTGTTGTTCCAAGTTGATGCTCGTCGTCACACCGTTTCAATGATAGTCAAAGACACTTTTTTACTTGAGACCAGATTCTAAAAATGTCTTCTACATCCTGACAGTTTTCTGAAAAAGCCATGTTTCTATGTCAGTCGTTCTTCGATTTTTCAAAAATAGCAGACCTACAAGCTCGTAGCGCGCCACTCGGTGGCGCGCTACGAGCTTGTAGATCTGCTATTTTTCAATAGCTAAAGCATAACATAATGCTAACACCAAAAGGGGTTCCCGCCCAAAATGGGTTAAGTAAAAGTGTCAATATACTGCAATGTAGAAATACTCTGAAAATTAGTACTGCAAATTATTTTTTCTTTTACATTTTTATCCCACATTTTCACCCAGTGTCAATTATCTAATGTAATCCTGGGAGCTGTACTTCCTCTGCCAACCTGGGGGGGGGGGGGCAGCAGACTGACCTCATGCTTCCTTCTATGCATGAGGAGTCCAAGCTGCTTCTTTTCACCTGACGGGGGGAGTTTCCCCGGCCGGAGGTAGCGCGTGGAAGGAACACGTGATTCTGACCAGTTCCTTTCCCCTCCATCAGGCGCCCCGGCTGGCCAGGGTGAGGCAGTCTAGAGACCAGGATTATGTTTTTGTGAGGGTACCTACCCTGGGGGACACGGGGTGAACATGTGAAACTCCACACAGAAAGGCCCTTTCGCCAACCCTGCCTCGGGTATGGGCACTGATGACGCGGAGGAGAGATCAGCGCCCACAGCGTCCCCAGCGGGACTCGAACCCAGGACCTTCTAGCTGTGAGGCGACAGCACTACCGACTGTTCCACCGTGACCCCAAGACCGGCACATTCTAAATGTACTTGAGTAAACGTACAACAAAATGTACTTGATGTACCAAAAGTAGAAAGTGCTCATTATGCAGAATGTCCCATTTAGAGTTTTCAAATGGATACAAATCTTTTAAATAGCAGCTCTATAAGCTCACAATGAGTTTGTAGATCGGCTATTTTCAAATGGACGAAAGGTAAATATAGGGCTGAAGTGGTTACTGTATGTGTCGTATAATAATCCACATCTACAAAGTCACTAGTACGTTTTCAAATAATCGTAGTGGAGTAAAAAGTAGAATATTTGCCTCTGATATGTAGTGGAGTAGAAATAAAATCATTGGAAATTGGAAATACTCACGTAGTACAAATACCAAATACTTAAGTACATTACTTGAGTAAATGTACTTTCTACTTAGTTACTTCATACCACTGGCCAACGAGCGCTGTAGCGCTGTGGTGCTCTGGGCCTCGCTGTCGTTTTTCATTTCTTCTTGATAGAAGTGGCAGGAAGTAAAGGGAACAAGAAGAAAGGAAATGAACATGAAATGGCAGCGAGAGGAGCGTGGGGGAGGCGGAGAGAGGGACAGAACAACAGGGAGCAGAGTTTTCATTTGCTTTTTTTAGTCCAGAACCTCCAGTCTGGGGGTTGTTGTCGTCAGTGTGGCCATGAGAGGCTGGACGGACCCTAACCTGAGACAACAGTTCACACACGTTGGACCCTCACACTTCTGAACAAACTACAAAATAAAAAAGGGGGGAAAAACGAGAAGTGACATTGTAAAATGTCACTCTCTCTCTCTCTCTCTCTCTCTCTCGCTCTCTCTTCTCTTCTTCCTCTGGGGCTCTGTGGGATGTCCAGCCAGTCAACAGTGAGCATGTGTCCTGCTAGCCAGTCAACCAATGAGCATGTGTCCTGCTAGCCAGTCAACCAATGAGCACGTGTCCTGCTAGCCAGTCAACAGTGAGCATGTGTCCTGCTAGCCAGTCAACCAGTGAGCATGTGTCCTGCTAGCCAATCAACCAGTGAGCATGTGTCCTGCTAGCCAGTCAACCAGTGAGCATGTGTCCTGCTAGCCAGTCAACAGTGAGCATGTGTCCTGCTAGCCAGTCAACAGGAGCATGTGTCCTGCTAGCCAGTCAACAGTGAGCATGTGTCCTGCTAGCCAGTCAACAGTGAGCATGTGTCCTGCTAGCCAGTCAACAGTGAGCATGTGTCCTGCTAGCCAGTCAACAGTGAGCATGTGTCCTGCTAGCCAGTCAACCAGTGAGCATGTGTCCTGCTAACCAGTCAACAGTGAGCATGTGTCCTGCTAGCCAGTCAACAGTGAGCATGTGTCCTGCTAGCCAGTCAACAGTGAGCATGTGTCCTGCTAGCCAGTCAACAGTGAGCATGTGTCCTGCTAACCAGTCAACAGTGAGCATGTGTCCTGCTAGCCAGTCAACAGTGAGCATGTGTCCTGCTAACCAGTCAACAGTGAGCATGTGTCCTGCTAGCCAGTCAACAGTGAGCATGTGTCCTGCTAGCCAGTCAACAGTGAGCATGTGTCCTGCTAACCAGTCAACAGTGAGCATGTGTCCTGCTAACCAGTCAACAGTGAGCATGTGTCCTGCTAGCCAGTCAACCAGTGAGCATGTGTCCTGCTAACCAGTCAACAGTGAGCATGTGTCCTGCTAACCAGTCAACAGTCGCTGTGCTACGATCGAGTATGGCGTCAATTTAGGGGGAAAACAGGGAGAATATGGAGGTTTCTGCCTGACAGCCACGCTATATGCATCAGTGTCAAGGGGCGGGGGGGGGGGATTGGGGGGGTTCCTTCTTTCTGACCGCAGCGATGCACGCACGACTCATCGTCCATCCGTCTCTCCGATTGGACAGACATGGCGCCTGTCAGGCCGTGCGCGGCGCTCATCCATCAGCCGAGCGATCGATGGCATTGGGGACTCGGAGGAGGAGGAGGATGGAGCCACCATACCATGCAGACACATGGAGCTGTGACTGACCGGCACAACGACCAGCCCAACGACCAGTCAGGGCCATTACTGTGCAGAGACACGCCTCCTCTACGCATCATCAGGGAGACAGACGAGGAGGAGGACGTCTCTGAGCTTGTGAGTGTGTGTGTCGAGACAGATGGAAAGACAGACCGACAGACAGACAGACAGACAGACAGACAGACAGACAGACAGACAGACAGACACCTCCATCACACCCACGCTGACAGATAAATAGACGGATGAAAATGAATGACAGACTGACAGACACCTGCTCCTCCTGGTGATTCAAAACAAACACACGCACGCACGCACGCACGCATGCACGCACGTCCACACACACACACACACACACACACACACACACACACACACACACACACACACACACACACACACACACACACACACACACACACATTTCAGATGGGGGTCCGCGACCAAATACAGATAATTCTGGGGGTCCTTGACATGAAATAGCTTGAGAACCACTGATATAGACATAGGTTTTCCCAAAAACTGTCATGATTTAGAAGACTTTTCTTTTTAATCGGCCTCAGGTCTAAATGGGTTAAAATACGGAACAGCGTCCCGTATCAGTTAATTAAGTCTTTTTGTTTCCAAATAGGGAAAAGTGGGCGCTTACCACTGACAGCATGGACAGGTTGACAACAGAGTCCTACAGTATGTTATGTGACAATACCGCCCACTATTTTGAAAGCTGTATGCTGTGAAGAATGCCACAAGCAATGCCAGAGAGACATACTGCAGACAATATGGCCAACACAGGCTGCAGACAGTTGAGATTTGGGGAAACGTTCGCTTTGAAAGAATATATATTCAAAGATTTTGTGCCGCATTTTTACGATTTTCCAAAAATAGCAGACCTACAAGCTCGTAGCGCGCCACTCGGTGGCGCGCTATGAGCTTGTAGATCTGCTATTTTTCAATAGCTAAAGTATAACATAATGCTTAGTTAAAACACCAACAACTCTTTTCTGGGATAATACGGCGATAGCCGATAGCATAGCATAGCAGATAGCGATGCTCCTTCAGTGTCGCATAAAAGTGATATCATTGTCTAATGAATCCTTGGTATCTATAGCCTCCTAGCGTGCGACCGCGCATTCAGCATCGCTAAACTGTATTTTTTTACGCAAGCGCTAATGAAACACTAAACAGGATTATTATTTAATGTCAACATTCAAGCACAACTAGCAGAACATGTAACCCAGTTTATCCAGGTAAAGTAATGAGTCACTCGCTTGTCTACAAAATAGAGTATATTTATTATTATTGGGCTTTGATGCACATTCTAAACATATGGGTGCAGCTGTTGTGTTGCTTAAAGGAATGTTCTCCTCAACTACCACACAGGGGGGAAAAAGGGGGGGGGGGGGGAGTAAAAGAAAAAAAGAGGAAAAAAAATCTATGAACACGTCGAGTTTCAGCCTCGATTCATCGATTTGCCAAATACTGAGTCGTTCACATCCCTAATACAGGCAGGCAGACAGGCAGACAGGCAGGCAGGCAGGCAGGCAGGCAGGCAGGCAGGCAGGCAGGCAGGCAGACAGACAGACAGACAGACAGACAGACAGACAGACAGACAGACAGACAGACAGACAGACAGACAGACAGACGTCTTGTTCCCTGCACGGTGCTGCACTTTCTACAACCTCAGGCAAAAATCTCATTTGCAGGAACTCAGCGAGAGAGACAGAAAGAGAGAGAGAGAGAGAAAGAGAGAGAGAGAGCTAGATAGATGGAGAGAGAGAGGTGCAGTCTGTCATTAGCTATGCACAAGACAAACTGCTGACACCAAGTCACTGGACGCGCTGAGCAGGGGCTTGTGGGTAGGGATGGATGGATCCACCCCTCCACCCCTCCACCCTCCACCCCTCATCCCTCCATCCCTCCACCCCTCCACCCCTCATCCCTCCATCCCTCCACCCCTCCACCCCTCATCCCTCCACCCCTCCATCCCTCCATCCCTCCACCCCTCCACCCCTCATCCTTCCATCCCTCCATCCCTCCACCCCTCCACCCCTCATCCCTCCATCCGTCTATCGACATGCCCTGATTCGTCCTCCCTCAGCATCCTCCTCAGTCTCTGCCTCTGCTTTTTGCTATTACAATCACACAGCAGCATCCAGCCCTGAAGCACTGACTGACACCTCGCATTAACCAACACACCGTGTGTCTGTCTCTCTGTGTGTGTGTGTGTGTGTGTGTGTGTGCGTGTGTGTGTGCGTGTGCGTGTGTGTGTGTTTGCATTACTATACTTGTGAGGGCCGTATATCTATAGGGCACAGCAGTGGGCGTGGGTTTTTTTGGCACCACTGAAAAATCGACCATTCATTTTCCCCCATAGAGATTTACTAAATTATCAATTAATCAAGCCATCCAGGACCCTGGTGAGTCATGACCATAAAACCTTTGTTTCCGTGAAAACATTGTTTTTGAATATTTGTGCGACCACAGGTCGCATTTACTATGAAATCGTGCAATTCCCATCAAGGTCAAAGTCAAGGTAAACTTTATTGTCCACAAGGGACATTTGTCTTGGGCTTTCACCCCAGCTACAGCCACACATAAAACATCAATGACAAACAAAAATACATTACAGAGGAAGACACAACATTGCACAAGTGCACACATGATGTGGATAATCTAGCCTCACACAGTTACTGCTGTTTCAGAGCCTCGTTCAACATCTTAGTTAATGCTGGTACAAACGATTTTTTAAATCTGATGTACTTCCACTTTGGTTCTTTGTATCTTCTCCCAGAGGGCAGAAGTACAAACTCGCCATTTAAAACATGGGTAACATCACTGACGATGTTTTGTCAGTGTGTTGTTTGGTTGGTTGGTCACCACAAGCATGACCATATATGATCATGCCTCATGACATCATCAGGGATGGAGATCCCTGATATATGGAGATCCCTGATGTCATCAATATTTGCCAGCAACTCTACATCTGACCTCAAACCATTAGATCTATTCTCTATTATGTTGATCCTTCCCGTCCTTCCTCTTCGATGTCTCCCTTTTGACTGATACCTGTCCATTTAAACTCTAGACGGGCCTGCCACAAAAGTTATTAGTGCAGTAGGTATTAGGATAGACATTTAGTTTAGTTCGGTTTAGAATTAGGACTGGAGTTGTACCTGTGTGTGTGTGTGTGTGT
>NW_027637049.1:63893-86754 GCF_951216825.1 Electrona antarctica | reverse complement strand
CCTCAACCAGTAGCCATTGGTGTTGTTTTTCCCTCCTTCCTCTGTGTGTTGCGCTGCGTGATGACGCTGAAAACGGGACTCGGCGCTGATTGGTTGTTCGTTAGACCCACCCCCACCACCGATTCTCATTGGATAATACATTTTTGTACCGAAGAAATGATAGGTTCACAGACAGTGCAACACCAGACCAAGAGATGCAGTCCACTCAGAGAGTGGGCGGGGTCTTTGGGCTGGATCCAGGCTAAGGCTAGGGTGCATGTCCTTCTTTCTAGTGGAGACAACATGATGATGTTCCCTGTTCATTTGTCTTGCTGATCGAGCTCTGAGCTGACATCATTCTCTTATACGTTGGACCTCTCTCTCTCGCGCCATGTGTGTCGTGGTCGGAGGACCCCAGGGGAGTGAGTTCTGTAATATTTGTATTGGTATGACCATGAAGGGCCACACGTACATTAAGCAGGGGCCGCATGCACGGGTTGAGTGGCACTGCACTAGTTGTACCCAGCCCGTAGTATTTGCCCTAGCCTCGACCTCCTACAGGCGTATGCATATAGGCTCAATTTATGTAACTTAAACAGCACTTTATGTTGACATAGAACTCTATAGTGTAAACACATAGTTTCCTTAGATAGATATACCACTGTTGGCTACCTAACCTTACGTATGATTCATGATGACTATTTTTATGTTTTGATGTATTACCATTGTTGGGTTATTTGGCGATGTTGTGCCGGGGCTCCGACCAGCCCTGCAGTAGGCAGATTATAGAGACTAATACGCACAGTTGTGAACTAAACGTTCCAATAATAGCTTATCTAGCATGAACTCAAACGTGCATTTTATAGGGTTTTTATTAATTCATATTAATCATAAACACTTACAACATACATTCACACGTTCTGTTCACACTTCCCCCAACGCAAGATGAATTCAGTACCCTGGAGCTTGTCTGTCCTAATGGTCTGGTTCTATCCTGCTCTGTCGGTAGGAATTCTAGCTGTTATTTAACACTCTAAGCTGACCAGAATCGGCCCTGTTCTCAGGACTGTCAGATCTTGGTACAACTTAGCTTCCTTGATGGGTTTCAGACTTAGTTCAGAGTGTGTCACTAAGTGACACTATGTGTGGTAGGTGTATCACACATTAAGTGGTTTTAAATCTACATTCATTAATTAATTGCCATTAATCAATCGGGAGACAAAAAACACATATAACACTTGGTTACAATCTAAACATCATATTACATCGATTATGAATAATGCACAATTATACATATAGCATTTATACATACCGCTGGCGTCTGCCTGCTACATGTATCACGTTCGTTGGTATTGGTGAATCTGGTTCAATATTGTGCTACACAGAATAGTCAATGCAAGCCCTGACAAAAGTCACACCTCCATGCTAACACTGTAAGCCAATCAGAAGCCACTGACCATTCCTTCTGGTGGCCAGAGCAGTCAGCTCCCATTACAGTCCCTGTAATGTGTGCCCAACTGCTATTTCTGCCTAGATTAAAACTGTTTAGACTATTACAGATCTATCATTTAGGCTTTTTACCAACCCAATATATAATAGGTTATTAGAACACATTTAAACAATTGAAGAGGAATTAAAGTTACTTATTCCACATTGCATGTCCTAGCTGAGTTGAGTCTCTCCTCTGAGAAGGAGTCATAAATGGCCTGTCTCACAACAGGTTATACAGAAGATGCTCATTGGTGGAGGTGTTGTTATACAGAGGATGCTCATTGGGTGGAGGTGTTGTTATACAGAGGATGCTCATTGGTGGAGGTGTTGTTATACAGAGGATGCTCATTGGTGGAGGTGATGTTATACAGAGGATGCTCATTGGGTGGAGGTGTTGTTATACAGAGGATGCTCATTGGGTGGAGGTGATGTTATACAGAGGATGCTCATTGGGTGGAGGTGATGTTATACAGAGGATGCTCATTGGGTGGAGGTGATGTTATACAGAGGATGCTCATTGGGTGGAGGTGATGTTATACAGAGGATGCTCATTGGTGGAGGTGATGTTATACAGAGGATGCTCATTGGGTGGAGGTGATGTTATACAGAGGATGCTCATTGCGTGGAGGTGTTGTTATACAGAGGATGCTCATTGGGTGGAGGTGTTGTTATACAGAGGATGCTCATTGGGTGGAGGTGATGTTATACAGAGGATGCTCATTGGTGGAGGTGTTGTTATACAAAGGATGCTCATTGGTGGAGGTGTTGTTATACAGAGGATGCTCATTGGTGGAGGTGTTGTTATACAAAGGATGCTCATTGGGTGGAGGTGTTGTTATACAGAGGATGCTCATTGGGTGGAGGTGTTGTTATACAGAGGATGCTCATTGGGTGGAGGTGTTGTTATACAGAGGATGCTCATTGGGTGGAGGTGATGTTATACAGAGGATGCTCATTGGTGGAGGTGTTGTTATACAAAGGATGCTCATTGGTGGAGGTGTTGTTATACAGAGGATGCTCATTGGTGGAGGTGTTGTTATACAAAGGATGCTCATTGGGTGGAGGTGTTGTTATACAGAGGATGCTCATTGGTGGAGGTGTTGTTATACAAAGGATGCTCATTGGTGGAGGTGTTGTTATACAAAGGATGCGCGGCACCGAATGCCGCCCTACGAGCTTGTAGATCTGCTATTTTTGAAAAATCGTGAAAATGTGGAGCAAATCTTTGAATATAATATTCTTTCAGAGCGAATGTTTTTTTTAAAGATATTTTTTTGCGGCTTACGCCTTTTATTGTTTTTTTTTTTTTTTTTGAAGGGACAGACAGTAGGCTGACAGGAAACGGGAGAGAGATGGGGGAAGACATGCAGTAAAGGCCGTGTCGGGCTCGGGAGTCGAACCCGCGGCACACTGCGACTGGATTACCAGTCGGGTGCCCAGACGGTTACGCCACCGCCTGGGCAGAGCGAATGTTTTTAACTCAAGTTTTTGCTTGAGTTGGGTGTCCCTGGAACAACATATTTTCAGATGGGGGGGGGGGGGGGGGGTTCCGTGGACAAATACAGATAATTCTGGGGGTCCTTGACATGGAAAACTTGAGAACCACTGACATATAGAAACATAGTGTTTTCAGAAAACATTTTAGAATCTAGTTTCAGGTCTAATTGTGTTAAGGACATTTGCATAATGTACTGTAGACATGCACACAGGTCTAATGTGGTGCGGTTAGAATTCTCCACCATTAGTCAGAATCACATTTCCCACGTTGTGGCTGAATGTGTTTATAGTTTAACTTTCACCATGGAGACTTCATCCATTAGTGGTGGTTTGTGTCACACATCACATGCACACGCTGTGACGCACACACGGACGCACATACGCACACACACACGCGCACATAACACACATGCACACGCTGTGACGCACACGGACACACACACACGGACGCACGCACATGCACACACACACACACGCACATACGCACACACATGCACACGCTGTGACGCACACGGGGACAAACACACAGACGCACACACACGCACGTGCGCGCATGCGCGCTGTCTACACACATGCTCACAACTTCAATTATATTCTATTGGATTTTATTAAATCTTTTCTGAGCCGCCTGTCACTTCACCGTTGCAGCCGTCAGATGATAATTATTTATTTTGCTGTCAAGAATCCGGCAGCTCGATCCCAGAGTCCTATACGGAAAACTTCCCAAATGACTTCTTGCGTGCGTGGCATGATGTGTTTGCATGTATGCATGCATGTATTGGTGTTGTTTTTGGCAGCAAATTTTGATTTTTATAGTTTTAGTCGTAGTCTCTTCAATAGTTTTCATTTAGTTTTAGTCACATTTTAGTCACCTGGAATGTTTTACTGTTAGTCTAGTTTTAGTCGACTGAATATCATAAGACTTTACTCGACTGAATCTACGGTTGATTTAGTCGACTAAAATGTGTTTTGGCGGGCCTTGATGCCGTCGTAATGACAACAACAGTCCCTGGAACAACGGATGGGGGTCGGAGGCCAATTACATATCATTTTGGGGGTATTTGACATAGTATAGTATAGTAATAACATATTATTACTATACGTCATATGTACGCTCAGATTTGGGGGTTAACTTGAACTTTTTTAGTCCGAACACTTTATTTCCTTGATCAGCCTGAACATGAACACCTTCTCTCTCTCTCTCTCTCTCTCTCTCTCTCTCTCTCTCTCTCTCTCTCTCTCTCTCTCTCTCTCTCTCTTGTTTTAGAACATTTTTAATTACATTCAACAGAGGCTCTTTTGTGCTCACTAATCTCTGCCCAGACCCCGTATCCCAGAATGCATTGCATTAGAATACCTGGAGCTCTAGCTAAGAAAATGATTCCCCTTTTGTTTGTTTGACCACAAGAATACGCTGTTTGTAATTGAATTACAGTAGAATTCTCTCTCTCTCTCTCTCTCTCTCTCTCTCTCTCTCTCTCTCTCTCTCTCTCTCTCTCTCTCTGAGACTATGTCCGCCAGTGGGTGGTGCTATTTCACAAGTTATTTTGAAGAGTGTACCTTGTTTTAAGACAGGTGTTTGACATTGTGTAATTAGGTCTCTGCAGAGCCTGCTCAAGGTGTGCTAGATTGTAATTAGCAGTGCAGCACACTAGTTTGTTCAGTTTGGTGTGTGAAGGCAGACAGATGTCCTTTTTTTCCTTGTTGTGCGACAAAGCATTGTCTGTGAGTATGTTTTGCATCTTTGTGATTATGTATGTCAAATTAATTATCATTTATGCTACATTTGAATCAAACTGATGATGTTTTGTTGTATTTGTATTCATTTCTGTTTTACTCTGGGACTTCAGTAACGAGTTGTTACATCTGGTACTTTTGTCCGGAGTTATCTTTCTGCCTAACTGTGCCTCGAAGCAGCGAGGGCAGAACACACTCGCTCTCTCTAGCTGTAGCCAGATCTACCAAGGAGCCGCGGACGTTTTCGGCTGTCCGCAGCTTCTTTTCCGGGTTTTTCGACAGCTGGTGGATGGAAATTAAGTTCCACCCCCGCGGCTGACTGCCGCGGAGGAGAGCGTTTCCGGGAATCTGTCCGTCGCGGCAGTCAGCCGTGGAGGTGGAGCTTCTTTTCCATCCACCAGCTGTCTAAAAACTTGGAAAAGAAGCTGCGGACAGCTTCTTCTGTCCGCAGCTGTCGGCCGTTTTCCGTTCAGGTGTGGAAACAGTGTCTCTCTCTCCACACACACACACACACACACACACACACACACACACACATCAAATAGCTATCACTGTTGAAGTTGTAACTACACTCACTTTGCTGTTCAAGTGAATTCAGAATTTGCTGAAAGTCCTACGACAACCCCTTTCAAAACGGCCCTATAAGAATCTTCTGAATCATCAACATCCTTTTCTCTGACCGCCAAAGCGCTGTCTGTTATTCTGTTGGCCGCGACTCGCTGTACCAATTAGCATAACCAAATTAGCTCCCATTGTGTTCTTTGCGGAGCCTTTTTAGAACGTGAATAGCAAATGTGACTCTAATTAACCCATGTCGGACAGGGAGCCCCTTTTGGTGTTTTAAAGCATTATGTTGTGCTTTAGCTGTTGAAAAATAGCAGATCTACAAGCTCGTAGCGCGGCACAGAGTGCCGCGCTACGAGCTGGTAGGTCTGCTATTTTTGAAAAATCGTGATAATGTGTCGCAAATCTTTCAATATTACTGTATATTCTTTCAGAGCGAACGTTTTTTAAACTCAAATCTTTGCTTCTGGGGGAGGGGGAGGTCCCTGGAACCACATATTTTCAGATGGGGGGTCGGCAGCCATAATTATAATTACATATATAATTCCTGGGGCTCCTTGACATGAAATAGTTTGAGAACCACTGGCAGATTTTCGAAGGCATTTGTAGAATCTTTTCTGCAGGTCAAAATGGGTTAAAATGACTGGATGGGTAAACCCTTATTGTGGAGCACACTCTGGGGGCCAGAAGAGCTTTCATAATCACAATTACATTGATCGTTGGCCCTTCGGCCCCCAGAGGACCGGCTACCAAGAGGAGGATCATGGGATATGAAGCAATGCAATGCAGCACAGCATTTTCTGTCTTCTCTCTCTTTTTCTATAGCGCTCTGTGTTCATTCTCGGAGGGAAGGTGAGCCTACGACTAAAGGTGCTCACTCTGTCCTGTAAAGGCCTATTCATAGTCTGGATTTTCGGTGGTGAGGTGACCACCGCTCCGGTGGTGAGGTGACCACCGCTCCGGTGGTGAGGTGACCACCGCTCCGGTGGTGAGGTGACCACCGCTCCGGTGGTGAGGTGACCACCGCTCCGGTGGTGAGGTGACCACCGCTCCGGTGGTGAGGTGACCACCCCTCCGGTGGTGAGGTGACCACCGCTCCGGTGGTGAGGTGACCACCGGAGCTGAAATAATGTTGAGCGGTGGTGAGTAAAAACAGAGAGAAGGGCTGGGGCGGTGGCAGTGGTTTGCTCTTCACCGTGGCTCGTGGCGTCATGTTGTAGTTAGGTGGTCACCTCACCACCGAAAATCCAGACTATGTATGAGCCTTAAGTCACCATAGAGTGGATGTGAGGGGTTTAGCCAGCATGGAGATCAGTTTGTCCCTGATTCTCCTCTCTGCGACTCTCCCACCTTCTTTGTGATCTTGTTAAGCTTGTTCAGCTCCCAGGCCTTAATGCCCCCACACCAGTATACCACTGCATAGGGCGGCGCTGGCCACTAGGGGGCGGCGCTGGCTCAGGGGTAGAGTGGCCACTAGGGGGCGGCGGTGGCTCAGGGGTAGAGTTTCCGGATGGTAACCGCAAGGTCGCCAGTTCAAACCAGGGCTCCCCCAGGGTTAGTGTCGTTAGTGTCCTTGAGCAAGACTCTGAACCCCTAATTGCTCCTGATGTGCTGGTTGGTGCCTTGCATGGTTTGGGTGAATGTAATGCACAGCCTATGTAAAGCTCCTTGGATAAAGGCGCTATATAAATGCACCATTTACCATTTACTGCATAAAATAGAACACCGGCTACAACGGACAAAAGGTAGATACATACAGAGAATGAGAAGTCCGCACACAGTCTTTGCTCCAAAAGTGTTTATTTTGTTAAAACACCATTTATGTTTGGTTTCCCACATCATGGGAGACACAGGTTCAAATCCTGGGTGTTAGTTATAGGCCCCTTGTACACAGGGTGAGGTGTTCTGACAGACCCTTGTACACAGGGTGAGGTGTTAGTTATAGGCCCCTTGTACACAGGGTGAGGTTATAGGCCCCTTGTACACAGGGTGAGGTGTTCTGACAGACACAGGGTGAGGTGTTAGTTATAGGCCCCTTGTACACAGGGTGAGGTGTTAGTTATAGGCCCCTTGTACACAGGGTGAGGTGTTCCTTGTACACAGGGTGAGGTGTTAGTTATAGGCCCCTTGTACACAGGGTGAGGTGTTCTGACAGCCCCTTGTACACAGGGTGAGGTTATAGGCCCCTTGTACACAGGGTGAGGTGTTCTGACAGACACAGGGTGAGGTGTTAGTTATAGGCCCCTTGTACACAGGGTGAGGTGTTCTGACAGACCCTTGTACACAGGGTGAGGTTATAGGCCCCTTGTACACAGGGTGAGGTGTTAGTTATAGGTCCCTTGTACACAGGGTGAGGTGTTAGTTATAGGCCCCTTGTACACAGGGTGAGGTGTTAGTTATAGGCCCCTTGTACACAGGGTGAGGTGTTCTGACAGACACAGGGTGAGGTGTTAGTTATAGGCCCCTTGTACACAGGGTGAGGTGTTCTGACAGACCCTTGTACACAGGGTGAGGTTATAGGCCCCTTGTACACAGGGTGAGGTGTTAGTTATAGGTCCCTTGTACACAGGGTGAGGTGTTAGTTATAGGCCCCTTGTACACAGGGTGAGGTGTTAGTTATAGGCCCCTTGTACACAGGGTGAGGTGTTAGTTATAGGCCCCTTGTACACAGGGTGAGGTGTTAGTTATAGGCCCCTTGTACACAGGGTGAGGTGTTAGTTATAGGCCCCTTGTACACAGGGTGAGGTGTTAGTTATAGGCCCCTTGTACACAGGGTGAGGTGTTCTGACAGACACAGGGTGAGGTGTTCTGTACACAGGGTGAGGTGTTCTGTACACAGGGTGAGGTGTTCTGTACACAGGGTGAGGTGTTCTGACAGACACACAAACACAAATGTCAGCTAACTAGGGGTGTAACGATACATTTTAACAACGTATCACGATACATGGTTGACGATACGATACATGGAAGATATTGGTTCATTATGGCGATCCGATACGATACGATTCAATGATTTGAAATCGATACAGTAACTATTTAAAATACATTGACATTATTTTAAATTAAGTAATTAAACCCCTCTTTTTCATTTCTCTTCTATAAATTGCTAAATACCACACAAAAATGTAGTATTGATACAATTGATTAATTGCATAGCAAAACGATTCGATACCGATTATCTTCATTGCAAAACGATACGATACAATACATAGTCAATGTTGCTGTTTTCATTTCAATATACTTCGATTCTTGAAATTAAAATAGATTTGTCGATGTTACACCCCTACTGCTAACACATGCATCTCTATGACCTGCAACTTTACCGTTTGATAAAGTGTCATTTTTAAATCTAACCCTGCAGTTCGATGCCAATGTGTTTTTTTCATTTTAAAAACTGATTTACTGATAAAAAAAACTAAGACTGCTGTGTGCAGGAACTTTACATTTGCAATTACCTCTTTTCATCTGGAGAGGTTTATTTTATTTATATCATCTAGGAGGCATGAAGGAAAGTATAGATAATTTAACATAAGATAATTTTATATATAAATAACATTCCTGTGTGGTCCATCTATCTTATACTGAAGTGAGGGGCATTTTTACTGAGTCAGGAAACTGCCTCAAAATATAAATATACTCGTTATGAGTAGATATGCTGCAATTCTGGGTTATTGATCATCTTCTACTGTATATATTTGTATCTCTCCTTTTCTTCATGGCCAATTAGTCAAGCCTGTAGGCCACCTATAAGTCTGAAATACTGTCTGAAGGCGCAAGCGAAACATTGGTGGAGACTAAATGAACAGCTCTCTCCTCCTCTTGGGTAACAGCTCTCTCCTCCTCTGGGGTAACAGCTCTCTCCTCCTCTTGGGTAACAGCTCTCTCCTCCTCTTGGGTAACAGCTCTCTCCTCCTCTTGGGTAACAGCTCTCTCCTCCTCTTGGGTAACAGCTCTCTCCTCCTCTTGGGTAACAGCTCTCTCCTCCTCCTGTTGGGTAACAGCTCTCTCCTCCTCTTGGGTAACAGCTCTCTCCTCCTCTTGGGTAACAGCTCTCTCCTCCTCTTGGGTAACAGCTGCTCTCTCCTCCTCGTGGGTAACAGCTCTCTCCTCCTCGTGGGTAACAGCTCTCTCCTCCTCTTGGGTAACAGCTCTCTCCTCCTCTTGGGTAACAGCTCTCTCCTCCTCTTGGGTAACAGCTCTCTCCTCCTCTGGGGTAACAGCTCTCTCCTCCTCGTGGGTAACAGCTCTCTCCTCCTCTGGGGTAACAGCTCTCTCCTCCTCTTGGGTAACAGCTCTCTCCTCCTCTTGGGTATAACAGCTCTCTCCTCCTCTGGGGTAACAGCTCTCTCCTCCTCTTGGGTAACAGCTCTCTCCTCCTCTTGGGTATAACAGCTCTCTCCTCCTCTGGGGTAACAGCTCTCTCTTCCTCTTGGGTAACAGCTCTCTCTTCCTCTTGGGTAACAGCTCTCTCCTCCTCTGGGGTAACAGCTCTCTCCTCCTCTGGGGTAACAGCTCTCTCCTCCTCTTGGGTAACAGCTCTCTCCTCCTCTTGGGTAACAGCTCTCTCCTCCTCTTGGGTAACAGCTCTCTCCTCCTCTTGGGTAACAGCTCTCTCCTCCTCTTGGGTAACAGCTGCTCTCTCCTCCTCTTGGGTAACAGCTCTCTCCTCCTCTTGGGTAACAGCTCTCTCCTCCTCTGGGGTAACAGCTCTCTCCTCCTCTTGGGTAACAGCTCTCTCCTCCTCTTGGGTAACAGCTCTCTCCTCCTCGTGGGTAACAGCTCTCTCCTCCTCTGGGGTAACAGCTCTCTCCTCCTCGTGGGTAATAGTGACAACTGGCAGTGAATTCTCGGACGAAGTAGTGTTTGAAATAAAGTGCTTATTTGGGAACAATAACTTTAACCCATTTAGACCTGACGTCGAAATAAAAAAAAGAGTCTTCTAAATCCTGACAGTTTTCTGAAATACCTACAGTATGTTTCTGTATCAGTGGTGCTCAATATTTCATGTCAAGACGCCGACCCCCATCTGAAAATATGTTGTTCCAGTGACCCCCCCCCCCCCCCACCAGAAGCAAAGATTTGAGTTAAAAACGTTCGCTCTGAAAGAATATATATATTCAAAGATTTGTGCCACATTTTCACGATTTTTCAAAAAATAGCAGACCTGCACGCGCGCTACGAGCTTGTAGATCTGCTATTTTTCAACAGCTATAAAGTATAACATAATGCTGAAAACACCAAAAGGGGTTCCCCCGTCCAGAATGGGTTAAGCTGAAGTCAGGAGCTGTAAACTTGCTAAACCCATTTCTAAACTACAACACAATGCATCAACCTCTCCTTCTGGTGCAGGGGAATACAATGTCAGCACAAAAAAGAAAAACAGGTTTAATTTGTGCAGCCCCAAATCAACCAGCAAGGCCAACAGGAAATTGTATATGACAGTTTTTTTATTTATTTTTTATTGATGCATTCCGGCATCTTGCTTTATACTCAAATCTCTTTCTTGCTCTTCCAGCTTTGTCTCTCTCTCTTTTTACTGTGCCAAGGATAATTTCGGCCAATGGTCTGACAGGAAAACGATGCAAGGAGAAATTGGTATAACGTCCAGAACAATCCAGAATAAAGACTTAAGGTTAATTGTTTGAGCTCTATTGTTCCCACATGAAGTTCACAGGTGAAGTGCACGCACGCACGCACGCACACACACACACGCACACACGCACACACACACACACACACGCACGCACGCACGCACGCACGCACGCACATTAAAACACACACATGCAAGCACAGAAGCCTTTCTGAGCAGATTTGTGGTGTGGAAGAATGGGGTGCAGGGGAAATAAAGTGGTGCATTTGCGAAGTGGCAAGCGAGAGAAAGAGAGACACTATGTGTGAGAGAGAGAGAGAGAGGCAGGGGCTGGGGGGGTGATAGACGGTATACAAGCCGCTAATGCATCTCTGAGATCTGGGGCAGAGAAACAGACAAATGAGGCGACAAACGGAGAGACAAATGGAGAGAGAGGCAGCGAGGGACATCACAGGGGAGAGAAACAGAGTAAAGGTGCTTCATGCACACTACGGTCCGTCTCATAATACCATCATGACTTGTCAGTCTGTGCAACAAAACCATGTGACCTACAGTATATGTCTAGTAGTGACATGAGCCGCATCAACGTTTTACTGTGAGAAACCAAAACAACAAGGAGGGAAATTAGAAGCTGGTCTTGTGAGGCTGTCAGCGATGAAGTCTAGTTGTCAGAGGGGGGCGCTAATGCTCCCCTGGCTCTATAGTCTATAGTTGTCAGAGGGGGGCGCTAATGCTCCCCTGGCTCTATAGTCTATAGTTGTCAGAGGGGGGCGCTAATGCTCCCCTGGCTCTATAGTCTATAGTTGTCAGAGGGGGGCGCTAATGCTCCCCTGGCTCTATAGTCTATAGTTGTCAGAGGGGGGCGCTAATGCTCCCTTGGCTCTATAGTCTATAGTTGTCAGAGGGGGGCGCTAATGCTCCCCTGGCTCTATAGTCTATAGTTGTCAGAGGGGGGCGCTAATGCTCCCTTGGCTCTATAGTCTATAGTTGTCAGAGGGGGGCGCTAATGCTCCCCTGGCTCTATAGTCTATAGTTGTCAGAGGGGGGCGCTAATGCTCCCCTGGCTCTATAGTCTATAGTTGTCAGAGGGGGGCGCTAATGCTCCCCTGGCTCTATAGTCCCTCCTAATGGCCTCAGATCTCACACAGGTTTTGAGGCAGGGAGATACTCACCCATCGACCAGGGGCAGGAGGCCAGGGGGGGATTGCATTTGCCACCTGCTACAAGATCCCGATAAGAGCAGATTTTGTTCTATAAGAACGCAATGACAGGGCGGCAAGGTTATCACAAGGCCGGGCTGGGCCTGCATGCCTAGGGGAGGGGAGGGGATGGGAGGGGAGGGGAGGGGAGAATGAATCAGAGAGGGATGAGAAGCAGTGTTTTTGTCGACTAAAACTAAGACAAAAATGTTCGTCGAGTACCTTTTTTCACTGACGAAAACGCAATGAAAACTAAGCTATTATGACTAAACTGTTAGGAAGGGACTAGCGGACAAGAGATCCAGTATAAGTCATGTTACACTTGGTTGCATGCTGAAAATAGCAGATCTACAAGCTCACAACGCGTCGCGCTGCGTCATTACGACGGCATCAAGGCCCGACAAAATATTTTTTTTGTCGACTAAATCAACTGTAGATTTAATCAACTAAAATCCTGAACATTCCGGGTGACTAAAATGTGACTAAAACTAAAACTAAATTCAAGAGACTATGACTAAAACTAAAATCAAAATTTCCTGCCAAAAACAACACTGATGAGGAGGAAGTGAAATTGGGTCAGGAGGAGAGAAGCAGAGGAGGTAACATGATGGGACATGAGTGAGTGAGTGCCAACCTATTGTAATTAGGCTAGATCCCAATACTCAAACGTCCGTCCTTTGCGTCATCCACTCATGTAATTTCCTCACACCTTATAGCCCTGCAGCCTCCGAACGAGGAGGAGAGGCAACGAGGAAAGGAATCGATCGGGTACGGTCCTATGTCGGTCGCTGTCATTTTGAAGTGACGGCCGTGACATAATGACGTGTCACACAGCCCCGGAGCATTGTGTTTGTTTATACCAAATTGATTTGGTGTGCTTAATTTGGTACGTGTCACCTTATGCATTATGAAATATTGAAATATTAGGGTAAACACAGGTGTTAATTATGATAGGCCTACTAACCAAGGCTCTGTTAAACCCATTTACCGCTACCATTATTTAATCCCTCCGTCGCGTCCTGCCAGGGTTTTATCGCGCGTGACACTTACTTTGAAGAGCCAAATATCCGTAATCGCATTTTACTATGAAACCATTCCGTGTGTGTTGACGAAGCTGGTGCTTGTTCTCTCGGTCGGTGGTGGAAAAAGTGGACCGCGAGTATCACAGCGCCTGCTACAGGCCGTTGAAAACGCTTGTCTGGGACAAAGCGACCCCTGCAATGTCGCTTCTGTGAGATAAAGCCGTCTGAAAACAGAGCCGGCAATGTAAGTGGATGCGCGCGCATTTTCAAAATGGCCGCGCCCATTGGGTCAGAAGCATAACAAAGCTAACGGACGGTAGATTTCGATACGATCGTATTAAAACATGCATTAATGAATACATCGCTGTTAAAACGGCTTTTCCGTTTGTGGCAGGCTACAAGATTCTACGTGTTAATATTCCTATGTTCCTGGCGGGCAAACGATTAAAACTCATTCCCTGCCAGATTTATTTCGCCCTATGTTCTCCTGTTGCCTCTGTCTTATCAGAGCGAACTAGTTTTATGCCCCTGGGTGGGAGGGGCTTTCAGCCTGTAGTTTTAGACCATGACGGATCGAGGGCCGCCGTCTCAAGGCGAACTCGCACTACCAGAGACACCACCGACCGATCGCGCTAAAGCAAGCGAGTTGCTGTGTCGAACGTTGCGAAGTTCGCTTGAGCCGACTCGGCTCCCGATCTAAATCGGATGTGGTCCTTGATTGTGATTGGCTGAGTGAGTCCTCTTGTAAAATACACACCGCCGGAGTGCATGTGTCGGTAAACAAGTAAGACGCGAACAAAGTGTTGTGGCAGTCTGACACACACACACACACACACACACACAGACCTCTGTATCGTTCCAATTTCAGTTCGTATTGGTTTGCTCCCAATCTTTTGCCCTCTGGTGGTGGGCGGGTGGTGTTACAGCGTGAGACACACAGACAGACAGTTTTGACCAGCTTCTATAGTTAGTGCTCACTTCGTCCGCAACAATGTCTTGTTTACAACATTTACCACAACTTTCTGATAATTTTGCTTTTCCTATGGCAAGGTAAGGGGAGCACTCCTTTTCACCATGTGTTGTGTATGTACAAGGTTTTACAAATCACATTTAACAGGTTCCGTCCATCCAATGTGTCCACACGTCATAAGGAATCCAATCGACGGATGCATAGGACGTGTGTACACGGTCTAGCGCATCCTCGATATTAGGCGAGAAGAATATTCTGAATTTTTTCCTTTCGGACTCAGTGGGATGGGAATACTAGAAAAGGTGGTGATCCAAGCACTCAGAAGGTTAAAAAAAATGAGGAGAGGGTGGATAAAAATAAATGTACTTTTATTTAGAAAAGTTAAAATAAGCCAACATGTTTCGACTCAAACGGAGTCTTCATCAGGGCAAGTATATGAAAGTATGACTGGGGCGACTGTGGCTCAAGTGGTAGAGCAGGTCGTCCAATGATCCATAGGTCGGCGGTTCGAATCCCGGCTCCTCCCGTCTACATGTCGAAGTGTCCTTGGGCAAGGCACTGGACCCTAACGGGTCCATTTGGTTCCATATGTACACTCCCTGAGTTACAGACCCATAAAGGTCCATTTGGTTCCAAATTATCATTTAGCTGGGGACCCCCTGGAACTCCCTCAAGGACCCCTGGGGGTCCCCGGACCCCACACTCGGGGGTCCGAGTGTTCCCCCGATCCCATTGCAATGTGGAAAAAAGACATAATTAATGCCGAGATCGCGTTCTCTCCCCAAATAACGGCTCCATTCACAATGGGAACCTGAGAGAGACTCTGCCACACACGGGCAGCCCTATGAGAACAACAACACAGCCTGGTGAAAAAAGAAAATAGGCATTATTCGACATTTCTTTTCACGTAGAAGGTCATTAACTTATTCAGGACGGGAACCCCCTTTTATATGTTATACTTTATAGCTATTGAAAAGATAGCAGACCTACAAGCTCGTAGCGCGGCACCGAGTGCGAATCTTTAAATATTTATTCTTTCAGAGCGAACGTTTTTTAACTCAAATCTTTGCTTCTGGGGGAGGTCCCTGGAACAACATATTTTCAGATGGGCGTCGGCGGCCAAATACTATATAATTTCCTTGACATGAAATAGCTTGAGAACGATGCACTGACATATAGAAAGTTAGAAACACATTTTGGATAATTGGCCTCAGGTCTAAATGGGTTAAAAGGGTTCAACAATTCGCTGAAACATTATTATGTTGTTGTTCAGTCTAAGCTAATGGTCCAGGGACCCTTCCTTCCCTCAGGGGGTTCTAAGCTAATGGTCCAGGGACCCTTCCTTCCCTCAGGGGGTTCCATATGGACCCTGCAGGTACTACTAATGGTCCAGGGACCCTTCCTTCAGGGGGTTCCATATGGACCCTGCAGGTACTACTAATGGTCCAGGGACCCTTCCTTCCCTCAGGGGGTTCTAAGCTAATGGTCCAGGGACCCTTCCTTCCCTCAGGGGGTTCTAAGCTAATGGTCCAGGGACCCTTCCTTCCTTCAGGGGGTTCCATATGGACCCTGCAGGTTCAGTCTACGCTAATGGTCCAGGGACCCTTCCTTCCCTCAGGGGGTTCCATATGGACCCTGCAGGTACTACTAATGGTCCAGGGACCCTTCCTTCCTTCAGGGGGTTCCATATGGACCCTGCAGGTACTACTAATGGTCCAGGGACCCTTCCTTCCCTCAGGGGGTTCTAAGCTAATGGTCCAGGGACCCTTCCTTCCCTCAGGGGGTTCTAAGCTAATGGTCCAGGGACCCTTCCTTCCTTCAGGGGGTTCCATATGGACCCTGCAGGTACTACTAATGGTCCAGGGACCCTTCCTTCCCTCAGGGGGTTCTAAGCTAATGGTCCAGGGACCCTTCCTTCCCTCAGGGGGTTCTAAGCTAATGGTCCAGGGACCCTTCCTTCCTTCAGGGGGTTCCATATGGACCCTGCAGGTTCAGTCTAAGCTAATGGTCCAGGGACCCTTCCTTCCTTCAGGGGGTTCCATATGGACCCTGCAGGTACTACTAATGGTCCAGGGACCCTTCCTTCCCTCAGGGGGTTCTAAGCTAATGGTCCAGGGACCCTTCCTTCAGGGGGTTCCATATGGACCCTGCAGGTACTACTAATGGTCCAGGGACCCTTCCTTCCTTCAGGGGGTTCCATATGGACCCTGCAGGTTCAGTCTAAGCTAATGGTCCAGGGACCCTTCCTTCAGGGGGTTCCATATGGACCCTGCAGGTTCAGTCTAAGCTAATGGTCCAGGGACCCTTCCTTCCTTCAGGGGGTTCTAAGCTAATGGTCCAGGGACCCTTCCTTCCTTCCCTCAGGGGGTTCCATATGGACCCTGCAGGTACTACTAATGGTCCAGGGACCCTTCCTTCCTTCAGGGGGTTCTATATGGACCCTGCAGGTTCAGTCTAAGCTAATGGTCCAGGGACCCTTCCTTCCCTCAGGGGGTTCCATATGGACCCTGCAGGTTCAGTCTAAGCTAATGGTCCAGGGACCCTTCCTTCAGGGGGTTCCATATGGAACCTGCGGTTCAGTCTAAGCTAATGGTCCAGGGACCCTTCCTTCAGGGGGTTCCATATGGAACCTGCGGTTCAGTCTAAGCTAATGGTCCAGGGACCCTTCCTTCAGGGGGTTCCATATGGACCCTGCAGGTTCAGTCTAAGCTAATGGTCCAGGGACCCTTCCTTCCTTTAGGGGGTTCCATATGGACCCTGCAGGTTCTGCTAACAATTGGACCCGTTTGTACAACTCTCAGAGTTATGCATGGGGGTCGTTGCAATTTAAAAGTGTTAGAATCACTCGAAAAACACATTTGTTTAAAATCCAACAATTATGCTCGTGTGGCCGTGTGTGATTAGCTGACTGGTTTGATTCATGGTACAAGCAATCTGGCATCCAATTTACACGTGCATACACCTGAGTGACATCTGTCCTGAAATGGCCACAAACAACTACTTTGATTGCCACGAGCTATCGTGTATTTCCAGACTATTTTTTTTCTTTTTTGGCACAGAATGGCACAGGCAGCATAATCACTTGCCTGCCCTGCCTGCATATCTACTGTAATATAGTGTATATGCAAATGTGGCATATATTATAGTACAGTAAGGCTGTCCCCAAACATTCAAGGTTTGAATGTTCGCTCGTTAGGGTTGGCACTCGAATCTTAATTAATGGGCTTGAACCATTCGTTTTATTTTTTTTTATTTTTTTATTAAATAAAAAATATTATTTTTTCCCTTTTTTTATTAACTCGAAAATATATCTCGGCGAGAATGCGATATGAGCATGTAAAAAAAAAGTAAGTTTCTAGTGCATTCCTGTCAGAAGTTATGATTTTTTTAAAGAAATATCTCCTAGTTCTGCTGTCCCATCTCCCGTGCTTGTAATTTGGTGATTGGCCTGCAGCTGAGGTGAATTGAATGGAATGTCTGACGCGTCTCTCTCACACACACACACACACACACCAGCATGATCGCTGACAGGGGCCATGATATATTAGCATATGCTCTCTAGCATCACATCACAAAAAGTAGGGAACTCTGATCATTGTTAAGCAAAACGGTCACGGAGGATCTGCTTTTGCCCTGTGCCCACTTCACTTCAATGCGCCTCCCAGAATACACAGGTGGAACAAATAACGAGCAATATACGCTGTTTTAGCTGCCTGCCAGCAAGCTCACGTGAGCTTGCAGATCAGCTGTTTTCGCCACTTGACGGTGTTTGTGTGTGTGTGTGCGTGTGTGTGTGTGTGTTGGGACAGACGAGAGAGATTGATAAAGAGCAGGGGAGACGCGCTGCGCTCCGATCGAGATGGATATCTCAAAGGTTGTTTTTTAAATTAATTGGAAACAAATGGTCCGGATGTTCGCTCGGAAATTCCTGCCGAAGTTCGAGTCTTAAAAAAAGGGCTAAGGTACAGCCTTATAGTACAGTATGTGTTACTGTAAGCATAAGATGATGGATATACAAATACTGTTCCACTGCAGGAGAGACATCATAATAATCACACCCGTGTGAACTGAGTGGTGCAATTCCGTGTGGGGGTCCCCGGGGGGGTGGGGGGGGGGGGGAGGGGATTTCCGGAAATTCCAGACCCACAGGAACGCGCCCAGGGTGCCGCCTCTCTCTCTCTCTGTCTCTGTCTCTGTCTCTCACTCTCACGCATGCGCCACATTGTAATTAGCAGACAACCGTGCAACACTCACTCTCTCTCTCTGTTTCTAGCTCAACAGCGCCACTTTGTCAAAATAATTTCGGGACCCTCCGAGGGGTCGCGACCCACAGGTTGAGAACCCCTGCTATATATATATACTTCTGGGGTAGCCTGATTATCAGACTGAAGCTTTCTTGAAGCTTCAGTCCACTCAGAGAGTGGGCGGGGTCTTTGGGCTGGATCCAGGCTACTTCTGGGGGTCTCCGGTCAAGTATATATATATAGGGTTTAACCAAAAACTGTCTAAACTAAGTACTGCACCCGTTTAAGTGGCTAAGTTCATTCTAAAATGCAGAGGAGCTAGAGGAGAGCAATGAGTGCAGCTCTAATGAAATAATATATTCATTGAGTGAACAGGGTGGGAGAAGGGGACTATAGTTAAACATTTCACTCACACCCCTGGGAAAACGAAGCCCTGTCTGTTACTGGAGTCATAACACTGCCTCTGTTTTGTCACTTATAAAAGCTTTCTATTACTAAGAAGTTAAGAAGTCGGCTCGCACAATATCAAATGCCTGCACAACGCTGGCTGTGGGATAGGGGTTGGAAATGCTTGAGTTTTCATGGATCATGGAAATGCTTGAGTTTTCATGGACCATGGAAATGCTTGAGTTTTCATGGACCATGGAAATGCTTGAGTTTTCATGGACCATGGAAATGCTTGAGTTTTCATGGACCATGGAAATGCTTGAGTTTTCATGGACCATGGAAATGCTTGAGTTTTCATGGACCATGGAAATGCTTGAGTTTTCATGGACCATGGAAATGCTTGAGTTTTCATGGACCATGGAAATGCTTGAGTTTTCATGGACCATGGAAATGCTTGAGTTTTCATGGACCATGGAAATGCTTGAGTTTTCATGGACCATGGAAATGCTTGAGTTTTCATGGACCATGGAAATGCTTGAGTTTTCATGGACCATGGAAATGCTTGAGTTTTCATGGACCATGGAAATGCTTGAGTTTTCATGGACCATGGAAATGCTTGAGTTTTCATGGACCATGGAAATGCTTGAGTTTTCATGGACCATGGAAATGCTTGAGTTTTCATGGACCATGGAAATGCTTGAGTTTTCATGGACCATGGAAATGCTTGAGTTTTCATGGACCATGGAAATGCTTGAGTTTTCATGGACCATGGAAATGCTTGAGTTTTCATGGACCATGGAAATGCTTGAGTTTTCATGGACCATGGAAATGCTTGAGTTTTCATGGACCATGGAAATGCTTGAGTTTTCATGGACCATGGAAATGCTTGAGTTTTCATGGACCATGGAAATGCTTGAGTTTTCATGGACCATGGAAATGCTTGAGTTTTCATGGACCATGGAAATGCTTGAGTTTTCATGGACCATGGAAATGCTTGAGTTTTCATGGACCATGGAAATGCTTGAGTTTTCATGGACCATGGAAATGCTTGAGTTTTCATGGACCATGGAAATGCTTGAGTTTTCATGGACCATGGAAATGCTTGAGTTTTCATGGACCATGGAAATGCTTGAGTTTTCATGGACCATGGAAATGCTTGAGTTTTCATGGACCATGGAAATGCTTGAGTTTTCATGGACCATGGAAATGCTTGAGTTTTCATGGACCATGGAAATGCTTGAGTTTTCATGGACCATGGAAATGCTTGAGTTTTCATGGACCATGGAAATGCTTGAGTTTTCATGGACCATGGAAATGCTTGAGTTTTCATGGACCATGGAAATGCTTGAGTTTTCATGGACCATGGAAATGCTTGAGTTTTCATGGACCATGGAAATGCTTGAGTTTTCATGGACCATGGAAATGCTTGAGTTTTCATGGACCATGGAAATGCTTGAGTTTTCATGGACCATGGAAATGCTTGAGTTTTCATGGACCATGGAAATGCTTGAGTTTTCATGGACCATGGAAATGCTTGAGTTTTCATGGACCATGGAAATGCTTGAGTTTTCATGGACCATGGAAATGCTTGAGTTTTCATGGACCATGGAAATGCTTGAGTTTTCATGGACCATGGAAATGCTTGAGTTTTCATGGACCATGGAAATGCTTGAGTTTTCATGGACCATGGAAATGCTTGAGTTTTCATGGACCATGGAAATGCTTGAGTTTTCATGGACCATGGAAATGCTTGAGTTTTCATGGACCATGGAAATGCTTGAGTTTTCATGGACCATGGAAATGCTTGAGTTTTCATGGACCATGGAAATGCTTGAGTTTTCATGGACCATGGAAATGCTTGAGTTTTCATGGACCATGGAAATGCTTGAGTTTTCATGGACCATGGAAATGCTTGAGTTTTCATGGACCATGGAAATGCTTGAGTTTTCATGGACCATGGAAATGCTTGAGTTTTCATGGACCATGGAAATGCTTGAGTTTTCATGGACCATGGAAATGCTTGAGTTTTCATGGACCATGGAAATGCTTGAGTTTTCATGGACCATGGAAATGCTTGAGTTTTCATGGACCATGGAAATGCTTGAGTTTTCATGGACCATGGAAATGCTTGAGTTTTCATGGACCATGGAAATGCTTGAGTTTTCATGGACCATGGAAATGCTTGAGTTTTCATGGACCATGGAAATGCTTGAGTTTTCATGGACCATGGAAATGCTTGAGTTTTCATGGACCATGGAAATGCTTGAGTTTTCATGGACCATGGAAATGCTTGAGTTTTCATGGACCATGGAAATGCTTGAGTTTTCATGGACCATGGAAATGCTTGAGTTTTCATGGACCATGGAAATGCTTGAGTTTTCATGGACCATGGAAATGCTTGAGTTTTCATGGACCATGGAAATGCTTGAGTTTTCATGGACCATGGAAATGCTTGAGTTTTCATGGACCATGGAAATGCTTGAGTTTTCATGGACCATGGAAATGCTTGAGTTTTCATGGACCATGGAAATGCTTGAGTTTTCATGGACCATGGAAATGCTTGAGTTTTCATGGACCATGGAAATGCTTGAGTTTTCATGGACCATGGAAATGCTTGAGTTTTCATGGACCATGGAAATGCTTGAGTTTTCATGGACCATGGAAATGCTTGAGTTTTCATGGACCATGGAAATGCTTGAGTTTTCATGGACCATGGAAATGCTTGAGTTTTCATGGACCATGGAAATGCTTGAGTTTTCATGGACCATGGAAATGCTTGAGTTTTCATGGACCATGGAAATGCTTGAGTTTTCATGGACCATGGAAATGCTTGAGTTTTCATGGACCATGGAAATGCTTGAGTTTTCATGGACCATGGAAATGCTTGAGTTTTCATGGACCATGGAAATGCTTGAGTTTTCATGGACCATGGAAATGCTTGAGTTTTCATGGACCATGGAAATGCTTGAGTTTTCATGGACCATGGAAATGCTTGAGTTTTCATGGACCATGGAAATGCTTGAGTTTTCATGGACCATGGAAATGCTTGAGTTTTCATGGACCATGGAAATGCTTGAGTTTTCATGGACCATGGAAATGCTTGAGTTTTCATGGACCATGGAAATGCTTGAGTTTTCATGGACCATGGAAATGCTTGAGTTTTCATGGACCATGGAAATGCTTGAGTTTTCACGTCGCCGTTCTTGTCGTCGTCGTTGTCGTCGTTGCCGCCGTCGTTGTCGTCGTTGCCGCCGTCGCCGTCGTCATAATCATAATCATCATCGTCGTCGTCATAATCATAATCATAATCCTTGTTTTACTATTTTGAAAAAAATTTTTGAATAGTTCAACTAGCCAATCTACATCGACACGCTGTGAGCTTGTAGACTTGCCATATTAACTATTAAAAAATGTTTAGCAAAATAGTAAAAAAAAAAAAAAGGCAAAGAAGTTTAGGGATAAGGGGTTTAGCGGTGACGAAAATGGAGCCCATTGTCTCCCTGTGGCCGGTACACTGCTCAGGACTGTAATGTCATCACCCCTTCACTCCTCCACAGACAGGGAGCAGGTACCCTCAGACAGTCTGTTATCACCCCTTCACTCCACAGACAGGGAGCAGGTACCCTCAGACAGTCTGTTATCACCCCTTCACTCCACAGACAGGGAGCAGGTACCCTCAGACAGTCTGTTATCACCCCTTCACTCCACAGACAGGGAGCAGGTACCCTCAGACAGTCTGTTATCACCCCTTCACTCCTCCACAGACAGGGAGCAGGTACCCTCAGACAGTCTGTTATCACCCCTTCACTCCACAGACAGGGAGCAGGTACCCTCAGACAGTCTGTTATCACCCCTTCACTCCACAGACAGGGAGCAGGTACCCTCAGACAGTCTGTCATCACCCCTTCACTCCACAGACAGGGAGCAGGTACCCTCAGACAGTCTGTTATCACCCCTTCACTCCACAGACAGGGAGGTACCCTCAGACAGTTTGTCATCACCCCTTCACTCCACAGACAGGGAGCAGGTACCCTCAGACAGTCTGTCATCACCCCTTCACTCCACAGACAGGGAGCAGGTACCCTCAGACAGTCTGTCATCACCCCTTCACTCCACAGACAGGGAACAGGTACCCTCAGACAGTCTGTTATCACCCCTTCACTCCACAGACAGGGAGCAGG
>NW_027637049.1:60000-63693 GCF_951216825.1 Electrona antarctica | reverse complement strand
ATTATGTTGTTGTTCAGTCTAAGCTAATGGTCCAGGGACCCTTCCTTCAGGGGGTTCCATATGGACCCTGCAGGTACTACTAATGGTCCAGGGACCCTTCCTTCCTTCAGGGGGTTCCATATGGACCCTGCAGGTTCAGTCTAAGCTAATGGTCCAGGGACCCTTCCTTCCTTCCCTCAGGGGGTTCCATATGGACCCTACAGGTTCAGTCTAAGCTAATGGTCCAGGGACCCTTCCTTCAGGGGGTTCCATATGGACCCTACAGGTTCAGTCTAAGCTAATGGTCCAGGGACCCTTCCTTCCTTCAGGGGGTTCCATATGGACCCTGCAGGTTCAGTCTAAGCTAATGGACCAGGGACCCTTCCTTCCTTCAGGGGGTTCCATATGGACCCTGCAGGTTCAGTCTAAGCTAATGGTCCAGGGACCCTTCCTTCCTTCAGGGGGTTCCATATGGACCCTGCCGGTTCAGTCTAAGCTAATGGTCCAGGGACCCTTCCTTCCCTCAGGGGGTTCCATATGGACCCTGCAGGTACTACTAATGGTCCAGGGACCCTTCCTTCCTTCAGGGGGTTCCATATGGACCCTGCAGGTTCAGTCTAAGCTAATGGTCCAGGGACCCTTCCTTCCTTTAGGGGGTTCCATATGGACCCTGCAGGTACTACTAATGGTCCAGGGACCCTTCCTTCCTTTAGGGGGTTCCATATGGACCCTGCAGGTACTACTAATGGTCCAGGGACCCTTCCTTCCTTCAGGGGGTTCCATATGGACCCTGCAGGTACTACTAATGGTCCAGGGACCCTTCCTTCCCTCAGGGGGTTCCATATGGACCCTGCAGGTACTACTAATGGTCCAGGGACCCTTCCTTCAGGGGGTTCCATATGGACCCTGCAGGTTCAGTCTACGCTAATGGTCCAGGGACCCTTCCTTCCTTCAGGGGGTTCCATATGGACCCTGCAGGTTCAGTCTAAGCTAATGGTCCAGGGACCCTTCCTTCAGGGGGTTCCATATGGACCCTGCAGGTATTACTAATGGTCCAGGGACCCTTCCTTCCTTTAGGGGGTTCCATATGGACCCTGCAGGTACTACTAATGGTCCAGGGACCCTTCCTTCCTTCAGGGGGTTCCATATGGACCCTGCAGGTACTACTAATGGTCCAGGGACCCTTCCTTCCCTCAGGGGGTTCCATATGGACCCTGCAGGTACTACTAATGGTCCAGGGACCCTTCCTTCCTTCCTTCAGGGGGTTCCATATGGACCCTGCAGGTTCAGTCTACGCTAATGGTCCAGGGACCCTTCCTTCCCTCAGGGGGTTCCATATGGACCCTGCAGGTTCAGTCTACGCTAATGGTCCAGGGACCCTTCCTTCCCTCAGGGGGTTCCATATGGACCCTGCAGGTTCAGTCTACGCTAATGGTCCAGGGACCCTTCCTTCCCTCAGGGGGTTCCATATGGACCCTGCAGGTACTACTAATGGTCCAGGGACCCTTCCTTCAGGGGGTTCCATATGGACCCTGCAGGTTCAGTCTAAGCTAATGGTCCAGGGACCCTTCCTTCCTTCAGGGGGTTCCATATGGACCCTGCAGGTACTACTAATGGTCCAGGGACCCTTCCTTCCTTTAGGGGGTTCCATATGGACCCTGCAGGTACTACTAATGGTCCAGGGACCCTTCCTTCCTTCAGGGGGTTCCATATGGACCCTGCAGGTACTACTAATGGTCCAGGGACCCTTCCTTCCCTCAGGGGGTTCCATATGGACCCTGCAGGTACTACTAATGGTCCAGGGACCCTTCCTTCCTTCAGGGGGTTCCATATGGACCCTGCAGGTACTACTAATGGTCCAGGGACCCTTCCTTCCTTCAGGGGGTTCCATATGGACCCTGCAGGTTCAGTCTAAGCTAATGGTCCAGGGACCCTTCCTTCCTTCAGGGGGTTCCATATGGACCCTGCAGGTTCAGTCTAAGCTAATGGTCCAGGGACCCTTCCTTCAGGGGGTTCCATATGGACCCTGCAGGTTCAGTCTAAGCTAATGGTCCAGGGACCCTTCCTTCAGGGGGTTCCATATGGACCCTGCAGGTTCAGTCTAAGCTAATGGTCCAGGGACCCTTCCTTCCTTCAGGGGGTTCCATATGGACCCTGCAGGTACTACTAATGGTCCAGGGACCCTTCCTTCCCTCAGGGGGTTCCATATGGACCCTGCAGGTACTACTAATGGTCCAGGGACCCTTCCTTCAGGGGGTTCCATATGGACCCTGCAGGTTCAGTCTAAGCTAATGGTCCAGGGACCCTTCCTTCCTTTAGGGGGTTCCATATGGACCCTGCAGGTATTACTAATGGTCCAGGGACCCTTCCTTCCTTCAGGGGGTTCCATATGGACCCTGCAGGTATTACTAATGGTCCAGGGACCCTTCCTTCCTTCAGGGGGTTCCATATGGACCCTACAGGTTCAGTCTAAGCTAATGGTCCAGGGACCCTTCCTTCCTTCAGGGGGTTCCATATGGACCCTGCAGGTTCAGTCTAAGCTAATGGTCCAGGGACCCTTCCTTCAGGGGGTTCCATATGGACCCTGCAGGTTCAGTCTAAGCTAATGGTCCAGGGACCCTTCCTTCCTTCAGGGGGTTCCATATGGACCCTGCAGGTTCAGTCTAAGCTAATGGTCCAGGGACCCTTCCTTCCTTTAGGGGGTTCCATATGGACCCTGCAGGTTCAGTCTAAGCTAATGGTCCAGGGACCCTTCCTTCCTTTAGGGGGTTCCATATGGACCCTGCAGGTTCAGTCTAAGCTAATGGTCCAGGGACCCTTCCTTCCTTTAGGGGGTTCCATATGGACCCTGCAGGTACTACTAACAATTGGACCCGTTTGTACCACTCTCAGAGTTATGCATGGGGGTCGTTGCAATTTAAAAGTGTTAGAATCACTCGAAAAACACATTTGTTTAAAATCCAACAATTATGCCCGTGTGGCAGTGTGTGATTAGCTGACTGGTTTGATTCATGGTACACGCAATCTGGCATCCAATTTACACGTGCATATACCTGAGTGACATCTGTCCTGAAATGGCCACAAACAACTACTTTGATTGCCACGAGCTATCGTGTATTTCCAGACTATTTTTTTCTTTTTTGGCACAGAATGGCACAGGCAGCATAATCAACTTGCCTGCCCTGCCTGCGTATCTATACTGTAATATAGTGTATATGCAAATGTAGCATATATTATAGTACAGTATGTGTTACTGTAAGCATAATATGATGGTTATACAAACACTGTTCCACTGCAGGAGAGACATCATAATAATCACACCCGTGTGAACTGAGTGGTGCAATTCCGTGTGGGGGTCCCCGGGGGGGGGGGGGGGGGGGGGGGATTTCCGGAAATTCCAGACCCACAGGAACGCGCCCAGGGTGCCGCCTCTCTCTCTCTCTCTCTCTGTCTCTGTCTCTCACTCTCACGCATGCTCCACATTGTAATTAGCAGACAACCGTGCAACACTCACTCTCTCTCTCTGTTTCTAGCTCAACAGCGCCACTTTGTCAAAATAATTTCGGGACCCTCCGAGGGGTCGCGACCCACAGGTTGAGAACCCCTGCTATATATATATATATATACTTCTGGGGTAGCCTGATTATCAGACTGAAGCTTTCTTGAAGCTTCAGTCCACTCAGAGAGTGGGCGGGGTCTTTGGGCTGGATCCAG
>NW_027637049.1:37500-55000 GCF_951216825.1 Electrona antarctica | reverse complement strand
GCGACTGTTAGCTCCATTCATCAGGACTGTCTAGATACTGCATCCTATACAGGCATCCTATATAATGCTTCTCCATTTGCGCTGACTTCAGTGTTACCTTCAAACTAGATTCATGAAGTTGCGAACAAGAAGGCACTGGAGCAGCTCAGACGATTTAGGCCCTTATTTTATTATAACAGGGTGCAGGTAAAAAGTGACAACGTTTTGATGTGTCAATTACATCTTCGTCAGGTCATAGCCCGAGGCGGCAACACCGTAAGTACACACATGGTGCAGGGGGCAGGCCCTTAGTTAACCAATGTCACACAGCCAGCAATCATTAGTTCAAACAGTTGGGTGCCACCGATATTGTCCCTTATCATTTGACCCATTTAGGCCTGACCTCAAAATTTAAAAAAATCCTTCTAAATCCTCCAGTTTTCTGAAATAAATATTTTCACGATTTTTCAAAAATAGCAGACCTACAAGCTCGTAGCGCGCCACTCGGTGGCGCGCTATGAGCTTGTAGATCTGCTATTTTCCAATAGCTAAATTATAACATAATGTTTAACACCAAAAGGGGTTCCCGCCCAAAATGGGTTAACTGTCCTTTTGTGCAGATCACGCAAACCTCAGCAAAAAGAAAAGGACAATATCGATGGCCTCCAACTGTACATATTTTTCACGTGGAACCTAACGGGTTCCACTAAGGGCCTGCCCCCTGCACCATGTGTGTACTAAAGCCTTACTGTGTTGCCCCCTCGGGCTATGACCTGACGAAGATGTAATTCACACATCAAAACGTTGTCACTTTCTACCTGCACCCTGTTATAATAAAATAAGGGCCTAAATCGTCTGAGCTGCTCCAGTGCCTTCTTGTTCACATATATATGTCCTGCTCCTGAGATGCACCAGACTGGCCTGCTATAGGCTAGAGGCTCCTGAGATGCACCAGACTGGCCTGCTATAGGCTAGAGGCTCCTGAGATGCACCAGACTGGCCTGCTATAGGCTAGAGGCTCCTGAGATGCACCAGACTGGCCTGCTATAGGCTAGAGGCTCCTGAGATGCACCAGACTGGCCTGCTATAGGCTAGAGGCTCCTGAGATGCACCAGACTGGCCTGCTATAGGCTAGAGGCTCCTGAGATGCACCAGACTGGCCTGCTATAGGCTAGAGGCTCCTGAGATGCACCAGACTGGCCTGCTATAGGCTAGAGGCTCCTGAGATGCACCAGACTGGCCTGCTATAGGCTAGAGGCTCCTGAGATGCACCAGACTGGCCTGCTATAGGCTAGAGGCTCCTGAGATGCACCAGACTGGCCTGCTATAGGCTAGAGGCTCCTGAGATGCACCAGACTGGCCTGCTATAGGCTAGAGGCTCCTGAGATGCACCAGACTGGCCTGCTATAGGCTAGAGGCTCCTGAGATGCACCAGACTGGCCTGCTATAGGCTAGAGGCTTCTGAGATGCACCAGACTGGCCTGCTATAGGCTAGAGGCTCCTGAGATGCACCAGACTGGCCTGCTATAGGCTAGAGGCCTCTGAGATGCACCAGACTGGCCTGCTATAGGCTAGAGGCTCCTGAGATGCACCAGACTGGCCTGCTATAGGCTAGAGGCCCATGAGATGCACCAGACTGGCCTGCTATAGGCTAGAGGCCTCTGAGATGCACCAGACTGGCCTGCTATAGGCTAGAGGCTCCTGAGATGCACCAGACAGGCCTGCTATAGGCTAGAGGCTCCTGAGATGCACCAGACTGGCCTGCTATAGGCTAGAGGCCTCTGAGATGCACCAGACAGGCCTGCTATAGGCTAGAGGCTTCTGAGATGCACCAGACTGGCCTGCTATAGGCTAGAGGCCTCTGAGATGCACCAGACTGGCCTGCTATAGGCTAGAGGCTCCTGAGATGCACCAGACTGGCCTGCTATAGGCTAGAGGCTCCTGAGATGCACCAGACTGGCCTGCTATAGGCTAGAGGCTCCTGAGATGCACCAGACTGGCCTGCTATAGGCTAGAGGCTCCTGAGATGCACCAGACTGGCCTGCTATAGGCTAGAGGCCTCTGAGATGCACCAGACTGGCCTGCTATAGGCTAGAGGCTCCTGAGATGCACCAGACTGGCCTGCTATAGGCTAGAGGCTCCTGAGATGCACCAGACTGGCCTGCTATAGGCTAGAGGCTCCTGAGATGCACCAGACTGGCCTGCTATAGGCTAGAGCCTCCTGAGATGCACCAGACTGGCCTGCTATAGGCTAGAGGCCTCTGAGATGCACCAGACTGGCCTGCTATAGGCTAGAGGCTCCTGAGATGCACCAGACTGGCCTGCTATAGGCTAGAGGCCTCTGAGATGCACCAGACTGGCCTGCTATAGGCTAGAGGCTCCTGAGATGCACCAGACTGGCCTGCTATAGGCTAGAGGCTCCTGAGATGCACCAGACTGGCCTGCTATAGGCTAGAGGCCTCTGAGATGCACCAGACTGGCCTGCTATAGGCTAGAGGCTCCTGAGATGCACCAGACTGGCCTGCTATAGGCTAGAGGCTCCTGAGATGCACCAGACTGGCCTGCTATAGGCTAGAGGCTCCTGAGATGCACCAGACAGGCCTGCTATAGGCTAGAGGCTCCTGAGATGCACCAGACTGGCCTGCTATAGGCTAGAGGCTCCTGAGATGCACCAGACTGGCCTGCTATAGGCTAGAGGCTCCTGAGATGCACCAGACTGGCCTGCTATAGGCTAGAGGCTCCTGAGATGCACCAGACTGGCCTGCTATAGGCTAGAGGCTCCTGAGATGCACCAGACTGGCCTGCTATAGGCTAGAGGCTCCTGAGATGCACCAGACTGGCCTGCTATAGGCTAGAGGCTCCTGAGATGCACCAGACTGGCCTGCTATAGGCTAGAGGCTCCTGAGATGCACCAGACTGGCCTGCTATAGGCTAGAGGCTCCTGAGATGCACCAGACTGGCCTGCTATAGGCTAGAGCCTCCTGAGATGCACCAGACTGGCCTGCTATAGGCTAGAGGCCTCTGAGATGCACCAGACTGGCCTGCTATAGGCTAGAGGCTCCTGAGATGCACCAGACTGGCCTGCTATAGGCTAGAGGCCTCTGAGATGCACCAGACTGGCCTGCTATAGGCTAGAGGCTCCTGAGATGCACCAGACTGGCCTGCTATAGGCTAGAGGCTTCTGAGATGCACCAGACTGGCCTGCTATAGGCTAGAGGCTCCTGAGATGCACCAGACTGGCCTGCTATAGGCTAGAGGCCTCTGAGATGCACCAGACTGGCCTGCTATAGGCTAGAGGCTCCTGAGATGCACCAGACTGGCCTGCTATAGGCTAGAGGCTCCTGAGATGCACCAGACTGGCCTGCTATAGGCTAGAGGCTCCTGAGATGCACCAGACTGGCCTGCTATAGGCTAGAGGCTCCTGAGATGCACCAGACAGGCCTGCTATAGGCTAGAGGCTCCTGAGATGCACCAGACTGGCCTGCTATAGGCTAGAGGCTCCTGAGATGCACCAGACTGGCCTGCTATAGGCTAGAGGCTCCTGAGATGCACCAGACTGGCCTGCTATAGGCTAGAGGCTCCTGAGATGCACCAGACTGGCCTGCTATAGGCTAGAGGCTCCTGAGATGCACCAGACTGGCCTGCTATAGGCTAGAGGCTCCTGAGATGCACCAGACTGGCCTGCTATAGGCTAGAGGCTCCTGAGATGCACCAGACTGGCCTGCTATAGGCTAGAGGCTCCTGAGATGCACCAGACTGGCCTGCTATAGGCTAGAGGCTCCTGAGATGCACCAGACTGGCCTGCTATAGGCTAGAGGCTCCTGAGATGCACCAGACTGGCCTGCTATAGGCTAGAGGCTCCTGAGATGCACCAGACTGGCCTGCTATAGGCTAGAGGCTCCTGAGATGCACCAGACTGGCCTGCTATAGGCTAGAGGCTCCTGAGATGCACCAGACTGGCCTGCTATAGGCTAGAGGCTCCTGAGATGCACCAGACTGGCCTGCTATAGGCTAGAGGCGCGGCTGGAACTCCCTTCTAGATTCATGAAGTTATCAGAGAATACAGTTTAGTCAAGTCAAAATGTGTGTTTATAAAGCCTGTAGCTTTACAAAATAACAATATGTCGAAATCACATGCAGTAAGAAGTAATAAGCATTGCGGCTGTATTTTCTCTCACACATTTGAATTACTGATAGACGGTGAGTTATGAAATTATAACTATATTTTACTATAACAATGTTGCTTAAAATGTGTGCTTAGGAATGACCATGGTTCCCTCTGGGGACACAAATACTCCTTTATGTCTCCATAGGGAGTATAGGAAGCATATTATGGAGCTGGTTATCAAATTCTTGGAAATAATGGGATTCCTGAATGTCGTCGGACATTGCTGACGTTGTGTTGATGACATATAAGTACATGAAAATAGTAAATACGCTATTAGATTCCCCCCAAAAACACAGATTCAGTCCGTCCTCCACAGGCCCGCTGACAGACACATACAGATATACACATACAGATATACACATACAGATAGGGGCGGCAGTGGCTCAGGGGTAGAGTGACCGGATGGGAACAGTTCGAACCCTGTGGGCTCCCCCAGAGTTAGTGTCGAAGTGTCCTTGAGCAAGACACTGAACCCCTAATTGCTCCTGATGTGCTGGTTGGTGCCTTGCATGGTTTCTGCTGCCATCGGTGTGTGAATGTGTGTGTGAATGGGTGAATGTAATGCACAATCTATGTAAAGGTGTGTGAATGTGTGTGTGAATGGGTGAATGTAATGCTAGGGTCTATGTAAAGCACCTTGGATAACGGCGCTATATAAATGCACCATTGTATATGTGATGGGGTTTTTTTTAATACCAGGCGACTCGCCCCTTTACCAACTGGCCCCCGTGAAATGTGTTAATGTAGTTAACAGTTAATTTAGTATTTCCCTCCCTCTCTGAATTCTGAAATGATCTTGTATACAGATTTATTTGATTGTATAGTAGTCGATCTCTATATGGTGACTGCTTAATTAAGTTAATTTAGGACCTTCTAGCAGTTAATTTTAGTTGTATTAAACACATTTCTTCCATATGTAGCCCATGTTTTGTAATGGCATCATGATGCTATTAGCCTATTATGCCCGTGGATATACAGAGTGAACTTAACAATGATAAATGATAATACCTTTTATATAATCACCAACATGAATTATGTTTGTTATTGACTTTTTCTTCTACTTAAGACCAAGCCATACACTCTACAGTATGTAGAGTAAAAACTGTTTTGTGATGACTAAGCGAGTACGCCATCAGCCGTTAGATCACAACAAGCCTATAAACATTTTCACAAGAGTTTTGAATTAAGCTCCAGTCCTTTACCATCTCCCGTCATCTTGTATTTATTTCTCTGCTGAATTTGATCAGAACGCAGAAAAATAAAACAACCCTTCAAAACCGGGTGAAAGCCAGACGGGAAAAAAATAAAAAAGTGAACGACCTTATACTGATTGAGTGACTTATTGATTTTTGCGAATGCTGACTGTATACCGCGCTCGCTCGTTCATTTCATGCCTGTCACATCCGCGCAGCGAAACCTCCAGACACTTCTCAGGTATATACAGTACATGAAGGCCCAAATAAAAAAAAAATGAAACGAGTGCCACTTACCAGGGTGTTTTCACACCAGACAATAGCCAAGCGTTGTTCCATTTACAGCAGCGTTGCAGTCAGAGCCGCCGTGGGGTGACAACCGCGCTGAGGCTAGATAGATGGGACCCTGTCCAGCTATAAATCATACTCTTATTAACCTGTGGGCAAGTGAATATCAAGTCGTGCTTCAGGCCCTCAGGGGGTGATGCCAAACACAAGGCTGTTTTTACACGCTGCGTTTCATCCGGCTCGCGGCCTATACGTTCAGGGTCACGTCGATTATGCCTGCCATTTCAATAGAAAGTAACCCCAGGCTGGACGCAATTTGCAACACTAGATTTGTTTTAATATAATGGGTCGAATCTAGAGTTGCAAAATACCACCCAGTGACAGCCTGCATTCATCCAAATTGCCTTTGTGATCTGCTTGTATATTAAACAATGTTAAACTCACCAACATTGCAGCTGTATAGGGCAAGCTATATATACCTCTTTCAATCTGCCAAGCGTTTGTTTCATAAAAAATCCAACGTATACATGTTATGAGTTACTTTCTGTCAAGGATTTTCGTGCCCTGATATTGTTTCTAAGTGTTGGAGTTTGGAAGCACTCGTTTTTATTAACGGGTCGTGCTGCTGCCTCCTGCATTCATGTGCAAATTTGAAACACCAGTTCCCTCCTCCTGCCTGGGATCTGGGATCTCTCATGCAGAAACGATGAACCCGGAAGCAGCGCGACAAACATTTGATATCTCCATAATCATTTCGAGTTGTAGTCTTGTTAGGTTGTGTTTACATTTGCGCTGTGGCAGCGCTTCCATATGTCATAAGTCTCGGGCTGATCCCGCCTCTAGCGGCATATCCGCATATCGCTCCGTCCAGAATTGGACCGGAGTACATCATCTCTGCCTGAGAGTTCCCAGACTCTCCCTGCTGGCAGAATGCAAATGTTGTCCAGCAGGGGGAGTGGTTTCACCAAGCTAATACGCAGGGCCGTTCAGTGACTTTGACGAGAAAAAGGACCACCAGTCAACTATAAGAGTATAGGGTTTAAGTGGATAAGTGACCTTTAGAGTTATTCCTGATAAGCTGCTGTGACCATCTCTTGGTTTGAGCTTGAAGATTGTGGACTGAACATCCACTAGAGCATCCACACAGAGTGCCGCAGCAGTGTTCTCATGCCACATGCTGCCTGCCACCGGTCCTTGTGGATATATGGAGGACAAACGCTTCCTCTGTAGTCTTTCAACAGGATCCGTCAGAGCCTCCATTCAACCTGGGTGTTCCACAGGGCTCCGTCACAATACAGCTTCCATTCACCCTGGGTGTTCCACAGGGCTCTGTCACAATACAGCTTCCATTCAACCTGGGTGTTCCACAGGGCTCCGTCACAATACAGCCTCCATTCAACCTGGGTGTTCCACAGGGCTCTGTCACAATACAGCTTCCATTCACCCTGGGTGTTCCACAGGGCTCTGTCACAATACAGCTTCCATTCAACCTGGGTGTTCCACAGGGCTCCGTCACAATACAGCCTCCATTCAAAGGTGTTCCACAGGGCTCTGTCACAATACAGCCTCCATTCAAAGGTGTTCCACAGGGCTCTGTCACAATACAGCCTCCATTCAAAGGTGTTCCACAGGGCTCTGTCACAATACAGCCTCCATTCAACCTGGGTGTTCCACAGGGCTCCGTCACAATACAGCCTCCATTCAACCTGGGTGTTCCACAGGGCTCTGTCACAATACAGCCTCCATTCAACCTGGGTGTTCCACAGGGCTCCGTCACAATACAGCTTCCATTCAACCTGGGTGTTCCACAGGGCTCTGTCACAATACAGCTTCCATTCAACCTGGGTGTTCCACAGGGCTCTGTCACAATACAGCCTCCATTCAACCTGGGTGTTCCACAGGGCTCCGTCACAATACAGCCTCCATTCAACCTGGGTGTTCCACAGGGCTCCGTCACAATACAGCTTCCATTCAACCTGGGTGTTCCACAGGGCTCTGTCACAATACAGCTTCCATTCAACCTGGGTGTTCCACAGGGCTCTGTCACAATACAGCCTCCATTCAACCTGGGTGTTCCACAGGGCTCCGTCACAATACAGCCTCCATTCAAAGGTGTTCCACAGGGCTCTGTCACAATACAGCCTCCATTCAACCTGGGTGTTCCACAGGGCTCCGTCACAATACAGCCTCCATTCAAAGGTGTTCCACAGGGCTCTGTCACAATACAGCCTCCATTCAAAGGTGTTCCACAGGGCTCTGTCACAATACAGCCTCCATGCAAAGGTGTTCCACAGGGCTCTGTCACAATACAGCCTCCATTCAAAGGTGTTCCACAGGGCTCCGTCACAATACAGCCTCTATTCAACCTGGGTGTTCCACAGGGCTCCGTCACAATACAGCCTCCATTCAACCTGGGTGTTCCACAGGGCTCTGTCACAATACAGCCTCCATTCAAAGGTGTTCCACAGGGCTCTGTCACAATACAGCCTCTATTCAAAGGTGTTCCACAGGGCTCTGTCACAATACAGCCTCCATTCAAAGGTGTTCCACAGGGCTCCGTCACAATACAGCCTCCATTAAAAGGTGTTCCACAGGGCTCTGTCACAATACAGCCTCCATTCAAAGGTGTTCCACAGGGCTCTGTCACAATACAGCCTCCATTCAAAGGTGTTCCACAGGGCTCTGTCACAATACAGCTTCCATTCAAAGGTGTTCCACAGGGCTCCGTCACAGGCAGCCTCCATTCAAAGGTGTTCCACAGGGCTCCGTCACAGGCAGCCTCCATTCAAAGGTGTTCCACAGGGCTCCGTCACAGGGAGCCTCCATTCAACCTGCTCTCCCAGTACAGTCGGCCCGCTCTAAAAAAAAAAAGCACGTGTGTTCAAAGTAAGTTCAGCCAAGCTCTTTAGTTCCCTTACAAAAGGGACTACACTCATACAGCCACCCCCACACACACCCCCCCACACACACACACACACTCATACACACACTCAGACACACAGCCACCCCCACCTACCTGCCTGCCGATATGTCACAGCTCCCAGGTAGCAAGATTGATGGCATTAAATTGCTTCTATCCAAGTTTTTATCAGAATTTACAGGCGTCGCCGTACCTGGGGCTTTCTGCCTCTACTCCCAGACATAAATCATGCCTTTTCACCCCCTCTTTTGCTGTCCACGCATACACGTACGCACACGCACGCACGCACGCACGCACGCACGCACGCACGCACGCACGCACGCACACAGAGTCAGCAAGGCTGACGACTTCAGGATATGGGCTGTAACAAGATGGATGACCTCTTTGCCATCTGCTGCCAAAAGGAACCACGCACACACACACACACACACACACACACACACTGAAACATACATGCACTCCCGCCCACACGCACACACGCACCCTGGTGGAGCAACACGTGTACATTTTGACTCCGTAATGGAAAATGTCAATCTCTGTCGTCGTGCGGGAAGCTGGAAAACGGCATGATTTCTTTCCGTCGTTCTGTCCCTCGCTCTCATTATGTGGAAATGTCTTATTTTCCATGTTGCCTGATTAACCCATTCTGGGCGGGAACCCCTTTTGGTGTTTCAAAGCATCATGTCATGCTTTAGCTTTTGAAAAAATATCTACAAGCTCATGCCGCGCTATGATTTTGCTATTTTTGCAAAATCGTGAAAATGTGTCTTTGAATATATATTCAAGGGGTGAGACGAGAGACCCTGAAATGGAGATAAATGGCATGTGTCTGTCGGAGCGCGAGGCCGTGCCATTGTCTCACACACAGCAAAACCCCCAACTCTCAAACAAGGTTGTTGTATTTTTTTTGTAGTTTATTATATTTAAAAAAGGCATTTATTATTATTAATTTGTTAAATAGAGCACAAAAGTCAATATCGCTAGAGGGCGCTATTCCATCCCTCTGTATTTTTTATTTTATTTCTATTATAATCCCCATAGGTTGATCTTAGATCGCCTCATATAAGAACTATGTGTAAAAAAATAAACAAATCATCCCGGCCGTTTTACTCATAATATGGATATGAAGAATCAACTGACTGAGAGAAAACGCTTCGGGACTCTATTTATAGTAAATATATATATTTAAATAAATGTATTTTACTGTATGTTTTAGGTTTTTATTGTATATTGTCAGGGGTGAGATTAAAAAAGCTTGGGAAAAAAATACACACACAATACAGTTTCCGTTAGTTGAAACTGTATTGTGTGAAAGTTAGTTGTTTTAGTAACGCCTTGTTTATTTCCACGTCTAGTTGTTATTTCAAGGTTATTGTTGACCAAAAGGATCAATACAATAACCTTGTCATAAAGTCTAAATTCAAATGGAATGTATACTACTTTACTTATAGAGGCATAGAGAAGGAGGAAGTGAGCAATCTGTGGTCAGTCTAACCTTTTCTCGGAACTGGTCGGAATAACGTGTTCCTTCCACGCGCTACGTCCAACCAGGGAAACTCCCCCCTGTCAGGTGTAAAGGAGCAACTTGGACACTCAGGCATGAAGGAAGCATGAGTTCAAGTCCGTTGCTATCCCCATGTCCCCCATATATGGGGACTAGGTTGGCGGAGGGTGTGTAGAGCCCAGGATCACATTAGATAATTGACACAGGGGTGAAAAATGGGTTACAAAATCGTGGGATACAAATTATTATTACAGACGAGCGCCCGCTGGCCTAGCGGTCCAGGCGCATGCTGCCACATTATAGGCTCTGGCCTGACAGCGCGTGGCGTGTTCGAGTCCCGTTCATGACGACCTTTGCTGTGTGTCTCTCCCCTTCTCTCTCTCTCCCTCTTTCCTGTCAATCTTCATCAATGAAGGCAGAAAAAAGAAGAAAAATAAATCTTAAAAAACAAATAAACAAACAAACAAACAAACAGACAATTAGGACAAGAGACGGGAGGAGAGGAGAGGAGAGGCTTAAACATCGATAGGGGGGATATTTATATATAAAGATTGAACACAAACACAGAATGGCTGGAATGCCATTAAAGGCATCAGATAATCGGAGAACGGGGGGGAGGAGGGAGGAGGAGCAGGAGCAGGAGGAGGAGGAGGAGGAGGAGGAGGAGGAGGAGGAGGAGGAAGAGGGAGAGAGAGGGGGGGGGGGAGCGATGAGAGAGAGAGAGAGCGGGGGGCGACAAGTGTTTTACAATGGCTACATAATTATAATCAGATATTTGTGGTCTGCAAATATCTGATTATAGGAGGAGGAGGAGGAGCAGGAGGAGGAGGAGGAGCAGGAGCAGGAGCAGGAGGAGGAGGAGGAGGAGGAAGAGGAAGAGGAAGAGAGAGAGAGAGAGAGAGGGGGGGGGGGAGCGATGAGAGAGAGAGAGAGAGCGGGGGGCGACAAGTGTTTTACAATGGCTACATAATTATAATCAGATATTTGTGGTCTGCATTCTTCCCTCACGAGGACTGCAGGATAATGCAAACAAATTACCTGATGGCTGAAGGGATGACAGCGGATCGACTGGAGCTTGTCTCATCGCACACACGCACGCACACACGCACGCATGCACGCACGCACGCTCGCACGCACGCACGCACGCTCGCACGCACGCACGCACGCACGCACGCACGCTCGCTCGCACGCACGCACGCACGCTCGCACGCACGCACGCACGCACACGCGCCACTGAGAAGATAACATTTACCATCCAAATTACACTGTGATGACAAGCTGATACTTTTCCATTTAAATACTGATTAAATCCACCTGTTGCTCGATGCGCTCCTCACTGTCTGTGTACTGTGTGTGTGTGTGTGTGTGTGTGTGTGTGTGTGTGTGTGTGTGTGTGTGTGTGTGTGTGTGTGTGTGTGTGTGTGTGTGTGTGTGTGTGTGTGTGTGAAAATGAGGGCCTGCCCCTCAATTGAACTCCGAGTTTAAATAAAGGTTATGATGTATAACTGTAAGTGACTGCGGCCATGCAGTTGGTGACACAAAATATCTTGAAAGATTTTGGAACAAATACATAATTACAGATTTTTACCTTTTTATGGTGTTTTTTTTTTCATTTTCAGTTACAAATATCATGATATCATTGATGAAATGTCTTGCAATATATTGAATATTGCAATATATGGAATATGGTGAATATTATCACTGATATTGTATCGTGAGGTAGCCATTTCGTCACACCCCTAGCGTGCGTGCGTGCGTGCGTGCGTGCCTGCCTGCCTGCCTGCCTGCCTGCCTGCCTGCCTGCCTGCCTGCCTGCGTGCGTGCGTGCGTGCGTGCGTGCGTGCGTGCGTGCGTGCGTGCGTGCACCAGTTCATGTGCGTTGTTCCAACAGCATGATATTTCCATTATCTTATCACACCTTATAGATATAGTCTAATAAACCTGTCACACGTTGCCTAGAATATCAATTTACAGATACTTTTATTTCTCCAGAGGAGCCTCTGGAGGTAGAAGGGAGCAGCAGCACGCATAACCTTCATACTCATTATCAGCCAATGTCCTTTTATTATTGTTATTAATATTCATTTTCAGACCTAAACTGAGCAAATAATTATGAGTGGGTGTGGCACAGACTGTGGCCAGGGCTGTGACAGTAGCCTCTTAATTTTGATATCAAAGTGCACCAGATTGAAGCATTTTCATCGCAAATTAACTTTTTCTTGTGGAGCCAAGGACCCCCCCCCCCAGTGTGGCAGTGCGTTGGGGGGGGGGGGGTGTCGTATATTACAAAGCCACATTACGATGAAATATCCATATAATGTTGTATAATGTCATGTTGTTGTGCAGGACAAACCTTCACTAGCTGAGTTCCTGCATGTAAGTTCTGAGAGGCTTGATATTAGCTGGCCCACAGACACATTCCAAGGAGGGCCTATGTGATCAGTTGAAAAGGTCTGCTATGAAATTGTAAAGGCTATTGTATTGAACCGTGGATACCATTGTGTTAATAATCTATAGAAGTGACCATCTACTTAGTATGCGGTGGTCTGGGGACGCACATGCACGTGCGTACACACATACAAGGGCGTTGGGGTGCACACCCTACATGCACTATTTGGGGAGAATTATAAAGAGGGTCTCAAATGTGCGGAGATCCAGAGAATCCAGTGAGAATCCACAGAATCCAGTCAGAGAGGTCAGTCGAGAATCCAGTCAGTCAGAGTGAGATCTGTAGCCAGGTTCCAGATGAGGTCGGGGACAGCTATGAGGGGACTGCTCTAGGATGGCTCTGGAATGGACTGATCATGAATTTGGTAACTAAGCTTTGTCCTTAATAAAATGATACAGAAATAAGGACATGCCTGGCCTCTCCAATCATTTATGCAACAGGGTAAAAAGTGCTTCCTGGACACTCAATATATGACAAATAATGGCAATACACTACAGGGGCACATACAATAATCTTGCATAGGGCCACCTGACTCCTAGAACCGCCACTGTTCAGATGTCCGACTCCGTGGTAGTCAGTAATCTCAATGCCTTGGTATTCCGGGTGTGTATACGCATCATTGTCTTGCCCTTCTTTTTCATTTTCATTTTCTCCATTTGCTGGGTCTGTATCCTCTTCAAGCAGACTGCTGTAAGAGGATGGTCTTCCAATTGAGGGTGTCCTTTTTAATCCTCTGGATTTGTCGCTCGGCCATCTTGCTGGCCTTTTCCACGACAAAGGCATCAAAGCGCTCCCTCAGTTCACGAGCATAGTGTTTCTTGTACATGCGCTGAACATTGTTGTCCTGAGAGCAGAACTTTACGCAGGAAAAGACAATGGCAGCTCCAATAATGAGAAACCAGGCCCTCATCTGTGGATGAACGGAGAGAGAGCAGACACTTACATATTAGCATCATTTTTTCCCCTCACTGTATATGTTTCTTTTCCCTTTTTACCTCCTTTATGATGAATTCCTGTTCTGTCTATAGAAGTGTCTATTTGTACGTCTCTAAATGTTTTGATGATTTGAACATGGTGGACCCTATTGGAAACAAGTGTAATGCTTAATTGGGTCGTCCACTCACAGTTAACAGCCTTTGTATTGAGTTTGTGCTTGAAATGTACTGTAATTCTGCAAACTGTTAATAAATTCTTCAATCAATCAATCAAAGCTTTATTGAACATACATTTGAACTCAATCCTGCACCGTGTGTGTCCTCGTGCTATTCACAAAATGCCCTAAAACCCACATTTCATTTCAAAACGCATGCAGAGCAGTGCTTCAGTACCTGTGCGTGTGCCTTAAACCTCAGAATCCGCTCCTTGCCGTTGGATTCGTCGCAGGGCAGTTTCACCAACTCCTGAAGACAATCTTCCGTCTCGTTCAAACTATTCGCTTTCATGCCGCTGGCGGCGCACTCGTAGAAGGTGCCGTCTAGCAGAGACGCACACAGCCAGATTACGGGCGCTATGCAGGCACGGACAAAGATCTTACAGTCTTCCTTTTTTGCCATTTGCATTCCCTTGGCTGCGACATTCGGTGTAGATCCCCCACAGAAGAAAAGGCCCAGAATCAGAAGCAAAGCCGCCGGGCCGAGCAGGAAAGTCATCCCGTACTCAAAGTTCTCTTTGCTGCATGGACAGTCAAAGGACACCACGGAGAACAGGTGCTCGCCGCCGACGGTTATCACGGCCATGAGACAGTAGCCGATGACCGCCTTCTGTGCCGCGAAGAAATTCAGGAAGGGTTGGAACGTCTCCATGATGCAGAAAATTGCAGATCACACAATGTTTCAGATGAGAATCTTCACAACAGAATGCATAATACTGTACTGTAGAAACGAAAGCACCACAACGACAACCCCCTTTGCTTTTATAGATACCATATCTAAAGATTATGACTCAATAAAGTGGTATAGAAACCATATCTAAAGATTATGACTCAATAAAGTGGTATAAGGACTGGCAGGTCCTTACCTAACCTGACTCCGCCAGAGTCCTTACCACCAGCAATGAACATTTTTAATCATGTGGCAAATACAAGAGATTTGATATAGGTGTGTGTGTCACAGCGAAGTCACAGCACTTTGTGCTGATTTTACACCACAACATTCTGTCTGTGGAAAGTATTGGTTATGTTTCATTCCTTACTGACTGCCAGTAGGCAGTAAACAATAGTGAATATACCTCTCGCGCTCCGCGTAGGTCGAGTCTTTATATAAACAAAGTCATGTGACGTGTAGGCTGACCGTGCGTCCCGGTAGGCTATATAAGCACGTGACAGCCCGCACCCGGCCTCTTTTTTCTTCTCGCTACCTGACGTGAGTATCGTAGGTAAGTGTAGCTCCTAGAATCTGTACATCAGTTCTGTATTGCAGGTCCAAAGAGTTGTTAAGACACTATATGTGTCGTGGTGTTGACATCCTGCCTGTGGCTATTGCCGAGAGCGCAAATTTGTTGTCCTCTCAAGGCTGTGGTTGTCAAAATTATCACCATTTCTCTTTGTTTGTCTTGAGGATCCCTAGCTACAAACACTCTCAGGTATTGTTGTTAAAGGGCTTCCTCCACACACTGGGTGTTGGCCGCGTGCTGCCGGTTTCCCACAGCACTCGCCTAATTTACCTAGTTATATTGTTTGTTTGATAATTAAACTAATATTATTAATTCTTAATTTGATTAAGAATATATAATTAGATTCAGATTACTGGAGGTTCCCACGCGGTCTGTGCCTGCACAGTCCTCGCTGAGATTGCCTAGTTAAATATCTGATGGACATTTGTTGTTTGATGATTAATCTAATCAATTAATTCATCTAAATAACTGAATTGTTTAAAAAATTCAGATTACTGGAGGTTCCCACGCGGTCTGTGCCTGCACAGTCCTCGCTGGGGTTGCCTAGTTGAATATCTGATTGACATTTTTGTTTGATGATTAATCTAATTAATTAGTTAATCTAAATAACTTAAATTGTTTAAAGACAATTCAGATTACTAGAGGTTCCCACATGGTCTGTGCCTGCACAGTCCTCGCTGGGATTGCCTAGTTAAATATCTGTTTGACATTTTGTTTGATTAATTTAATTAATTAATCAATCTAAATAACTTTTTTTTTTTTAAACGAAAAAAAAAAAAAAAACCTTTGGTTACTGGAGGTTCCCACGCGGTCTGTGCCTGCACAGTCCTCGCTGAGATTGCCTAGTTAAATATCTGATGGACATTTGTTGTTTGATGATTAATCTAATCAATTAATTCATCTAAATAACTGAATTGTTTAAAAAATTCAGATTACTGGAGGTTCCAACGTGGTCTGTGCCTGCACAGTCCTCGCTGGGGTTGCCTAGTTGAATATCTGATTGACATTTTTGTTTGATGATTCATCTAATTAATTAGTTAATCTAAATAACTTAAATTGTTTAAAGACAATTCAGATTACTAGAGGTTCCCACATGGTCTGTGCCTGCACAGTCCTCGCTGGGATTGCCTAGTTAAATATCTGACATTTTTGTTTGATTAATCTAATTCATTAATTAATCAATCAAAATAACTTTAAAAAAAAGAAAAACGTTACTGGAGGTTCCCACGCATTCTGTGGCTGCACAGCTCTCGCGGGGATTGCCCAGTTAAGTGTCAAATTGACATTAAGCTAACAGCAGGCTATCTTAGCCTGACCGGTTAGCTACTCTGTTTGCTGGAGGTTACTGACGCGTTCTGTGATCGTACAGTTCTCGCTGGTATTGCCTGGCTATACAACTGGCTTGAGACTACTGAGCTATGGCGCGTACGTCCTGTAGCACTCAGCTCCAAGTCGACGATGGACATGACTTGTGTCCGACATGCTTGGGTGTCGGTCATCTCAGGGAAGCCCTGATTGACCCATGTATGAACTGTGGCACTCTACCACTCTCTGTGAGAGAGGCTAGGCTGCGTGAGGTGGAGAACCTCCTGTTCAAAGGAAACCTCCCACCTTCTGGGGTCCCCGCTGGGGTCCCTTCTGGCGGGAGGGTGAAGCTCAAAACGCGGGTCTCGCGCAGAGCGCGGTCACCTGGCCCGGAAGAGTTCAACGGCGGCTGTCACGACTGCTCCATATCGCCATGAAATGGACGATTTGAGGGCTGAAATAGAGCGCCTTAAGGCAATAGTACGGCCATCTCCTCCCCCGCCACAGGCGGTCCAGCAGCCACCGGCTCCTCCGCCACAGGCGGTCCAGGAGCCGGAGGGCGATGATGATCTAGAATTAGATTACGGTTATGATGATGATGACGCCATGTCAACTAGAGCTTCAGACTCTATGTTCCATGATGAGGATGGGGGCTTGCTCAGGCGCCTATGTCTGACAGTTGCAGACAGGCGCTACGGAAGCTGCCGGTGGTGCCGGGCCAGTTGTTTGGCCCGGAGGCAAACGAGGCACTGCAGCGTAGGCAGCAGTCAAGGCAGCCTCAGAGGACTGGGGTCAACGGGCCAGAGGCTCGAGGGCACCGCCCGGTCGACCCTCTAAGCCACGTGGCGCACGGGATCCGCGACGCCTGGGCTACTTGAATCCTCAGCCGCAGACCTGGCAACGTGACCAGGCGGCAGCAGGCGGAGGGCAATATCAGCCCAGAGATGGGCAGCGGCTTCCCCAGCCCCAGCGTGGGCGAGGACATAGCCGGTGCCCCCCCCCCCCCCCCCAAGCCCCCATATAACCCCCCAGGCACAGCCTGAGGGTCTGGGGCAGATTTTCACAGCAGCACCTGAATTACTGGGCAGACCATGCCAGGGATGCATGGGTCGTTACAACAATGTCCCAAGGTTACAGGCTGCAGTTCCGCCGCCGACCCCCACCACCTTCACGGGTCAGGGTGACTTCAGTCACAGACCCCGTGAAGGCCCAGTGTTTGTCTCAAGAGGTGGCCAAGCTCTTGGACAAACGAGCAATAACAACGGTTCACCCACGTTCACAGAACGAAGGGTTCTACTCCACC
>NW_027637049.1:15000-30000 GCF_951216825.1 Electrona antarctica | reverse complement strand
ACAGGCTACAGTATAGGGACAACAGGCTACAGTATAGGGACAACAGGCTACAGTAGAGGGACAACAGGCTACAGTATAGGGACAACAGGCTACAGTATAGGGACAACAGGCTACAGTATAGATACAACAGGCTACAGTATAGGGACAACAGGCTACAGTATAGGGACAACAGGCTACAGTATAGGGACAACAGGCTACAGTATAGGGACAACAGGCTACAGTATAGGGACAACAGGCTACAGTAGAGGGACAACAGGCTACAGTATAGGGACAACAGGCTACAGTATAGGGACAACAGGCTACAGTAGAGGGACAACAGGCTACAGTATAGGGACAACAGGCTACAGTATAGGGACAACAGGCTACAGTATAGGGACAACAGGCTACAGTATAGAGACAACAGGCTACAGTATAGAGACAACAGGCTACAGTATAGGGACAACAGGCTACAGTATAGGGACAACAGGCTACAGTATAGGGACAACAGGCTACAGTATAGGGACAACAGGCTACAGTATAGGGACAACAGGCTACAGTATAGGGACAACAGGCTACAGTATAGAGACAACAGGCTACAGTATAGGGACAACAGGCTACAGTATAGGGACAACAGGCTACAGTATAGGGACAACAGGCTACAGTATAGGGACAACAGGCTACAGTATAGATACAACAGTCTACAGTATAGGGACAACAGGCTACAGTATAGGGACAACAGGCTACAGTATAGGGACAACAGGCTACAGTATAGGGACAACAGGCTACAGTATAGGGACAACAGGCTACAGTATAGGGACAACAGGCTTTATGTCAGCTACAGTATAGGGACAACAGGCTACAGTAGAGGGACAACAGGCTACAGTATAGGGACAACAGGCTACAGTATAGGGACAACAGGCTACAGTAGAGGGACAACAGGCTACAGTATAGGGACAACAGGCTACAGTATAGGGACAACAGGCTACAGTATAGGGACAACAGGCTACAGTATAGGGACAACAGGCTACAGTATAGGGACAACAGGCTACAGTATAGGGACAACAGGCTACAGTATAGAGACAACAGGCTACAGTATAGAGACAACAGGCTACAGTATAGGGACAACAGGCTACAGTATAGGGACAACAGGCTACAGTATAGGGACAACAGGCTACAGTATAGGGACAACAGGCTACAGTATAGGGACAACAGGCTACAGTATAGGGACAACAGGCTACAGTATAGAGACAACAGGCTACAGTATAGAGACAACAGGCTACAGTATAGGGACAACAGGCTACAGTATAGGGACAACAGGCTACAGTATAGGGACAACAGGCTACAGTATAGGGACAACAGGCTACAGTATAGAGACAACAGGCTACAGTATAGAGACAACAGGCTACAGTATAGGGACAACAGGCTACAGTATAGGGACAACAGGCTACAGTAGAGGGACAACAGGCTACAGTATAGATACAACAGTCTACAGTATAGGGACAACAGGCTACAGTAGAGGGACAACAGGCTACAGTATAGGGACAACAGGCTACAGTATAGGGACAACAGGCTACAGTATAGGGACAACAGGCTTTATGTCAGCTACAGTATAGGGACAACAGGCTACAGTAGAGGGACAACAGGCTACAGTATAGGGACAACAGGCTACAGTAGAGGGACAACAGGCTACAGTATAGGGACAACAGGCTACAGTATAGGGACAACAGGCTACAGTAGAGGGACAACAGGCTACAGTATAGGGACAACAGGCTACAGTATAGGGACAACAGGCTACAGTAGAGGGACAACAGGCTACAGTATAGGGACAACAGGCTACAGTATAGATACAACAGGCTACAGTATAGGGACAACAGGCTACAGTATAGGGACAACAGGCTACAGTATAGGGACAACAGGCTTTATGTCAGCTACAGTATAGGGACAACAGGCTACAGTATAGGGACAACAGGCTACAGTATAGGGACAACAGGCTACAGTATAGGGACAACAGGTCAGCTACAGTATAGGGACAACAGGCTACAGTATAGGGACAACAGGCTACAGTAGAGGGACAACAGGCTACAGTATAGGGACAACAGGCTACAGTATAGGGACAACAGGCTACAGTATAGGGACAACAGGCTACAGTATAGAGACAACAGGCTACAGTATAGGGACAACAGGCTACAGTATAGGGACAACAGGCTACAGTATAGGGACAACAGGCTACAGTAGAGGGACAACAGGCTACAGTATAGGGACAACAGGCTACAGTATAGGGACAACAGGCTACAGTAGAGGGACAACAGGCTACAGTATAGGGACAACAGGCTACAGTATAGGGACAACAGGCTACAGTATAGATACAACAGGCTACAGTATAGGGACAACAGGCTACAGTATAGGGACAACAGGCTACAGTATAGGGACAACAGGCTACAGTATAGGGACAACAGGCTACAGTATAGGGACAACAGGCTTTATGTCAGCTACAGTATAGGGACAACAGGCTACAGTATAGAGACAACAGGCTACAGTATAGGGACAACAGGCTACAGTATAGGGACAACAGGCTACAGTATAGGGACAACAGGCTACAGTATAGGGACAACAGGCTACAGTATAGGGACAACAGGCTACAGTATAGGGACAACAGGCTACAGTATAGGGACAACAGGCTACAGTATAGGGACAACAGGCTACAGTATAGGGACAACAGGCTACAGTATAGGGACAACAGGCTTTATGTCAGCTACAGTATAGGGACAACAGGCTACAGTAGAGGGACAACAGGCTACAGTATAGGGACAACAGGCTACAGTATAGGGACAACAGGCTACAGTAGAGGGACAACAGGCTACAGTATAGGGACAACAGGCTACAGTATAGGGACAACAGGCTACAGTATAGGGACAACAGGCTACAGTATAGGGACAACAGGCTACAGTATAGGGACAACAGGCTACAGTATAGAGACAACAGGCTACAGTATAGAGACAACAGGCTACAGTATAGGGACAACAGGCTACAGTATAGGGACAACAGGCTACAGTATAGGGACAACAGGCTACAGTATAGATACAACAGTCTACAGTATAGGGACAACAGGCTACAGTATAGGGACAACAGGCTACAGTATAGGGACAACAGGCTACAGTATAGGGACAACAGGCTACAGTATAGGGACAACAGGCTACAGTATAGGGACAACAGGCTACAGTATAGGGACAACAGGCTACAGTATAGGGACAACAGGCTTTATGTCAGCTACAGTATAGGGACAACAGGCTACAGTAGAGGGACAACAGGCTACAGTATAGGGACAACAGGCTACAGTATAGGGACAACAGGCTACAGTATAGGGACAACAGGTCAGCTACAGTATAGGGACAACAGGCTACAGTATAGGGACAACAGGCTACAGTAGAGGGACAACAGGCTACAGTATAGGGACAACAGGCTACAGTATAGGGACAACAGGCTACAGTATAGGGACAACAGGCTACAGTATAGAGACAACAGGCTACAGTATAGGGACAACAGGCTACAGTATAGGGACAACAGGCTACAGTATAGGGACAACAGGCTACAGTAGAGGGACAACAGGCTACAGTATAGGGACAACAGGCTACAGTATAGGGACAACAGGCTACAGTAGAGGGACAACAGGCTACAGTATAGGGACAACAGGCTACAGTATAGGGACAACAGGCTACAGTATAGATACAACAGGCTACAGTATAGGGACAACAGGCTACAGTATAGGGACAACAGGCTACAGTATAGGGACAACAGGCTACAGTATAGGGACAACAGGCTACAGTATAGGGACAACAGGCTTTATGTCAGCTACAGTATAGGGACAACAGGCTACAGTATAGAGACAACAGGCTACAGTATAGGGACAACAGGCTACAGTATAGGGACAACAGGCTACAGTATAGGGACAACAGGCTACAGTATAGGGACAACAGGCTACAGTATAGGGACAACAGGCTACAGTATAGGGACAACAGGCTACAGTATAGGGACAACAGGCTACAGTATAGGGACAACAGGCTACAGTATAGGGACAACAGGCTACAGTATAGGGACAACAGGCTTTATGTCAGCTACAGTATAGGGACAACAGGCTACAGTAGAGGGACAACAGGCTACAGTATAGGGACAACAGGCTACAGTATAGGGACAACAGGCTACAGTAGAGGGACAACAGGCTACAGTATAGGGACAACAGGCTACAGTATAGGGACAACAGGCTACAGTATAGGGACAACAGGCTACAGTATAGGGACAACAGGCTACAGTATAGGGACAACAGGCTACAGTATAGAGACAACAGGCTACAGTATAGAGACAACAGGCTACAGTATAGGGACAACAGGCTACAGTATAGGGACAACAGGCTACAGTATAGGGACAACAGGCTACAGTATAGATACAACAGTCTACAGTATAGGGACAACAGGCTACAGTATAGGGACAACAGGCTACAGTATAGGGACAACAGGCTACAGTATAGGGACAACAGGCTACAGTATAGGGACAACAGGCTACAGTATAGGGACAACAGGCTACAGTATAGGGACAACAGGCTACAGTATAGGGACAACAGGCTTTATGTCAGCTACAGTATAGGGACAACAGGCTACAGTAGAGGGACAACAGGCTACAGTATAGGGACAACAGGCTACAGTAGCGGGACAACAGGCTACAGTATAGGGACAACAGGCTACAGTATAGGGACAACAGGCTACAGTAGAGGGACAACAGGCTACAGTATAGGGACAACAGGCTACAGTATAGGGACAACAGGCTACAGTAGAGGGACAACAGGCTACAGTATAGGGACAACAGGCTACAGTATAGGGACAACAGGCTACAGTATAGATACAACAGGCTACAGTATAGGGACAACAGGCTACAGTATAGGGACAACAGGCTACAGTATAGGGACAACAGGCTTTATGTCAGCTACAGTATAGGGACAACAGGCTACAGTATAGGGACAACAGGCTACAGTATAGGGACAACAGGCTACAGTATAGGGACAACAGGTCAGCTACAGTATAGGGACAACAGGCTACAGTATAGGGACAACAGGCTACAGTAGAGGGACAACAGGCTACAGTATAGGGACAACAGGCTACAGTATAGGGACAACAGGCTACAGTATAGGGACAACAGGCTACAGTATAGAGACAACAGGCTACAGTATAGGGACAACAGGCTACAGTATAGGGACAACAGGCTACAGTAGAGGGACAACAGGCTACAGTATAGGGACAACAGGCTACAGTATAGGGACAACAGGCTACAGTAGACGGACAACAGGCTACAGTATAGGGACAACAGGCTACAGTATAGGGACAGCAGGCTACAGTATAGATACAACAGGCTACAGTATAGGGACAACAGGCTACAGTATAGGGACAACAGGCTACAGTATAGGGACAACAGGCTACAGTATAGGGACAACAGGCTTTATGTCAGCTACAGTATAGGGACAACAGGCTACAGTATAGGGACAACAGGCTACAGCATAGGGACAACAGGCTTTATGTCAGCTACAGTATAGGGACAACAGGCTACAGTATAGAGACAACAGGCTACAGTATAGGGACAACAGGCTACAGTATAGGGACAACAGGCTTTATGTCAGCTACAGTATAGGGACAACAGGCTACAGTATAGAGACAACAGGCTACAGTATAGGGACAACAGGCTACACTATAGGGACAACAGGCTACAGTATAGGGACAACAGGCTACAGTATAGGGACAACAGGCTACAGTATAGGGACAACAGGCTACAGTATAGGGACAACAGGCTACAGTATAGGGACAACAGGCTACAGTATAGGGACAACAGGCTTTATGTCAGCTACAGTATAGGGACAACAGGCTACAGTATAGAGACAACAGGCTACAGTATAGGGACAACAGGCTACAGTATAGGGACAACAGGCTACAGTATAGGGACAACAGGCTACAGTATAGGGACAACAGGCTACAGTATAGGGACAACAGGCTACAGTATAGGGACAACAGGCTACAGTATAGGGACAACAGGCTACAGTATAGGGACAACAGGCTATAGTATAGGGACAACAGGCTACAGTATAGGGACAACAGGCTACAGTATAGGGACAACAGGCTTTATGTCAGCTACAGTATAGGGACAACAGGCTACAGTATAGAGACAACAGGCTTTATGTCAGCTACAGTATAGGGACAACAGGCTTTCTCTTACAGAGCTTGATTGATGTGCGCTGCTCACACACCCTCACACACCCACACCCACACGCACACACACGCACGTGCGCACAAACACACGCACGCGCATACGCACGCACGCACGCATGCACGTACGCACGCACGCACGCACACAAGCACGCACGCACAGACACACCCATGCACAACCTTTAATATTTATCCATAGTTCACACGCACAGGTGCTATATATATCTGTTACATATTGAAATTATGGATGGAAACAGCAGATTTATTTTGCCATGTGTTGGAACTCCAGAGAGCTCTCAAAGGGAACGTCTATTCCGATTCAGTTCTTGCAGCTCAGATTGGTTACATGTGTTTGGTCCGACGATTCATTGATCCGATACCCCTAACCCCTAACCTAACCATAACCGCAAGCACGGGAGCAGGCGCTAGTCCGAGGTGCGGACGCATGTCGAACCAATGCTCCGTCGGACCATAGTATGCCTCCCGCTCAGATTAGAACCTTGATACAAAATGTTCATGTTTCTGTCGGTCTATGAAAAACTTTTCTAGTTATTTCTAGTGGATACAAATCAATTTAGTATTCAATTCATTTCTTCATTATAGTTTACATGCCAAACGTGATTCGAACCGCCGACCCAGGGATCATTGGACGACCTGCTCTACCTCCTGAGCCACAGCCGCCCATAACACGCAAACATGCACACAATGCACACACACATACGTGCTGCTCGTCAAAGGTGATGCCCTTCTATTCAGTCTGCAGTGTTCAGAGGAGACAAAGAGAGATGTCCCTCTTACATGTTAATGGCAATGTTGAGGCCGCCGGGGAGCAGGATGTGAGTGCATGGGTCCACCAACGTGCTGATAGCATGTGTGAGTGTATGGCTCCACTATAGGCCTATTGTGATCCAGTGCGTCATGATGATGGGGGGGCCTTTTGCAGACCAGGATGAATGAAATGTTAGGGGGAGATGATCTCACACAAACTGGCTCTAGATGATCTCACACAAACTGGCTCTATATACGTATAGAACGGAGAGGAGAGCACACACTGTACACCAGTGGTTCCCAAACCTTTTCATGTCAAGGACCCCCAAATTGACACTAATTAGCCCCGCAGACCCCCATTTGAAAAGACATGCAGGGACCCTCTAAGAGAAGATTTTGACGGCTCTAGCAGTGATTCTCCACCCGTTTAATTTCAAGGACCCCCCAGTTTGACATGCATTAGTCTACGGACCCCCATTTAATGGCATTTCTATATCTGGGACCCCCAATTTATTTTGTAAAATCAATGTCTTTCAGGCTAGAGCCGCTAGACTGCCTATGGTTAGTTACCTTTGAACAGCCAGTGCACCGACCGCTGAGTTGGTTGTCATGAAAATCCACTTTAAAAACGACGTGTGTAGAAAAGTATTCCATAGCGGCGATCACAACAACAGCTCGCTCAGCGCACGGCTACTCCCTTCGGGCAGATTCGTCATTGTAAACAATAGGGACTCAATTTCCCAGAACCCTTTGCACCCTGGCACGACGGACCGTTTTGCGATGACGTCATCAAAACGCGTCTCATATCCCGATCTGTCCGGTGGATTGCCCGTATGACTTAAAACTGATTTAAAAACGTGCATTAACTGGGCCATGGCTCAGTGGTCCAGGCACCTTGGCTGGTAATCCAGTCTGGCAGTGTGCCGCGGGTTCGACTCCCGATCTCGACGGCCTTTACTGCATGTCTTCCCCCCATCTCTCTCCCCATTTCCTGTCAGCCTACTGTCTGTCCCTCCATAAAAAAATATAAAATAAAGGTGAAAGCCACAAAAAAAAACACGTTCATTACAATGAAAACATAACTCGGGCAACTCGCGAATCTCAGGGAAAGTGTTCTACAATAAATTAACTCGGGGCAACTCGTGAATAGAAGTCAAAGTGTTAACAGCAAACAGCGTTACTAGACTATAATTTTGTTGATGTTTCTCACTCACATTTCCTTACCTTCATGCTTGGTTTTCCACACACATACCCGGCCTACCCCATTATAAAGGAGTATATAAACCTTAGAATCAAAAATACTACAAATATGAAAGATTCTTTGTCACACTGTCTGTGTGTCAGACATTGATCCCAGCACCATCGTTCACTGTTCCTCTCTCTGGCACCACTAGAATTACATCCTCTGTGTGGGTGGAAAGCAATTACAATGGGTGCAGGTCATTTAGCCATGTGCACGTACATGCACGCGTGTGTGTGCGCGCGTGCTCTCTCTCTCACACGCACGCACACACACACACACACACACACACACACGCACGCACGCGCGCGCGCGCCAAATTGTTTCAATCTTGTTGATTTGTTTTTCTTATTTTAGAATTCAACTTCCTCCAGATCAGGATCTAATTTCCTGACAGTTAACCCACTGGGAACTGTGTGTGTGTGTGTGTGTGTGTGTGTGTGTGTGTGTGTGTGTGTGTGTGTGTGTGTGTGTGTGTGTGTGTGTGTGTGTGTGTGTGTGTGCGCGTGCGACTGTGTGTGTGTGTGTGTGTGTGTGTGTGTGTGTGTGTGTGTGTGTGTGCGTGCGTGCGTGCGTATGCGTGTGTGTGCATGTATAGGTTTAATTCCAGACAGCTGCCAGAGGTTATTGACTCGCTCACCTCAGCACAGCGGGCAATCAAACAGAGAACTTAAGGTCAGATCACACAATGACAAAAAGGCTATGATGGAAACATGGAAGTGTTTTCCTGGAATACTAGAGCGCTCGCCTCCAAACACAGTCACGCCGCGCGTACAGCCGGCTCAGCCTGCTATTCCTAAACGTAACCTACTGCAAGTAAGCTATGTATTTGTATTACTGTACTTAGTGTACTACTGTACAGTACTGTGCACTACTGTATTGAAGTACATGCTTAACCCATTTAGACTTGAGGACGATTCTACAAATGTCTTCTAAATCCTGACAGCTTTCTGAAAAACCTATGTCTCTGTCAGTGGTTTTCATGTCAAGGACCCTCGAAATTATTACCCTCGTCTGAAAATATGTTGTTCCAGGGAGGGAACGTTAAAAACGTTCGCTGTGAAAGCATATATTCAAAGTTTTGCGGCACATTTTCTGGATTTTTCAGAAATAGCAGATCTACAAGTTCGAGCTTGTAGATCTGCTATTTTTCAATAGCTAAAGTAGAACAGTCATAATGCTTAAAACACCAAAAGGGGTTCCCGTCCTTGGTTAAAAGGTTAAATCTAACCATATTCCAATCCTTAACCTCAGTAAAACAGTGCCAAAAACGACATGCCTAACCCTAAACTTATTTCTAACCTTATTCTCTAAAAACCTTACACAAGAACCGCCTCCACCGAGTGGTCAGTGTGAGATCGGCAGAAGAAAATGAGGGTGAGTGTGTGAAGTGAGGCACGCTATTAAAGTCTAACCAAAACTATGGAATGCACTTCCCATTACAATCAGAACTGCAGCAGCACTCCCAATCTTAATCAGAACTGCAGCATCACTCCCAATCTTAATCAGAACTGCAGCATCACTCCCAATCTTAATCAGAACTGCAGCATCACTCCCAATCTTCCGCCATAGTCTGAAAACCCACCTTTTCAGACTCCATCGCGGCCCGTAACACTTACCCTAGCCCCTTAGATAGCACTTTATGTAGACTTAGATAGCATTTTATACAGACTTATAGCATGCACTAGAATTGCCTTTTATGCAGTCATAGCACTTTATAGTATATATGTGTATAGTATATTATATATGTATAGTTTATAGTTTCATTATATAGATATATTCCACTGTTATGTTCTTAGCTTACGCATGTTTCATGATAACTACTTTTTATGTATTTGATGTATTGCCATGCTTTTTGTTCTTGCTTATTGTAAATTGCTCTGGATTAAGAGCGTCTGCTAAATGCCTAAATTGTTGATTAGGTGATGTAATGGTGATGTAAAAACAAACGGTTCCAACACAAACATTAAACGCCATTAACAATAAAGAGACAATAATATTAATATTATGATGTAATGAGGGACAATATGACGTAAATCTTTCCCTTCATTGTCAAAGGCGTTTTTCAAACAAACATTGAAGTAAAAAACATTAACATTAACATTAAACCTGTATATAGGAGGGGCTAGCGCGCCTCCTATATAGTGTTATATAGGAGTGTTATAGTGTTGTACCCTTCCCTTTATTTCTTCTTTCTAATTATTTTGTTCGGCCCAAAATGTTTTGTTTATTGTCATGACTTGTCCTAACCCATTTTGGGCAGGAACCCCTTTTGGTGTTTTAAGCATTGTGTTATACTTTAGCTATTGAAAAATAGCAGATCTACAAGCTCATAGCGCGGCACCGAGTGCCGCGCTACGAGCTTGTAGATCTGCTATTTTTTTTTAATCGTGAAAATGTGGCGCAAATCTTTGAATAATATATTATTACGCGTTTAACTCAAATCTTTGAATAATATATTATTACGCGTTTAACTCAAATCTTTGCTTCTCGGAGGTCACTGGAACAACATATTTTCAGATGGGGGTCGGCGGCCAATTACATATATCTTTGGGGGTCCTTGACATGAAAACCAGAAAACTGTCAGGATTTAGCAGACATTTGTAGAATCGAGCTCTAAAATGGGTTAAATAAATACTTTTTGAACGTCTATGGGGGGAAATGAACCCCCCCCCCCTCAGCGTTCTGAAAGGGGGGCGGGGACTGTGGCGCTACAATGTTGTTTCGGTGGTAAATAAGCCTCAAACTTTTTTTATACTTTGTCATTTTTCTACATGGCTTTTTTTTCCCCACTCCTGCACGTCTCTCTCTATTTTAATCTGTCTCTGTCTTTCTCTCTATTTTAATCTGTCTCTGTCTTTCTCTCTCTATTTTAATCTGTCTCTGTCTTTCCCTCTATTTTAATCTGTCTCTGTCTTTCCCTCTATTTTAATCTGTCTCTGTCTTTCCCTCTATTTTAATCTGTCTCTGTCTTTCTCTCTATTTTAATCTGTCTCTGTCTTTCTCTCTATTTTAATCTGTCTCTGTCTTTCTCTCTATTTCCTTCTCCGTCATAATAGGATTCCCAGATCCAGAGACATGTCCTATTCAATACACACACACACACACACACACACACACACACACACACACACACACACACTGCATAGGGGATTTTCACCCTGCCCCCCCCCCCCCCCCCCCACCCTGCAGAGAACAGTCTCTTTGAAGTAAATAGGACTTTCAGGCACTGTGTCTCTCTCTCGCTGTGTGTGTGTGCGTGTGTGTGTGTGTGTGTGTGTGTGTGTGTGTGTGTGTGTGTGTGTGTGTGTGTGTGTGTGTGTGCGCGCGCAAGTGAGTGTGTCTAGGGGAATAAGCGTTCAGAGAATTCACTGCTGTGTTCCATTACACACACGCACACACGCACGCACGCACACACGCACGCACGCACGCACGCACGCACGCACGCACGCACACACACACACACACACACACACGCACGCACACACTCCTCTGTTTCCGTGTGATATCGTGGTGACACACCAATTTGACAAATGTAAAGTGACAGGCTGTGATGAGAAGCGTTGCTGGCGATGGAGAGAGAGAGAGAGAGAGAGAGAGAGAGAGAGAGAAGAGAGAGAGAGAGAGAGAGAGAGAGAGAGAGAGAGAGAGAGAGAGAGAGAGAGAGAGAGAACTGTAGTGAACGAGAAAGAACACGATGGAAATGGTGTGATCAGTGACAGAAAAACAATGAGAGGTATAAGAGAGAGGGACACACGCACTCACGCACGCACGCACTCACGCACGCACGCACGCACGCACGCACGCACACACGCACGCACGCACGCACGCACGCACGCACGCACGCACGCACGCACGCACGCACGCACGCACGCACGCACGCACGCACGCACGCACAAACACAGATAACATTTCATAGATGAAGCGATTTGATCTAATGACTTTCTCTGATACAGTTACAGAGAGAGAGAGAGAGAGAGAGAGAGAGAGAGAGAGCGAGAGAGAGAGAGAGAGAGAGAGAGAGAGAGAGAGAGAGAGAGAGAGAGAGGCACTGACGAAAACAGAGCCCAGTGTGTGCTTGTAGATCGTCAATTTTGGTGTAGACTGAAAAAAAATGGTTCAAGTACAATTGTAGCTCACATCCGTTCCACTGAGAATAGAGGGTTTCATAAGAGGTTCCATGGACCTGTGTGTCGCTGTGTGGACCAACAGAGATGTTCCATGGACCTGTGTGTCGCTGTGTGGACCAACAGAGAGGTTCCATGGACCTGTGTGTCGCTGTGAACAACAGAGAGGTTCCATGGACCTGTGTGTCGTTGTGTGGACCAACAGAGAGGTTCCATGGACCTGTGTGTCGCTGTGTGGACCAACAGAGAGGTTCCATGGACCTGTGTGTCGCTGTGTGGACCAACAGAGAGGTGACATGGACCTGTGTGTCGTTGTGTGGACCGACAGAGAGGTTCCATGGACCTGTGTGTCGCTGTGTGGACCAACAGAGAGGTTCCATGGACCTGTGTGTCGTTGTGTGGACCAACAGAGAGGTTCCATGGACCTGTGTGTCGCTGTGTGGACCAACAGAGAGGTTCCATGGACCTGTGTGTCGCTGTGTGGACCGACAGAGAGGTGACATGGACCTGTGTGTCGCTGTGTGGACCGACAGAGAGGTGACATGGACCTGTGTGTCTCTGTGTGGACCAACAGAGAGGTTCCATGGACCTGTGTGTCGCTGTGTGGACCGACAGAGAGGTGACATGGACCTGTGTGTCGCTGTGTGGACCGACAGAGAGGTGACATGGACCTGTGTGTCGCTGTGTGGACCAACAGAGAGGTTCCATGGACCTGTGTGTCGCTGTGTGGACCGACAGAGAGGTTCCATGGACCTGTGTGTCGCTGTGTGGACCGACAGAGAGGTGACATGGACCTGTGTGTCGCTGTGTGGACCGACAGAGAGGTGACATGGACCTGTGTGTCTCTGTGTGGACCAACAGAGAGGTTCCATGGACCGATGAGCTCAGATGGGGTGGAACGGTGGAGCGTTCAACTTCTGACCGTCCTGAGGGAGAAGCAGAACTTCTGACCGCCCTGAGGGAGAAGCAGAACTTCTGACCGCCCTGAGGGAGAAGCAGAACTTCTGACCGCCCTGAGGGAGAAGCAGAACTTCTGACCGTCCTGAGGGAGAAGCAGAACTTCTGACCGCCCTGAGGGAGAAGCAGAACTTCTGACCGCCCTGAGGGAGAAGCAGAACTTCTGACCGTCCTGAGGGAGAAGCAGAACTTCTGACCGCCCTGAGGGAGAAGCAGAACTTCTGACCGTCCTGAGGGAGAAGCAGAACTTCTGACCGTCCTGAGGGAGAAGCAGAACTTCTGACCGCCCTGAGGGAGAAGCAGAGACGATCACACCCAGACGCTGATGTGGAGCTGCTGCTGTATCGACCACGCTGGAGAGGCCTGTAGGACCAAACAGTATAGTTAGGCTGACCACTGCGACCAGATTTGACTGAGGGGCTGCCATCATGCATGAGGAGAAAAACTGAAATTATTTGTATTATTTGGTTCTATGTGTACACTTTCAGACTTACAGACCTGTATAAGGTTCCATGTACACTCTCAGAGTTACAGACGTGTAAGGTCCATCTGGTTCCATTTGTACACTCAGAGTTACAGACGTGTAAGGTCCATCTGGTTCCATTTGTACACTCTCAGAGTTACAGACCCATAAGGGTCCATCTGGTTCCATTTGTATACTCTCAGAGTTACAGACATGTAAGGTCCATTTGGTTCCATTTGTACACTCTCAGAGTTACAGACGTGTAAGGTCCATCTGGTTCCATTTGTACACTCTTAGAGTTACAGACGTGTAAGGTCCATTTGGTTCCATTTGTACACTCAGAGTTACAGACGTGTAAGGTCCATCTGGTTCCATTTGTACACTCAGAGTTACAGACGTGTAAGGTCCATTTGGTTCCATTTGTACACTCTCAGAGTTACAGACGTGTAAGGTCCATTTGGTTCCATTTGTACACTCTCAGAGTTACAGACGTGTAAGGTCCATTTGGTTCCATTTGTACACTCTCAGAGTTACAGACCCATAAGGGTCCATTTGGTTCCATTTGTACACTCTCAGAGTTACAGACGTGTAAGGTCCATTTGGTTCCATTTGTACACTCTCAGAGTTACAGACCCATAAGGGTCCTTTTGGTTCCATTTGTACACTCTCAGAGTTACAGACGTGTAAGGTCCATCTGGTTCCATTTGTACACTCTCAGAGTTACAGACGTGTAAGGTCCATCTGGTTCCATTTGTACACTCAGAGTTACAGACGTGTAAGGTCCATTTGGTTCCATTTGTACACTCTCAGAGTTACAGACGTGTAAGGTCCATCTGGTTCCATTTGTACACTCAGAGTTACAGACGTGTAAGGTCCATTTGGTTCCATTTGTACACTCTCAGAGTTACAGACCCATAAGGGTCCTTTTGGTTCCATTTGTACACTCTCAGAGTTACAGACGTGTAAGGTCCATTTGGTTCCATTTGTACACTCTCAGAGTTACAGACCCATAAGGGTCCTTTTGGTTCCATTTGTACACTCTCAGAGTTACAGACCCATAAGGGTCCATTTGGTTCCATTTGTACACTCTCAGAGTTACAGACGTGTAAGGTCCATTTGGTTCCATTTGTACACTCTCAGAGTTACAGACGTGTAAGGTCCATTTGGTTCCATTTGTACACTCTCAGAGTTACAGACCTATAAGGGTCCATTTGGTTCCATTTG
>NW_027637049.1:0-12500 GCF_951216825.1 Electrona antarctica | reverse complement strand
ACTGGAGATGGTGTGATGTGAGACAGTCCAGAGGCTCCAGGCTCCACGAGGCTCTCCTCAGTGCCAACAGAGACTCCCAGCTGAGCGGATCAGCCAGCCAGCCGGGCCGGGGGGACAGCACTGCCACGGAGAGGAGAGGAGAGGAGAGAGAGGGGATGTGAAGAGAGAAGAGAGGGTTACCGTACGGGACCGACCGACCGTCCGCTGCCTGCCTGCGCATGGTGGGACCGTGCTGGGGAGGGATAGTCCCACCGGAGCCGTGCTGGGGAGGGATAGTCTCACCGGAGCCTCCTCCTCATGAGAGGATCATCATCTGTCACCAAGAGGGGTTCATTCATCTTTTGGTTTATTGAATTTGGCCCTGGAGCGATTGATTACAGATTGTATAGCAGCCTATAGTCAGTATGGCTAATTCAGTCAATCAGTAATTGTACTGTGGCTACGGTACGGTACTGTGACTCATGCAGGATTTTGCCGAGACGCAGGTGTTGTTTGTTTAGGCTATTATTTATATTAGTGGCACGCCGAGATTCCCGGACGGACACTTGGGATGTAGCCTCTAGGCTACTTGTTACGATGTGGAGTTAATAAGAATAAAATGCGTTTGGAATTCTTCATTCCGTGGAATATGGAATCCGAGAGGACCGGTTGAGCTTTCATTCAACTGTCTGGGAAACCCACTCATCGATGCATGGGGTTTGTTTTGTGAATCAAGCAGTGCTTTGCAACGTATAGGCTACAATGTGGATTTAAAATCAACTCCAGAGGGCTGACAGACTGACAGACAGACAGTGAAAAGTCTCCACACACAGCTCCTCCACTCCAGACGGAATGACATGCATTTGTTTCGCCTAGTATATATATCCGTCAAGGACCTGCAGGTATATCTCCCGCGCAGGCTGCACGGGGAGCGCGCACCGCTCAGCACTCCGCGGGAAACTTTGTGATCATTTGGGGAGGATGACAGCGGCGGCACAGCTCGCCTCCTCCTCCTCCTCCTCCTGTTGTGCACAGACGCACAGACTGTAGCCTAATTAATTACAATTAGACGGTTTTGTTTGTCCTCCATTGGAAGTGTGCTGTCTGTGGACAGAATGTGTTTCCACCCCGCGGACCCCCTGTGAGGCACAGAGAATGTTTCCACCCCGCGGACCCCCAGCGCGGCTGGACTCTGGAGGGGAGAGCGCCGAGCTGGGACCACAGGTGTTCTGAGTGAAAAGGTAGGTTGGCTAAAATAGGACATTTCTCAGTCACAACAATACACTAAAAACACAGTTTGTAGTTTTATTTCTCGTTGTGCCTGCCATTCAGTGGCAAAAAACACAGCTTGTCATTAGCCTAGGCCTACTATTAAAACAATATTTAATATATCACAGCCCTATACAAACAACAAGTGCACATTTTAAAGCAACTGCTTTAGGTGTCCACACATGCCATGGTGATATATCCAGCGTCTAGCCTATATTTGTGTGTTCTGACAACTATAACGTTCACTGGTTTCAGGTGCAAACTATTGAATTAACAAACATGCAGAGTTGAATTTATAGGCCAGTGGGTCCCAAACTTTTTCATGTCACGGACCCCCCAAATTGACACTAATTAGCCCTGCGGACCCCCATGTGAAAACATATGCCAGGGACCCCCCCCCCCCCCCCCCATAAGACAAGATTTGTACGGCTCTAGCAGTGATTCTCAACCCGTTTCATTTCAAGGACCCCCAGTTTGAAATGCATTAGTCTACGGACCCCCCATTTAATGCCATTTCTATCTCTGGGACCCCCAGTTTATATTGTAAAATCAATGTTAATTTAACTCTGAGAGTGTACAAATGGAGAGTGTACAAATGGAACCAAATGGACCTGTTAGGGTCCATTTGAACCCCTAATTGCTCCCGATATGCTGGTTTTCCTCCGGCATCGGTGTGTGAATGGTGATTGGGTGAATGTAATCTATGTAAAGCGCCTTGGATAATGGCGCTATATAAATGCACCACTTAACACACACACACACACACACACACACACACACACACACACACACACACACACACACACACACACACACACCGTGACTAATGTTAATATTGGTTACCCTGAGACCTATAATATATATGCTTTATCCCCCCAAGTGATTTGCAAGCATATTCTACATGATCTCTGGCCTGATCTCATATGAAACTGAACAGTTATACTCATACACAGATTAACTCCACCGCCGCTGTGTATCTGTCCCGAAGAAATGTTGCCCTGTAAGCTGAATCCATTGAAATGTTGCCCTGTAAGCTGAATCCATTGAAATGTTGCCCTGTAAGCTGAATCCATTGAAATGTTGCCCTGTAAGCTGAATCCATTGAAATGTTGCCCTGTAAGCTGAATCCATTGCATTGACCTCACTTTCCATCTCTCTCCTTCCACCCAGTGACTCCCGAGTCCCAAAATATGCCGACGAGCTGTGGATAGAGAGAGCCTGCTGGGGCCTGCGGGTGGAGTAAACCTCCCCCCCACTCCCTGTATCGCCACCCCCAACACCAACCCCACCCACCCATCCCTTTCCCCTCCTTGTCTGGACTGACTGGACTCTCCCTGTCCACGTCCTCGGCGCATCCCGCCCCGCCCCGCTCCATTCCCTGCCGTACTATACTCCTCTGTCCTACTCTTTCCCACCTTGCGCCAGAGCCATCTAATAGAAGAGTTACGACATTGAGGGGGCGGAAACCGAGCGCTCGAGCTCTGTTCATGCAGCCTGGATGGAGAGGGACAAGCTGGAGTTGGAAATACATTGTTTTCAACGAGGGCGGCGCAAACAAGAGCTATTTTAAGCATGTGTGCAACATGACAACTGTTTTAAAGTGTTGTACAGTAACAACTAAACTCTCTCTATTGTTTATGTTGTACTATTACTACAAAACAATCTAAAACAAAAGGGATTTAAGATCATTAAAGCTGGGCTGTTGCCTGAGTCCAATGCATTTCTGCCTACTTCCGGTCCAGGACTTGTCCCAGTTGGTTGTCCCCATTCTCAATAGAAGTCTATGTAGGAGAGCCACCATTGGACTGAAGCCCCATGAAGTGAACGCAGTTTGCGTAACTCTGTCCATATCTAAGGCTCTGCCTTGCGCCAGCCTCTGCCCCCCCCCCCCCTCCCCACCCCCGCTCCCCCACCCCCCCCACAGTCCACATGCAGGCCAAGAAGCGGTACCTGCTTGTGTCTGTGGGGGCCGGTCTACTCTTGCTCGTGTACCTGTGGGGGCTGCAGATCGGCGACTTCCAGCAGCAGTCATCGTACCAGCTGGACCAGCACCAGTACCAGTATTACTACCAGCAGCACGACCACGACCAGACCCCCGGGCTCTACTGGCCGCAGCACCGTCCCCAACCACAACCACAGCAGCCCCGGGCCCCTTCCAGGCAGCCCCGGGCCCCTCCCAGCCAGCCCCGGGCCCCTCCCAGGGGCCCCCGCCAGCCCAGGCGCTGGCCAGAGACAACGGAGCCGCTGGAGCCTTACCTGGAGGACGGAGAACAGGAGGTAACGACCAAGAGGGCTGGGTTGGAATGGGAGTAACGTGACTGGGAACAGTGGTGGAAAAAAGTACTCCGTGTTTTACTTAAAACCCATTTAGACCTGAGATTCTACAAAAATGTCTTCGACAGTTTTCTGAAAAACCCTATGTTTCTATCAGTCGTTCTCAAACTATTTCATGTCAAGGACCCCCACAAATATATGTAATTGGCCGCCGACCCCCCCCCCCCCCATCTGAAAATATGTTGTTCCAGGGACGCCACCTGGAACAACAACGTTCGCTCTGAAAGAATATATATTCATGATTCAAGATTTGCAACACATTTTCACGATTTTTCAAAAATAGCAGATCTACAAGTTCGTAGAGCGGCACTTGGTGCCGCGCTATGAAATTTATTGAAATTTATTGAAATTTATTGAAAAGTTTTCCAGCACAGGATGAAATCCTCTACGCCAGACTCATAACAGACATAAATACATATTAAAATTCACAAGTACATACATACTGAGCTTGTAAATCTGCTTGTAAATCTGCTATTTTTAGGCTTGTAGATCTTTTTGTCAAATTCCATTGTCCCTCTGTGTGATACAAAAACCCTGTCTCCAGACAAGGAGTTGGTTTGGCCCAAAAGCCCTGTCCCCAGACAAGGAGTTGGTTTGGCCCAAATTGGCACCAATCAGTGGTTGCAGGTGTGTTTCCTGGCAAACCTATTTAAAGTCTTGAGCCCCATTTTGACTGTTTGATGATCCAGAGTATAGTCATGGTGAGAGAGATGGTGGTTGATGTGTTTGCGTGAATAAAGAACCCATAGTTTGTAGCTTGCAGTTTGTAGTTTGTCCATAAACCACCCAGCAAGCGTGCAACTCCTGTGGGCATGTACCAGTTACCACAATCAGTTGGTCTTGGTCCCTTTTTGAGACAATGTGTGGTCATCTTGTCACTCACAACATATCTATACCTTTTTTTCCTTTTTGAATCTATGACTGACAGTCAGGAATGCACAGAACAGTAGGCTACAGTAACATTTTTTTTAAATACCGTTTTTATTAGGCATTTTGTAATGTGAAAAATAATCTACAAATAAGCAGTATAAAGCGGGAAAAAAAATAGTGACAGATAAATTATGTAAATGTTCCAGATGAATACAAATAAAAAAGGTATATAAATGTGATAAACAAGAAAAAAAATCTGTGACAGATGGAACAACAAATGGAAAACAAAGACAACAGTACAGTAAGTTTATGTTGATATTTAATGATTTGATCATTCTCCATGTGCATACATGTGCACCTCTGTGCGTGCGTGCGTGTGCACGTGTGTGTGTGTGTGTGTCAAAAACAGGCTAAAGAACTCTTTTGTACACCAGTCTGTTCTGCTTTTAAACCAAAATTGGTAAACCAAGAGGATATGTTCTATTGTTCTTGTTCCTGTCTGCTTCTGTGATGTGTGTCCTGTAATGTATCTTTTGTAATGTATTGTGTATGTCTTGTCTGCTGACAATAACGTTGTATCGTATCTTATCGTCCGTTCTCGCAGGAGGACAGCCCTCGGCTCCACCACCAGCACACCTCGCCCCACGAGCGCCGGGCGATCCGCGACAACATCTACAAGAACCACCGCTGCCGCATGGAGACGTGCTTCGACTTCGCCCGCTGCCAGACGCACGGCTTCCGCATCTACGTCTACCCCCCGCAGCGCGGAGACGGCGGCCAGATCTCCGAGACCTACCAGAAGATCCTGTCCTCCGTGGAGGAGTCCCGCTTCCACACCGCCGACCCGTCGCAGGCGTGCCTGTTCGTGCTGACCGTGGACACCCTGGACAGGGACCGGCTGTCGCCGCGCTACGCGCAGAACGTGCGCGCGCGCATCCAGAGCCTGCCCAACTGGAACGACGGCCGGAACCACCTCATCTTCAACCTGTACTCGGGAAGCTGGCCGGACTACACGGAGGACCTGGGCTTCGAGGTGGGCCAGGCCATGCTGGCCAAGGCCAGCGTGGACGTGGGGAACTTCAGGCCCGGCTTCGACATCTCCATCCCACTGTTCTCCAAGGACCACCCGCTGAAGGGAGGAGGAGGAGGCGGGGGCAAGGGCTACCTGCCGCTCAACGACATGCCGCCCTCCAGGAAGTACCTGCTGGTTTTTAAGGGGAAGCGCTACCTGACCGGCATCGGGTCCGAGACCAGGAACGCTCTGTATCACATCCACAACGGGCAGGATATCGTCCTGCTGACCACCTGCAAGCACGGCAAGGACTGGGAGAAGCACAAGGACGCCCGCTGTGACCGGGATAACGAAGAATACTCACGGTAAGATCTAGACGTCATTTATTCTTCTTCTTCTTCTTTAATGCTTCCGAGTGTGTCTTGGTTTGCAGTGGGATACTCTTTGCCTTTGATCATCCGTACCGAATTTGTGATGATTTTCAGTGATCGTCTTCTTCTCTGTCTTTGCCTTTTCATGCAATGTCTGTGGTTCACATGAGAATGCCTTTAATTAAGGGCATGTGTTGTGTGTTGTTGCACCGAAAAATAGCAGATTTAAAAGCTCAAAACGTGTTTCTAAATCGACTATTTTCACGTGTCGACTGTTTTCACGTGTGCAGCATTGTTGTTATTGTCTCATGGTAACACTGAGTGGGCGTGTTACCGCTTGTGGGGGTGTGTGTGCGGGGGGGGGGGGGGGCTACTGTTTATGCTATTGCCCTGGAGTATCTGTCATGTAATTGAGAGCAATTTTGGAGGTTTGCGATTCAATGATTTGGTTCCTCCCCTGTTTTCCATTTTAATAATGGGTTAGGGTTTGGGGGTCAGGGTGGACGTCGGACCACCGCTACGCACCCTTAACGCTGTTGATTAGCGGATATTACATCTGTTGAAAAACTTCACCGACGTCTCTCCTGTTACTGAGAAGTGTTGAGAGCAGCTGGTACCCAGGTCGGGTTAATCTAGGGCAGCCTGTACCCAGGTCGGGTTAATCTAGGGCAGCCGGTACCCAGGTCGGGTTAATCTAGGGCAGCCTGTACCCAGGTCGGGTTAATCTAGGGCAGCTGGTACCCAGGTCGGGTTAATCTAGGGCAGCCGGTACCCAGGTCGGGTTAATCTAGGGCAGCCGGTACCCAGGTCGGGTTAATCTAGGGCAGCCTGTACCCAGGTCGGGTTAATGTAGGGCAGCCTGTACCCAGGTCGGGTTAATCTAGGGCAGCCTGTACCCAGGTCGGGTTAATCTAGGGCAGCCTGTACCCAGGTCGGGTTAATGTAGGGCAGCCTGTACCCAGGTCGGGTTAATCTAGGGCAGCCAGTACCCAGGTCGGGTTAATCTAGGGCAGCCTGTACCCAGGTCGGGTTAATGTAGGGCAGCCTGTACCCAGGTCGGGTTAATCTAGGGCAGCCAGTACCCAGGTCGGGTTAATCTAGGGCAGCCTGTACCCAGGTCGGGTTAATCTAGGGCAGCCGGTACCCAGGTCGGGTTAATCTAGGGCAGCCGGTACCCAGGTCGGGTTAATCTAGGGCAGCTGGTACCCAGGTCGGGTTAATCTAGGGCAGCCGGTACCCAGGTCGGGTTAATCTAGGGCAGCCGGTACCCAGGTCGGGTTAATCTAGGGCAGACTGTACCCAGGTCGGGTTAATCTAGGGCAGCCGGTACCCAGGTCGGGTTAATCTAGGGCAGCCTGTACCCAGGTCGGGTTAATCTAGGGCAGCCGGTACCCAGGTCGGGTTAATCTAGGGCAGCTGGTACCCAGGTCGGGTTAATCTAGAGCAGCCGGTACCCAGGTCGGGTTAATCTAGGGCAGCCTGTACCCAGGTCGGGTTAATCTAGAGCAGTCGGTACCCAGGTCGGGTTAATCTAGGGCAGCCTGTACCCAGGTCGGGTTAATCTAGGGCAGCCGGTACCCAGGTCGGGTTAATCTAGGGCAGCCTGTACCCAGGTCGGGTTAATCTAGGGCAGCCTGTACCCAGGTCGGGTTAATCTAGGGCAGCCTGTACCCAGGTCGGGTTAATCTAGGGCAGCCGGTACCCAGGTCGGGTTAATCTAGGGCAGCCGGTACCCAGGTCGGGTTAATCTAGGGCAGCTGGTACCCAGGTCGGGTTAATCTAGGGCAGCCGGTACCCAGGTTGGGTTAATCTAGGGCAGCCGGTACCCAGGTCGGGTTAATCTAGGGCAGCTGGTACCCAGGTCGGGTTAATCTAGGGCAGCTGGTACCCAGGTCGGGTTAATCTAGGGCAGCCAGTACCCAGGTCGGGTTAATCTAGGGCAGCTGGTACCCAGGTCGGGTTAATCTAGGGCAGCCGGTACCCAGGTTGGGTTAATCTAGGGCAGCTGGTACCCAGGTCGGGTTAATCTAGGGCAGCCAGTACCCAGGTCGGGTTAATCTAGGGCAGCCGGTACCCAGGTCGGGTTAATCTAGGGCAGCCGGTACCCAGGTCGGGTTAATCTAGGGCAGCCGGTACCCAGGTCGGGTTAATCTAGGGCAGCTGGTACCCAGGTCGGGTTAATCTAGGGACAGCTGGTACCCAGGTCGGGTTAATCTAGGGCAGCCTGTACCCAGGTCGGGTTAATCTAGGACAGCTGGTACCCAGGTCGGGTTAATCTAGGGCAGCCGGTACCCAGGTCGGGTTAATCTAGGGCAGCCTGTACCCAGGTCGGGTTAATCTAGGACAGCTGGTACCCAGGTCGGGTTAATCTAGGGCAGCTGGTACCCAGGTCGGGTTAATCTAGGGCAGCCTGTACCCAGGTCGGGTTAATCTAGGACAGCTGGTACCCAGGTCGGGTTAATCTAGGGCAGCCTGTACCCAGGTCAGGTTAATCTAGGGCAGCTGGTACCCAGGTCGGGTTAATCTAGGACAGCCGGTACCCAGGTCGGGTTAATCTAGGGCAGCCGGTACCCAGGTCAGGTTAATCTAGGGCAGCCTGTACCCAGGTCAGGTTAATCTAGGGCAGCTGGTACCCAGGTCGGGTTAATCTAGGGCAGCCAGTACCCAGGTCGGGTTAATCTAGGGCAGCTGGTACCCAGGTTGGGTTAATCTAGGGCAGCTGGTACCCAGGTTGGGTTAATCTAGGGCAGCTGGTACCCAGGTCGGGTTAATCTAGGGCAGCTGGTACCCAGGTTGGGTTAATCTAGGGCAGCTGGTACCCAGGTCGGGTTAATCTAGGGCAGCTGGTACCCAGGTTGGGTTAATCTAGGGCAGCTGGTACCCAGGTCGGGTTAATCTAGGGCAGCCGGTACCCAGGTCGGGTTAATCTAGGGCAGCCGGTACCCAGGTTGGGTTAATCTAGGGCAGCTGGTACCCAGGTCGGGTTAATCTAGGGCAGCTGGTACCCAGGTCGGGTTAATCTAGGGCAGCTGGTACCCAGGTCGGGTTAATCTAGGGCAGCTGGTACCCAGGTCGGGTTAATCTAGGGCAGCTGGTACCCAGGTCGGGTTAATCTAGGGCAGCCGGTACCCAGGTCGGGTTAATCTAGGGCAGCCGGTACCCAGGTCGGGTTAATCTAGGGCAGCCGGTACCCAGGTTGGGTTAATCTAGGGCAGCTGGTACCCAGGTCGGGTTAATCTAGGGCAGCTGGTACCCAGGTCGGGTTAATCTAGGGCAGCTGGTACCCAGGTCGGGTTAATCTAGGGCAGCTGGTACCCAGGTCGGGTTAATCTAGGGCAGCTGGTACCCAGGTCGGGTTAATCTAGGGCAGCTGGTACCCAGGTCGGGTTAATCTAGGGCAGCCTGTACCCAGGTCGGGTTAATCTAGGGCAGCCTGTACCCAGGTCGGGTTAATCTAGGACAGCTGGTACCCAGGTCGGGTTAATCTAGGGCAGCTGGTACCCAGGTCGGGTTAATCTAGGGCAGCTGGTACCCAGGTCGGGTTAATCTAGGGCAGCTGGTACCCAGGTCGGGTTAATCTAGGGCAGCCTGTACCCAGGTCGGGTTAATCTAGGGCAGCCTGTACCCAGGTCGGGTTAATCTAGGACAGCTGGTACCCAGGTCGGGTTAATCTAGGGCAGCCGGTACCCAGGTCGGGTTAATCTAGGGCAGCTGGTACCCAGGTCAGGTTAATCTAGGGCAGCCTGTACCCAGGTCAGGTTAATCTAGGGCAGCTGGTACCCAGGTCGGGTTAATCTAGGGCAGCCGGTACCCAGGTCGGGTTAATCTAGGGCAGCTGGTACCCAGGTTGGGTTAATCTAGGGCAGCTGGTACCCAGGTTGGGTTAATCTAGGGCAGCTGGTACCCAGGTCGGGTTAATCTAGGGCAGCTGGTACCCAGGTTGGGTTAATCTAGGGCAGCTGGTACCCAGGTCGGGTTAATCTAGGGCAGCTGGTACCCAGGTTGGGTTAATCTAGGGCAGCTGGTACCCAGGTCGGGTTAATCTAGGGCAGCCGGTACCCAGGTCGGGTTAATCTAGGGCAGCCGGTACCCAGGTTGGGTTAATCTAGGGCAGCTGGTACCCAGGTCGGGTTAATCTAGGGCAGCTGGTACCCAGGTCGGGTTAATCTAGGGCAGCTGGTACCCAGGTCGGGTTAATCTAGGGCAGCCTGTACCCAGGTCGGGTTAATCTAGGGCAGCTGGTACCCAGGTCGGGTTAATCTAGGGCAGCCTGTACCCAGGTCGGGTTAATCTAGGGCAGCTGGTACCCAGGTTGGGTTAATCTAGGGCAGCTGGTACCCAGGTCGGGTTAATCTAGGGCAGCCGGTACCCAGGTCGGGTTAATCTAGGGCAGCTGGTACCCAGGTCAGGTTAATCTAGGGCAAAGTTTAGTAAAGCACTTTAATTTCAAGCAGGCAGGCTGTGTATATTATGACATTTTTCAATTGCCTTGGGAGACGAGCTGTTGCTGCCAAGCCCCGTGCTGTAATATGCAGGGATAACACTCGCTCACACACAGAGGTGTGTATGTATGTATGTGCGCATGTGTGTGTGTGCGTGTGTGTGTACGTGCACTGCAAACGTACGTACGTGCGTGACAGACCACAGAGGGGTTGAAGAGGCATCAACTGTTGAGAGCTTTGTCAGCTTCAGCAGCAAGTCAGTCGGAAGAAAAGTATTCTGAGCCAAACAAAGAGACGAGTTCACCTTTTAGAGAATGTTTTCTCCTCCTCAGAGAGATAACAGTTGAAAGAAAGGAAATCAATGTTGTGAAGAAAGGGATGGGAAACAAGATGGAAAAGCTCTTTCGCTTTCAGAGCGTGTGTTAAGCTGTTGAGTTATCTGTTGCATATAGACTACAGATTCAGACAGCAAAATGGAACATACATACGTCTTGGATCCATCCAAAACAATATTTCAAAGGCCCGTGTGTGACTATTGGAGTGGTATTACCCATTCATAGTCTAGATTTTCGGTGGTGAGGTGACTACCGCTCCGGTGGTGAGGTGACCACCGCTCCGGTGTTGAGGTGACCACCGCTCCGGTGTTGAGGAGGTGAGGTGGTGAGGTAGTAGGACATCCTCAATTCCTGATAGCATAATTTGACTGGATGGTGATTACAGATCGTCAAGTGCATAGAAAGTAGGGCTCCCCACATTTTTTATTTTATGGATATAATCATCCAAGTGTTTAGTTGAAATGTGCTGGCTTGACATGATGGTTTAATCATTTTCACGATCAAACGATTCACTCCAGCTACCACCGGGTACCCTGGATAGAGTTGGATAGATTGACCCAAATGTTAGTCAAAGTCGTACGATTTGTCACACACATTACCGCAGTGAAATGTGTTCTCTGCATTTGACCCATCTCTCTTTGAGCACTGAGCCGCCTCCAAGGAGCGGTGAGCTGCAGCAAGGAGCGGTGAGCCTGCAGCCAAGGAGCGGTGAGCCGCAACCAAGAGCGGTGAGCTGCAGCCGTGCCTCGCTCGGGAATCATTTGATCATTTGATTAGTTGATTTGACCCCACAATGCAGAGACGAAATGTTTTTAAAATCGTCATGGGGGTGCACGCCGCAACGGGGGAAAAAAGTTGTCGTTTTTTTCATTCCACCCTAAACCCAAGCGTTTAGGTTCTAAACACTTATTTGTAACACTCTTTAAACGTGTCACAGTCCTTTGTAGATTATAAGAGCATGTTTGTTTAAATGCCATGATTGCAGCACTGAGTCATCTGGTTGGCTACTCCTTTTCATGTGAACAAGTAACCTAAGCAGAGTGCAGTACTGAGTACTGTACCCTACCTGGCAGGTTAAACAAGATTAGCATTTGAATGCGGACAAAAGGTGTTAACGTGCGTTCAGACTTGGATGGTTAGAGCTGCGCGATTACATACAAAGTCAATGCAAAGACGAGAATTGCGCGAACGGGGCGCGGTACAAACGGGACGAACCGACTAGGCGAATATACTGTATACATATTCAGGTCTAATTCATCATGGGGGCTCGAGCCCCGCCGCCCCCACGGAGGGGGGCTCGAGCCCCGCCGCCCCCACGGAGTCTACGTCACTGGTCCTCAGGTCTAATTCATCATGGGGGCTCGAGCCCCGCCGCCCCCACGGAGTCTACGTCACTGGTCCTCAGGTCTAATTCATCATGGGGGCTCGAGCCCCGCCGCCCCCACGGAGTCTACGTCACTGGTCCTCAGGTCTAATTCATCATGGGGCTCGAGCCCCGCCACCCCCACGGAGTCTACGTCACTGGTCCTCAGGTCTAATTCATCATGGGGCTCGAGCCCCGCCGCCCCCACGGAGGTCTACGTCACTGGTCCTCAGGTCTAAATACAGCCCCGCCGCCCCCACGGAGTCTACGTCATCATGGGGCTCGAGCCCGCCGCCCCCACGGAGTCTACGTCATCATGGGGGCTCGAGCCCCGCCGCCCCCACGGAGAGTCTACGTCACTGGTCCTCAGGTCTAAATACAGCCCACCACGGTGGTCTAAATACAGCCCACCACGGAGTCTACGTCACTGCCACAATGTCTGGTCGAATGTTGCCATCTTGGAGGAGACTAAAGTGGTTACAGATGTATTTAAGTGATCACTCATATGCAAAGAACAATGTGGTG
>NW_027637050.1:72500-131270 GCF_951216825.1 Electrona antarctica | reverse complement strand
TTACAACAATTATGTAGCCTAAATATTACATGTTATGAGCTACTTCCTGTCAAGAAATTCCTTGCAGGTGATGTTTTTTTCTAAGTGCTGGAGTTTGGAAGCGCTCGTTGACTATCACTCAACAGCCCATGTGTACCACCTGTTTAGAATTTGCACATAATGCAGGATGCAGCAGGACATTGCTTTACTGATAACGAGCGCTTCCAAACTCTTGACACTTCTTTCTTGACATGAAGTAGCTGAAAACATGTGGATTTTTGTTAAACAAACACATTGCAAATAGAAAGAGGATATAATTCAAGCTTTCTGTACAGCTGCAATGTTGGTGAGTTTGACGTCGTTTAATACAATTTAATAGCATGACTGTTCTGTTTGGATGAATGGGCTGTCTATGGGAAGTTGCACCTAGTTAGCACCTTGCTGATTGGATGAATGGGCTGTCTATGGGAAGTTGCACCTAGTTAGCACCTTGCTGATTGGATGAATGGGCTGTCTATGGGAAGTTGCACCTAGTTAGCACCTTGCTGATTAGATGAATGGGCTGTCTATGGGAAGTTGCACCTAGTTAGCACCTTGCTGATTGGATGAATGGGCTGTCTAATAAGTTGCACCTAGTTAGCACCTTGCTGATTGGATGAATGGGCTGTCTATGGGAAGTTGCACCTAGTTAGCACCTTGCTGATTGGATGAATGGGCTGTCTATGGGAAGTTGCACCTAGTTAGCACCTTGCTGATTGGATGAATGGGCTGTCTATGGGAAGTTGCACCTAGTTAGCACCTTGCTGATTGGATGAATGGGCTGTCTATGGGAAGTTGCACCTAGTTAGCACCTTGCTGATTGGATGAATGGGCTGTCTATGGGAAGTTGCACCTAGTTAGCACCTTGCTGATTGGATGAATGGGCTGTCTATGGGAAGTTGCACCTAGTTAGCACCTTGCTGATTGGATGAATGGGCTGTCTATGGGAAGTTGCACCTAGTTAGCACCTTGCTGATTGGATGAATGGGCTGTCTATGGGAAGTTGCACCTAGTTAGCACCTTGCTGGCAAGATGGCTGTCGTGTGCATATTGTCACTTTTTCCTGGTTTGCTGTTTCTTCAGACAAATATATATTTGTTGAATGGTGGCGCCTTGCGCAGAAAACAGCAGATTTTGATTTGTATGATGTTTTTCTTCAGATGATCACACGCCAGGGAAAGGGGCCAGTAAACAGATACTACAAGGTCTGCCTGCCTGCCTGCCTGCCTGCCTGCGTGCCTGCCTGCCTGCCTGCCTGCCCTGCCTGCCTGCCCTGCCTGCCTGCCTGCCTGCCTGCCTGCCTGCCTGCCCTGCCTGCCTGCCCTGCCTGCGTGCCCTGCCTGCCTGCCCTGCCTGCCTGCCTGCCCTGCCTGCCGTACTGCTCTGTGTGATGATAGAGGATTCCTGCCTGCAGGGTGGAGGTGTGGCCAGTAGGTGGCAGCCATGCACTGTCAACCACAGAGAGTGTGTGTGTGTGTGTGTGTGTGTGTGTGTGTGTGTGTGTGTGTGTGTGTGTGTGTGTGTGTGTGTGTGTGTGTGTGTGTGTGTGTGTGTGTGTGTGTGTGTGTGTGTGTGTGTGTGTGTGTGTGTGTGTGTGTGTGTGCGCGTATGCGTGTGTATATTATGTGTGTGCAGCGAGATGATCACCGACATTTTCAGCATTTAATTCAATTTCAGCAATTTCTATTTATATTAGGATAAATGTGCGCGACTGTAAAGACGAAACGGAAGTTTCCGCTTTATATTTACTCATGATCAGAGCTTCCGTTGCTCCAGGCTGTATGACGGAAGCATTTATATTTTACTCATGATCAGAGCTTCCGTTGCTCCAGACTGTATGACGGAAGCATTTATATTTTACTCATGATCAGAGCTTCCATTGCTCCAGACTGTATGACGGAAGCATTTATATTTTACTCATGATCAGAGCTTCCGTTGCTCCCGACTGTATGACGGAAGCATTTATATTTTACTCATGATCAGAGCTTCCGTTGCGCCAGACTGTATGACGGAAGCATTTATATTTTACTCATGATCAGAGCTTCCGTTGCGCCAGACTGTATGACGGAAGCATTTATATTTTACTCATGATCAGAGCTTCCGTCGCTCCAGACTGTATGACGGAAGCATTTATATTTTACTCATGATCAGAGCTTCCGTTGCTCCAGGCTGTATGACGGAAGCATTTATATTTTACTCATGATCAGAGCTTCCGTTGCTCCAGACTGTATGACGGAAGCATTTATATTTTACTCATGATCAGAGCTTCCGTTGCTCCAGACTGTATGACGGAAGCATTTATATTTACTCATGATCAGAGCTTCCGTTGCTCCAGACTGTATGACGGAAGCATTTATATTTTACTCATGATCAGAGCTTCCGTTGCTCCAGACTGTATGACGGAAGCATTTATATTTGACTCATGATCAGAGCTTCCGTTGCTCCAGACTGTACGACGGAAGCCTTTATATTTTACTCATGATCAGAGCTTCCGTTGCTCCAGACTGTATGACGGAAGTATTTGAAAACTGCAAGAGGCAACAGTCTGGCAATACGAGACCAGGTTAGATTCATTAAGGATTAGATTAACCCTTCATGTTGTGGTTTTAACCCTTCAGGTTGTGGTTTTAACCCTTCAGGTTGTGGTTTTAACCCTTCAGGTTGTGGTTTTAACCCTTCAGGTTGTGGTTTTAACCCTTCATGTTGTGGTTTTAACCCTTCAGGTTGTGGTTTTAACCCTTCATGTTGTGGTTTTAACCCTTCAGGTGGTGGTTTTAACCCTTCAGGTTGTGGTTTTAACCCTTCAGGTTGTGGTTTTAACCCCTCAGGTTGTGGTTTTAACCCTTCAGGTTGTGGTTTTAACCCTTCAGGTTGTGGTTTTAACCCTTCAGGTTGTGGTTTTAACCCTTCAGGTTGTGGTTTTAACCCTTCAGGTTGTGGTTTTAACCCTTCAGGTTGTGGTTTTAACCCTTCAGGTTGTGGTTTTAACCCTTCAGGTTGTGGTTTTAACCCTTCAGGTTGTGGTTTTAACCCTTCAGGTTGTGGTTTTAACCCTTCAGGTGGTGGTTTTAACCCTTCATGTTGTGGTTTTAACCCTTCAGGTTGTGGTTTTAACCCTTCATGTTGTGGTTTTAACCCTTCAGGTTGTGGTTTTAACCCCTCAGGTTGTGGTTTTAACCCTTCAGGTTGTGGTTTTAACCCTTCAGGTTGTGGTTTTAACCCTTCAGGTGGGTGAGCTGAGTGCTGAGGACCAGAGGCGTTAGCAGAGGCAGCAGGCGTCGACCTCTGACCCCTACTCGGGTGACCCCAGAGCTTCCGTTGCTCCAGACTGTATGACGGAAGTATTTGAAAACTGCAAGAGGCAACAGTCTGGCAATACGAGACCAGGTTAGATTAATTAAGGATTAGATTAACCCTTCATGTTGTGGTTTTAACCCTTCAGGTTGTGGTTTTAACCCTTCATGTTGTGGTTTTAACCCTTCAGGTTGTGGTTTTAACCCTTCAGGTTGTGGTTTTAACCCTTCAGGTTGTGGTTTTAACCCTTCAGGTGGTGGTTTTAACCCTTCATGTTGTGGTTTTAACCCTTCAGGTTGTGGTTTTAACCCTTCAGGTGGTGGTTTTAACCCTTCAGGTTGTGGTTTTAACCCTTCATGTTGTGGTTTTAACCCTTCAGGTGGTGGTTTTAACCCTTCAGGTTGTGGTTTTAACCCTTCAGGTGGTGGTTTTAACCCTTCATGTTGTGGTTTTAACCCTTCATGTTGTGGTTTTAACCCTTCAGGTTGTGGTTTTAACCCTTCAGGTTGTGGTTTTAACCCTTCAGGTTGTGGTTTTAACCCTTCAGGTGGTGGTTTTAACCCTTCATGTTGTGGTTTTAACCCTTCAGGTTGTGGTTTTAACCCTTCAGGTGGTGGTTTTAACCCTTCATGTTGTGGTTTTAACCCTTCAGGTTGTGGTTTTAACCCTTCATGTTGTGGTTTTAACCCTTCAGGTTGTGGTTTTAACCCCTCAGGTTGTGGTTTTAACCCTTCAGGTTGTGGTTTTAACCCTTCAGGTTGTGGTTTTAACCCTTCAGGTGGGTGAGCTGAGTGCTGAGGACCAGAGGCGTTAGCAGAGGCAGCAGGCGTCGACCTCTGACCCCTACTCGGGTGACCCCGAGCGCCACCCGGCCCTGAGGGTCAACAGCCTGAAGCCCTTCAACGCGGAGCCTCCGCCCGAGCTGCTGACCGACAGCTACGTCACGTTCTTCAAGAGGAACCACCTCCCTGTGCCCGCCGTGGACCCCCACTCCTACCGGAGGGGGAGGAGGGGGGGTCCCCGGAGGAGGAGGGGTCCTTAGTCTGTCATTGGACGAGCTGAAGAGCCGCTTCCCCAAACACACCATCACAGCCACTCTGCAGTGTGCAGGTAATAGACCGTTTAGGATGACGACTGTATTTCCACACTCACTCCAGAGAGACACTATAGTTCCACACTCACTCCAGAGGGCCACTATAGTTCCACACTCACTCCAGAGGGCCACTATAGTTCCACACTCACTCCAGAGTGCCACTATAGTTCCACACTCACTCCAGAGGGCCACTATAGTTCCACACTCACTCCAGAGAGACACTATAGTTCCACACTCACTCCAGAGAGACACTATAGTTCCACACTCACTCCAGAGAGACACTATAGTTCCACACTCACTCCAGAGAGACACTATAGTTCCACACTCACTCCAGAGAGACACTATAGTTCCACACTCACTCCAGAGGGCCACTATAGTTCCACACTCACTCCAGAGAGACACTATAGTTCCACACTCACTCCAGAGAGACACTATAGTTCCACACTCACTCCAGAGAGACACTATAGTTCCACACTCACTCCAGAGGGCCACTATAGTTCCACACTCACTCCACAGAGACACTATAGTTCCACACTCACTCCAGAGAGACACTATAGTTCCACACTCACTCCAGAGAGACACTATAGTTCCACACTCACTCCAGAGAGACACTATAGTTCCACACTCACTCCAGAGGGCCACTATAGTTCCACACTCACTCCACAGAGACACTATAGTTCCACACTCACTCCAGAGAGACACTATAGTTCCACACTCACTCCAGAGGGCCACTATAGTTCCACACTCACTCCACAGAGACACTATAGTTCCACACTCACTCCAGAGAGACACTATAGTTCCACACTCACTCCAGAGAGACACTATAGTTCCACACTCACTCCAGAGAGACACTATAGTTCCACACTCACTCCAGAGGGCCACTATAGTTCCACACTCACTCCACAGAGACACTATAGTTCCACACTCACTCCAGAGAGACACTATAGTTCCACACTCACTCCAGAGAGACACTATAGTTCCACACTCACTCCAGAGAGACACTATAGTTCCACACTCACTCCAGAGGGCCACTATAGTTCCACACTCACTCCACAGAGACACTATAGTTCCACACTCACTCCAGAGAGACACTATAGTTCCACACTCACTCCAGAGGGCCACTATAGTTCCACACTCACTCCACAGAGACACTATAGTTCCACACTCACTCCAGAGAGACACTATAGTTCCACACTCACTCCAGAGAGACACTATAGTTCCACACTCACTCCAGAGGGCCACTATAGTTCCACACTCACTCCAGAGAGACACTATAGTTCCACACTCACTCCACAGAGACACTATAGTTCCACACTCACTCCAGAGGACCACTATAGTTCCACACTCACTCCAGAGAGACACTATAGTTCCACACTCACTCCACAGAGACACTATAGTTCCACACTCACTCCAGAGAGACACTATAGTTCCACACTCACTCCAGAGAGACACTATAGTTCCACACTCACTCCAGAGAGACACTATAGTTCCACACTCACTCCAGAGAGACACTATAGTTCCACACTCACTCCAGAGAGACACTATAGTTCCACACTCACTCCAGAGAGACACTATAGTTCCACACTCACTCCACAGAGACACTATAGTTCCACACTCACTCCAGAGAGACACTATAGTTCCACACTCACTCCAGAGGGCCACTATAGTTCCACACTCACTCCAGAGAGACACTATAGTTCCACACTCACTCCAGAGAGACACTATAGTTCCACACTCACTCCAGAGAGACACTATAGTTCCACACTCACTCCAGAGAGACACTATAGTTCCACACTCACTCCAGAGAGACACTATAGTTCCACACTCACTCCAGAGGGCCACTATAGTTCCACACTCACTCCAGAGGGCCACTATAGTTCCACACTCACTCCAGAGAGACACTATAGTTCCACACTCACTCCAGAGAGACACTATAGTTCCACACTCACTCCAGAGAGACACTATAGTTCCACACTCACTCCAGAGAGACACTATAGTTCCACACTCACTCCAGAGGGCCACTATAGTTCCACACTCACTCCAGAGAGACACTATAGTTCCACACTCACTCCAGAGAGACACTATAGTTCCACACTCACTCCAGAGGGCCACTATAGTTCCACACTCACTCCAGAGAGATACTATAGTTCCACACTCACTCCAGAGAGACACTATAGTTCCACACTCACTCCAGAGAGACACTATAGTTCCACACTCACTCCAGAGGGCCACTATAGTTCCACACTCACTCCAGAGAGACACTATAGTTCCACACTCACTCCAGAAAGCCACTATAGTTCCACACTCACTCCAGAGAGACACTATAGTTCCACACTCACTCCAGAGGGCCACTATAGTTCCACACTCACTCCAGAGAGACACTATAGTTCCACACTCACTCCAGAGGGTCACTATAGTTCCACACTCACTCCAGAGAGACACTATAGTTCCACACTCACTCCAGAGAGACACTATAGTTCCACACTCACACCAGAGGGCCACTATAGTTCCACACTCACTCCAGAAAGCCACTATAGTTCCACACTCACTCCAGAGGGCCACTATAGTTCCACACTCACTCCAGAAAGCCACTATAGTTCCACACTCACTCCAGAGAGACACTATAGTTCCACACTCACTCCAGAGGGCCACTATAGTTCCACACTCACTCCAGAGAGACACTATAGTTCCACACTCACTCCAGTTGGCCACTATAGTTCCACACTCACTCCAGAGAGATACTATAGTTCCACACTCACTCCAGAGGGCCACTATAGTTCCACACTCACTCCAGAGAGATACTATAGTTCCACACTCACTCCAGAGAGATACTATAGTTCCACACTCACTCCAGAGAGACACTATAGTTCCACACTCACTCCAGAGAGACACTATAGTTCCACACTCACTCCAGAGAGCCACTATAGTTCCACACTCACTCCAGAGAGATACTATAGTTCCACACTCACTCCAGAGAGATACTATAGTTCCACACTCACTCCAGAGAGACACTATGGCCCTCATTTATCAATTGAGTGTAAATTCTGCCCCAAATTCGAGTGTAGGATTCGTAGTACACCCACGTCGGGTCGGCATTTACAAAGTGATCGCAGACAGCTGTTCCTTCCTAATTTCATTCCTAGCAGTAATAAATGTGACGGCTGAAATCAATCTGGCACGCCCTATAAAATCTAGCCTCGCCCTCGTTTTTGCGACATTAACAACTGCAATACGACCTGGAAACCATGGTTACAGGGGGAAAAAAGTTTCACCTGCCAAACGAAGTGCACTTTCTGACAATGCGCAGGATTCGTTTGAATCGCAGCAAAGCTTTCTGGTGTGAATGTCACCTAAGTTGCCTTGCTGCCCCCTCCCATACACACACACAGACGCACGCAACTTGTTGTATCTTAAATAAATAAACCTGCATGAATTAAATAAAGCTGTAGGACGACCCTGTCTGTTTCTCCTCTCGCTTCGCTTCCCTTGCTGCCCGCATCACCCCCCCCGCACGCACGCACGCACATATCGCAATTTGCAAGCAACTGTCACTGTGTGTTGTTAGTTGTATATTAAATTATTAAAGTCTTTTTAATTTAATATACAACAAGATATATTAGTGAACGAAAACCTGAACCTGTGAACCATGAATTAAATAACAAATAGGCACACACACGCTGCTGTTTTGCATAGGTGCTCCTCCTGTCCTGTCTGTCTGTCTCTCTCTATCACTGTGGTCCGTCCGTGACCGTGACCAACTGACCATGCACCGGCCGCACGTTCGACAGACTATTTAGATTGCCTCGCAGTCGCTGCAGTGGCTGGGCACTGGTGGTGGTGGGCTGGCTGGGTAGCCTACCTATATCTCCGATGCGGTTCCCACGTGCGCTGGCACGGTACATTTGGCATTCGAGCGACGCGTCAGGTTTATTAAACGAGGAGGAGATTGCACATACCGTAACTCCAGAAAGACATCGGCCTGCTGTAGATTAGGCTACAGTAGGCTACCCACGTTGGGACTCTCCGCAGCTGCAGCACTGCACTAGCCTATAATACTCTCCAACGTCCCGTCATGGAAATATTTCAGCACAGACAGCCCAAATCCTCGCATGTATGCGCTCATGCAAAACACTGTTTAAATGGCTTAAGCATCTGACTTGCAACATTGTTTTTAATTGCGCGATTTTAATTACTTGTAAAGTTGGAAATCTCCTACAAATTTCATATGACACAAAGACACATCTTATATGTATTTAGCCCATATATACCTATACAGTTTTATATAAACATTTTAGGAGTGAATACATATGTTTAGATGCCTGTGACAGCCTCTCAGCTGGTCAAACAATGCTGCTCCGCTGTTCTACGACAAAAAACAGGTGAGGACAAAGCCTACGACAGCTCCCGACCAGACGTGAGTTTTGTCTTGGCACAAGATAATTTTCAATCTTTGGCGCAAATCGTAAATGCCGAAAATTGCGGTAATTTCGGCGTACACCCATATTTTGGCGTACGCACGGTTGATAAATGAGGGCCTATAGTTCCACACTCACTCCAGAGAGACTCTATAGTTCCACACTCACTCCAGAGATATACTATAGTTCCACACTCACTCCAGAGGGCCACTATAGTTCCACACTCACTCCAGAGAGATACTATAGTTCCACACTCACTCCAGAGAGATACTATAGTTCCACACTCACTCCAGAGAGATACTATAGTTCCACACTCACTCCAGAGAGATACTATAGTTCCACACTCACTCCAGAGAGACACTATAGTTCCACACTCACTCCAGAGAGACACTATAGTTCCACACTCACTCCAGAGAGACACTATAGTTCCACACTCACTCCAGAGGACCACTATAATTCCACACTCACTCCAGAGAGACACTATAGTTCCACACTCACTCCAGAGAGATACTATAGTTCCACACTCACTCCAGAGAGATACTATAGTTCCACACTCACTCCAGAGAGCCACTATAGTTCCACACTCACTCCAGAGAGACTCTATAGTTCCACACTCACTCCAGAGGACCACTATAGTTCCACACTCACTCCAGAGGGCCACTATAGTTCCACACTCACTCCAGAGAGACACTATAGTTCCACACACACTCCAGAGAGATACTATAGTTCCACACTCACTCCAGAGGGCCACTATAGTTCCACACTCACTCCAGAGAGACACTATAGTTCCACACTCACTCCAGAGAGATACTATAGTTCCACACTCACTCCAGAGAGACACTATAGTGCCCCACACACACACACACACACACACACACACACACACACACACACACACACACACACACACACACACACACACACACACACACACACACACACACACACACACACACACACACACTGTCAGGCCTAGTTACAGTATGGAAGTAATTATCAGTCCTCAAGGAAATGGGCAGAAAAGACTTGCGTTGCTAATTAATTTCACTATGTAATCTTGCATCATGCACTACTTCAATACTATCATACAAGTGATCGCTAACTCACTTGCTAACTCTGATAGTGAGTTTATTGTTGTTGCTTGTATGTTAATACAATATAGCGTACACAATTAGCGTGGTTGCATTTTGTCTCCCTGCTCTTCTATTGAGACACTTACAGTAGATTGTACAGTAGATTGTACAGTAGATTGTGTCAAAGTGTCTCACCTAGACTCAGGATCTGACTCCAATGTTCACCTGATGGTCAGGAATTAATGTATCCTCTGAACAAGCAGGCAGTATCAATAGTAAGAAATGCAGCGCTTGAACAGGAAGTTCAAATCTGGTGTATAGAGGATAGTTCCATAGTGTAGACTCTACTAGACAGCTTTAACCTGGTGTATAGAGGATAGTTCCATAGTGTAGACTCTACTAGGCAGCTTTAACCTGGTGTATAGAGGATAGTTCCATAGTGTAGACTCTACTAGGCAGCTTTAACCTGGTGTATAGAGGATAGTTCCATAGTGACTCTACTAGACAGCTTTAACCTGGTGTATAGAGGATAGTTCCATAGTGACTCTACTAGGCAGCTTTAACCTGGTGTATAGAGGATAGTTCCATAGTGTAGACTCTACTAGGCAGCTTTAACCTGGTGTATAGAGGATAGTTCCATAGTGTAGACTCTACTAGGCAGCTTTAACCTGGTGTATAGAGGATAGTTCCATAGTGACTCTACTAGACAGCTTTAACCTGGTGTATAGAGGATAGTTCCATAGTGACTCTACTAGGCAGCTTTAACCTGGTGTATAGAGGATAGTTCCATAGTGACTCTACTAGGCAGCTTTAACCTGGTGTATAGAGGATAGTTCCATAGTGTAGCTCTACTAGGCAGCTTTAACCTGGTGTATAGAGGATAGTTCCATAGTGTAGCTCTACTAGACAGCTTTAACCTGGTGTATAGAGGATAGTTCCATAGTGTAGACTCTACTAGGCAGCTTTAACCTGGTGTATAGAGGATAGTTCCATAGTGTAGACTCTACTAGGCAGCTTTAACCTGGTGTATAGAGGATAGTTCCATAGTGTAGACTCTACTAGGCAGCTTTAACCTGGTGTATAGAGGATAGTTCCATAGTGTAGACTCTACTAGGCAGCTTTAACCTGGTGTATAGAGGATAGTTCCATAGTGTAGACTCTACTAGGCAGCTTTAACCTGGTGTATAGAGGATAGTTCCATAGTGTAGACTCTACTAGACAGCTTTAACCTGGTGTATAGAGGATAGTTCCATAGTGTAGACTCTACTAGACAGCTTTAACCTGGTGTATAGAGGATAGTTCCATAGTGTAGACTCTACTAGGCAGCTTTAACCTGGTGTATAGAGGATAGTTCCATAGTGTAGACTCTACTAGACAGCTTTAACCTGGTGTATAGAGGATAGTTCCATAGTGTAGACTCTACTAGGCAGCTTTAACCTGGTGTATAGAGGATAGTTCCATAGTGACTCTACTAGGCAGCTTTAACCTGGTGTATAGAGGATAGTTCCATAGTGTAGACTCTACTAGGCAGCTTTAACCTGGTGTATAGAGGATAGTTCCATAGTGTAGACTCTACTAGACAGCTTTAACCTGGTGTATAGAGGATAGTTCCATAGTGTAGCTCTACTAGGCAGCTTTAACCCATTCTGGGTGGGAACCCCTTTTGGTGTTCTAAGCATTATGTTATACTTTAGCTATTGATCTACAAGCTATTTTTGAAAAATCGTGAAAATGTGGAGCAAATTTGGAATATATATTCTTTCAAAGCGAACATTTTTAACTCAAATCTTTGCTTCTGGGAGGGGTCCCTGGAACAACACATTTTCAGATGGGAGTCGGCGGCCAATTTCATATATTCTTTGGGGTCCTTGACATGAAAATGTTTGAGAACCACTGATGTAGAAACATAGGGTTTTAACCCTGTGAGAACCACTGATGTAGAAACACCAAAAGGGGTTCCCGCCCAAAATGGGTTAAGTACCAGGTCTTATGACTTAACTTAAGATGTGGTCAATGCTGTTTGGCCACTCAGAATAGCCAAATGGCATTGATCACGCCTCCAGGTCTTAAGTTAAGTAATAAGACCTGGTACTTAACCCTTAGACAGATTACTACTGGAAAACACGTGGAGTTATGCATTAGTTCTGTCTGACTTGTCCGTGATTTTCCGTAGTTCTCTTTTTTTACTAATACCAATAAATTAATTCGGTCCGCACCTCTGTATAGAGTATTGAGCATAAATATCAACTACATTTCCCAGAAAACCCGTGTCACGTGACACACGTGTACTCTTTGCCATTGGAAGCTGAGCCCACCCCCCAGTAAACAGTGGGGGCGGAGGGAGTTTTCATAGTTTTCAGTGTTCAGCCCGTTTGACGTCTCGCCCGAGCGATTTTCTATCAGAAAAAGTTGAAAGCAGTAATATTTATTTGAGCGAGTTTTGTGGTAGTAGTATTGATCCATACGCGTCCCAGTCGCCTTCTCCAGTCCCCACCAGCCCGGTTGCTGGGACCGGTGGCTGGGCTTAGAACCGGAGCGGGGACCGGCCACTACCACTCATTGTCTCCTCATCGTCGTCCGATGAGCTATACCGGGAAACCATTGAAAGAAGACGATCAACCCGGAATGTTTTGAGGTAATCTTATTGTAGAAAATGCCCTTCTATAGTGATCAGAAATCATGGACAAAAGAAATCTACAAGCTCACAACGCGTCGCGCATAACCACGCGTTGCTTCAGTAAACGATGCATGTTTGTTCTCCGTATTTGTAGACAGTAAATAAAAGGAGCGAACATTACTCTTCAGATCAGATCGCCTATATGGCACGCTACAATATAAAATAATTGTACTGCCATGCGTGCCTATTATTTTATCGTGATACTAGCAGCCAGCTACAAACACCATGTAATAGTAGCGTGCACTGACAACAGCTAAATGTTTATTTTTTATATATTTAGAACTGACATCAGATGAGGAGGAGGATGATGATGATGATGAAGACGAAGAGTCAAGACTGCGATGGAGTTCTCCGACACTGAACCGGATTCATTCATTTCTTTTTTTTTATTATTATTATTATTTAGCCTACACACACACACACCGTCAAGAACAACTGGAATGCAGTGGTTTGGGGACACTGGGGAGTTTGGGGACAACTGTTTTGTATGTAGGCCTATTTATTTTCTGTAATATTTATTATAATTTTATTATGTTAGTAGTCATACAAAATAAAAGACGCTTTTACAATGAGTTAGACCTATTTAGGCTATTTTGTTCACTATTGTGAGGTTTATTGTATATGACTAAGCGAGTTTCAACTGTGATTTACTCTGTAACGGTAGATGGTAATAACTCAATTTCTTTTTTATAATACAGTATACATTCAAGTCTATATTTTGATACATTTCATGGGCACCAAGTCATATCAAAACAATGTCCTTGGATGTGTTTTCTATCAAAACTGTGTTTCTTCATAATAGGTTTTTGAGATACATGCATGAATAGACAAGGTACTGGTAAGACTATGTAAACATGGTATATATCAAAATGTGCGTTGGAATGTCCAATTTTACCCCAAAAAAGAATTGAGTTTATATGATGTTCCAATTCAGAGCTCTGGGGACTTTTAGCTGGATAGGTCAGATTGATCATGACTGACCATGCTATTTATAGATGGCAAAATATCTACAGTGGTACATGTGAGAAACTTTTTATTTTATTTTAATTGAACTAGACAACTCACCCTTTAAAATGAGATATTGCATGGCTATGTATGCCCAGCAGAAAAAAAGTTATTTAGAAAATAAAACTTCAACCGGGCATAACTTTTTTTGTTGTCCTAGAAACACTACCCAGTGTAAATGCAGGCTCTTTTAAATGGCTTCCAACACAAAAACTAAACATTTTATCAACTCAGTTCATTTTTGTCAGGATTTAGAAGACATTTGTAGAATCGTCCTCGGGTCTAAATGGGTTTTAAAACACCAAAAGGCGTTCCCGTCCAGAATGGGTTAATAAAGAACTCTAATGTCCTGTTTTCATCCATGCTTGTTTGTTTCAGATTGCTGTTTTCATCCATGCTTGTTGTCTGTTTCAGATTGCTGTTTTCATCCATGCTTGTTGTCTGTTTCAGATTGCTGTTTTCATCCATGCTTGTTGTCTGTTTCAGATTGCTGTTTTCATCCATGCTTGTTGTTTGTTTCAGATTGCTGTTTTCATCCATGCTTGTTGTCTGTTTCAGATTGCTGTTTTCATCCATGCTTGTTGTCTGTTTCAGATTGCTGTTTTCATCCATGCTTGTTGTCTGTTTCAGATTGCTGTTTTCATCCATGCTTGTTGTCTGTTTCAGATTGCTGTTTTCATCCATGCTTGTTGTCTGTTTCAGATTGCTGTTTTCATCCATGCTTGTTGTCTGTTTCAGATTGCTGTTTTCATCCATGCTTGTTGTTTGTTTCAGATTGCTGTTTTCATCCATGCTTGTTGTCTGTTTCAGATTGCTGTTTTCATCCATGCTTGTTGTCTGTTTCAGATTGCTGTTTGCATCCATGCTTGTTGTCTGTTTCAGATTGCTGTTTTTGATGTATAAATTTAAGATAAGGGAAGGATCGAAGACCAATCAATCATCTGGACTCTGGAGGAGTACCGTGGAGGAGAATTTGTAAGAATGTAATAGAGTACAAATACTCCAGTCAGAATTAAGGACTGTAAACCTTTTAAACAAGTGAATATTAACTTTATCTTTACTGTTATAATGTTAAACTGTAATTCTATATTAATACCTTTTAAGGATAAATACTTTAGATGAAAACTACAATACTAAAATGAGAGAATTAGGCAGAGAGTAAAAGTATCGGAGTATACCAGAATACCTTAGAATGAGTTTGACACCAGACACGGAAGGAAGAGTCCACACACCAGAGCTAAGGATTTTCCACTTGATATATATTATCAATCACATCGGGAGAGAAATGGCAGGTCCGTACAGCGTTAAAACGATCTCTCACTGACACATCATCAGTGACATTAATTTATACTACATAAGTCATAACATCCTTTTCACATGGGGAAGTAATGCATTTGGAGTTCAGAGGGTAACCAAAAGTGAATAATAGCGGCACCTATTGCCGGGAGGTTCACTTGGGACAGTACAACTGACGTGGCAAATCACACTTCCGGGAATCCAGAAAGTGTGACCAAAGGGAATCGTAGTTCTTTTAAGGGTAGATGTAGTTTATAACTGGTTACTGACTACTAGTAGTTAGTTAGTAGGAGACAATTTGTCTGCTCTGGCACCGTACCAAGGCCGAATAACATGTTTTTCACTAGAGGGGCAGAGAATGCAAGACGTCATGGAATGTTGCTAAATAAACATACAGGAGATATCTCACGGAGCAGAGACAGCAATGATATGAGCCTCAGTGGGATCAATGTGACGTGAAAAATAAGTCATAGGGCAATATGGCATAGGTAACGATTCATATTATAGCAGGACACAGGGCATATGATTTAAATCATTGGAAACATGTAAACAAATCCCACAAAATAACTCAAAATTATCCATCAGTTTTCATCCATGCTTGTTGTCTGTTTCAGATTGCTGTTTTCATCCATGCTTGTTGTTTGTTTCAGATTGCTGTTTTCATCCATGCTTGTTTGTTTCAGATTGCTGTTTTCATCCATGCTTGTTTGTTTCAGATTGCTGTTTTCATCCATGCTTGTTTGTTTCAGATTGCTGTTTTCATCCATGCTTGTTGTCTGTTTCAGATTGCTGTTTTCATCCATGCTTGTTTGTTTCAGATTGCTGTTTTCATCCATGCTTGTTTGTTTCAGATTGCTGTTTTCATCCATGCTTGTTTGTTTCAGATTGCTGTTTTCATCCATGCTTGTTTGTTTCAGATTGCTGTTTTCATCCATGCTTGTTTGTTTCAGATTGCTGTTTTCATACATGCTTGTTTGTTTCAGATTGCTGTTTTCATCCATGCTTGTTGTCTGTTTCAGATTGCTGTTTTCATCCATGCTTGTTGTCTGTTTCAGATTGCTGTTTTCATCCATGCTTGTTGTCTGTTTCAGATTGCTGTTTTCATCCATGCGTGTTGTCTGTTTCAGATTGCTGTTTTCATCCATGCTTGTTGTCTGTTTCAGATTGCTGTTTTCATCCATGCTTGTTGTCTGTTTCAGATTGCTGTTTTCATCCATGCGTGTTGTCTGTTTCAGATTGCTGTTTTCATCCATGCTTGTTGTCTGTTTCAGATTGCTGTTTTCATCCATGCTTGTTGTCTGTTTCAGATTGCTGTTTTCATCCATGCGTGTTGTCTGTTTCAGATTGCTGTTTTCATCCATGCTTGTTGTCTGTTTCAGATTGCTGTTTTCATCCATGCTTGTTGTCTGTTTCAGATTGCTGTTTTCATCCATGCGTGTTGTCTGTTTCAGATTGCTGTTTTCATCCATGCTTGTTGTCTGTTTCAGATTGCTGTTTTCATCCATGCTTGTTGTCTGTTTCAGATTGCTGTTTTCATCCATGCTTGTTGTCTGTTTCAGATTGCTGTTTTCATCCATGCTTGTTGTTTGTTTCAGATTGCTGTTTTCATCCATGCTTGTTGTCTGTTTCAGATTGCTGTTTTCATCCATGCGTGTTGTCTGTTTCAGATTGCTGTTTTCATCCATGCTTGTTGTCTGTTTCAGATTGCTGTTTTCATCCATGCTTGTTGTCTGTTTCAGATTGCTGTTTTCATCCATGCTTGTTGTCTGTTTCAGATTGCTGTTTTCATCCATGCTTGTTGTCTGTTTCAGATTGCTGTTTTCATCCATGCTTGTTGTCTGTTTCAGATTGCTGTTTTCATCCATGCTTGTTGTCTGTTTCAGATTGCTGTTTTCATCCATGCTTGTTGTCTGTTTCAGATTGCTGTTTTCATCCATGCTTGTTGTCTGTTTCAGATTGCTGGGCAACAGCAGGTGGTTTTGGAGAAGGCTGAGAGCTCTAGTCTGGTAGGAAGGAGGGGGTCCCATGCACCCGAAAGATATATTTTTCTAACCTACCTTTTTATAATCCTTAAAGTGTCTAGTTAATGAATGTTGATGTTCCCCGAGCTAATTATTGTCCCATATAGGTTTTCTTTGTCCGTCCTGGATTTTCGTCTGTGAAAAATAAAACCTTTAAACCAACATAGCTCCTGAACTATACATCCGACAGAAACCATTCACTCCATATTATGTTCGTCTTTGCACGATGAATTGATTTATATGAAGATTGGCCATGGTACCATCATGTGTAGTGCATACAAATCAAAATAAACACAAAACATGTAAAAATTTGCCTAAACTGGATCACAACAACTCCTCCCCCAGGCACCCTATTGATATATTCTTTCTAAATTTTACATTTTTACAATCTTCAAGATGTATAGTAAACAAATGTTGATGTTCCCAACTTGAAATATTGGCACATGTATGTTTAATCTGGCATATCGGTTGCCATAGTGAATTTCCACACAAATACAAAAAAGATCATGTAAAATCTACATAAGGTCTTAACTATACATAATTCTGAGGCAAATGTCCAGTTTTTCTGTTTCATTTTGGCATGAGGCATTGAGGGAGATAACAGGAACATTTATGAACATTAATGCTCAATTAAATGCTAAAAGTAGGCAAATCAATAGGTTGGTGAAATTGGGCCTGAGGGTAGAGGCTCCAGGAGGGGTCCACGTGCACAACCCTACGTTCTTTTCTCCTAGTTTGGATTTTTGGCATCCATAAAACCTCTAATATACAGTTTTTGATGATCCAAGAACAAAAATGGTCCAAAGTGTGTTCATTCAATGTATTACCTCTATGCTATGAGACCTGTGGAATTGCTGGCTGGAGCACGGTCTCTTTCAGAGACAGTGGCATGCTCAAATGTAGAGATAGACCAACTATAGAGATACCATTTGATTCTAGACAACCTCAGCTATCCAATGGGACCAACCTTGTCATACCACCTGTCGGGAAGGGGGGTAAATACATCATTGATTCAAGGTTTGACTACATTTTGGGACGGGGAAATTGATTCAAGGTTTGACTACATTTTGGGAAGGGGAAATTGATTCAAGGTTTGACTACATTTTGGGAAGGGGAAATTGATTCAAGGTTTGACTACATTTTGGGAAGGGGAAATTGATTCAAGGTTTGACTACATTTTGGGAAGGGGAAATTGATTCAAGGTTTGACTACATTTTGGGAAGGGGAAATTGATTCAAGGTTTGACTACATTTTGGGAAGGGGAAAATGGCCATAGACATGTTCCAAAAGGTCCCTTTAGCTGTCACTTCAATATAATGTGAATGGAAATGGGTTACATGGATACCTACAAGCCTCCCATGTACACACATGACACATTTATGCCAATCTCATGCAGTTTGGGGCAAGAACCATGCCGTTTTATACCTTCAGTACAAATGTGTAATTTCCGCCTATTGTAAAAATGAGACCACTTTACTGTATCTATAGCTGTATGAGACCACTGTGTTGTTTCTATAGATGTATGAGACCACTGTACTTTATCTATAGCAGCATGAGAGACCACTGTTCTGCATCTAGATACCACTATACTGTATCTAGACCAGCTCAGTGGTCTTGTGGTTAGAGTGTCCACCCTGGGAGGTCAGGGTTTGATACCTCTAAATGTGAGCATGCCACTGTCTCATAAAGGCAGTCTCGCTCCAGCCAGCAATTTCACAGGTCTCATAGCATACAGGTAATAAAACATTGAATAAACACACTTTGGACCATTTTTGTTCTTGGATCATCAAAATCTGTATATTAGAGGTCCTTATGGATGTCTGTATAATAATCTGTATATTAGAGGTCCTATGGATGCCAAACATCCAAACTAGAAATAAAAAACTTAAAGGTTGTGCGCGTGGACCCCTCCTGGAGCCCCAATTTCACCAACCTATTGATTTGCCTACATTTTAGCATTTAATTGAGCATTAATGTTCCATAAATGTTCCTGTTATGTCACTATCCATCCTCATGCCAAAATGAAACAGAAAAACATTTGTCTCAGAAGTATATAGTTAAGACATTATGTAGATTTTACATTCTCTTTTTTGTATTTGTGGAAATTCACTATGGCAAACAATATGCCAGATTAAACATACATGTGCCAATATTTCAAGTTGGGAACATCAACATTTGTTTTCTATACATCTTGAAGATTGTAAAAATGTAAATGTTAGAAAATATATATCAATAGGGTGCCTGGGGGAGGAGTTGTTGTGATCCAGTTTAGGCTTTAAATCTTTTGTGTTAATTTGGACTTTTATGCACTACACATGATGGTACCATGGCCATCTTCATATCAATCAATTCATCGTGCAAAGACGAACATAATATGGAGTGAATGGTTTCTGTCGGATGTATAGTTCAGGAGCTATGTTGGTTTAAAGGTTTTATTTTTCACAGACGAAAATCCAGGACGGACAAAAAAAACATATATGGGACAATAATTAGCTTGGGGAACATCAAAATTCCTTAACTAGACACCTTAAGGATTATAAAAAGGTAGGTTAGAAAAATATATCTTCCGGGTGCATGGGACCCCCTCCTTCCTACCAGACTAAACCTTGGCTGGTGAGTGTCCAGGCCATCAACACAGCACATTGTTCACACATCAGTAGATGAAATTACTACCGTTTGAGAGTTATTCATGTGTACAATTACTCTACTTGAATGAACTTCCCATTGCAGTCAGAACTACAGACTCACTCCCAATCTAAACTATGGAATGAACTTCCCATTGCAGTCAGAACTACAGACTCACTCCCAATCTAAATTATGGAATGAACTTCCCATTGCAGTCAGAACTACAGACTCACTCCCAATCTAAACTATGGAATGAACTTCCCATTGCAGTCAGAACTACAGACTCACTCCAAATCTAAACTATGGAATGAACTTCCCATTACAGTCAGAACTACAGACTCACTCCCAATCTAAACTATGGAATGAACTTCCCATTACAGTCAGAACTACAGACTCACTCCCAATCTAAACTATGGAATGAACTTCTCATTGCAGTCAGAACTACAGACTCACTCCCAATCTAAACTATGGAATGAACTTCCCATTGCAGTCAGAACTACAGACTCACTCCCAATCTAAACTATGGAATTAACTTCCCATTGCAGTCAGAACTACAGACTCACTCCCAATCTAAATTATGGAATGAACTTCCCATTGCAGTCAGAACTACAGACTCACTCCCAATCTAAACTATGGAATGAACTTCCCATTGCAGTCAGAACTACAGACTCACTCCCAATCTAAACTATGGAATGAACTTCCCATTGCAGTCAGAACTACAGACTCACTCCCAATCTTCCACCGTAGTCTGAAAACCCACCTCTTCAGACTCCATTTTAGCCCGTAGCCCCTCCCCTAGCCTCGACGACCTTACAGGCGTATGTAAAGACTCAATTTATGTAACTTAGATTCATAAGTTAGCATTCTATTTCATACCTACTGACCGCCAGAGGGCGGTGTTTTCAGGTCGATTTATTTTATTGAGCTCCTGCTACTAGCCCTTCGAGGCTGTATGGGGGGGCTCTCGACGCCGGCCATGCCTAATAAAGCCTCGTAACCGTTCGGTTGGGGCTACCTTGCGTCCTCCAGAGGCTGCATGGCTGGCGGCGATAATTTTCCGCGACGTTAATGAGCGCTCCTCCCCAGATGATTTCTGGTTAAGGAACAAACTTTTTCAAAATGCATGTCGAGTTGTAAACGCAGCTCAGTGCTGACTTGTTAGTTTGTTTTGCTCGTTATATCAAGCAGGAATATGACAATGTTGTCACTGTGTGCTTAACGTCACAGCTTAACTTAAGTGTATACTGCTATCTGAGATAGGCATAGTGCTTGTATCTCATAGCTTGAGTGTGATCCGATTGAGGCAGCGGTGGCCGAACGGTTTGCGGAGCGGTCTTGATACCGGAAGGTCGCCAGTTCTAATCCCCGGACCGGCACGTTAAAATTACCACCGCTGAAGTGCCCTTGAGCAAGGCATTGAACCCCAACCATGAAATGTTCTATGAGCAGGGCGTGGTTGTAAACAAGCATCTCGAGCTTAGTCCACTTACCCTGGGTAAACAAAGAACTTTGCTTTTTTTTGTATCCGCTCAGCTGCTGTTTGGGTAATACTTGTTTGTGCTTGTCAGTACAATTACTAATATAATGGTTCAAGCGTCTATCGCTTTACCATTGCGTGGTTATCAAACTATCTACTTGGCATGGGCAGTGGCATTTACAGGCATTACATTTTGAGCAGGCAAGAATTACATCTAGGCCAGGCAGAAAATGGATTTGGCCGCCTGTCCTCGCCTTATTGTAGATACGCCACTGGGCATGGGCTGAGTGCTCTTCCCTATGTCTGCATAGTATTGGTAACATGGGCTGAGTGCTCTTCCCTATGTCTGCATAGTATTGGGCTGAGTGCTCTTCCCTATGTCTGCATAGTATTGGTAACATGGGCTGAGTGCTCTTCCCTATGTCTGCATAGTATTGGTAACACGGGCTGAGTGCTCTTCCCTATGTCTGCATAGTATTGGTAACATGGGCTGAGTGCTCTTCCCTATGTCTGCATAGTATTGGTAACACGGGCTGAGTGCTCTTCCCTATGTCTGCATAGTATTGGTAACATGGGCTGAGTGCTCTTCCCTATGTCTGCATAGTATTGGGCTGAGTGCTCTTCCCTATGTCTGCATAGTATTGGTAACATGGGCTGAGTGCTCTTCCCTATGTCTGCATAGTATTGGGCTGAGTGCTCTTCCCTATGTCTGCATAGTATTGGTAACATGGGCTGAGTGCTCTTCCCTATGTCTGCATAGTATTGGTAACATGGGCTGAGTGCTCTTCCCTATGTCTGCATAGTATTGGTAACATGGGCTGAGTGCTCTTCCCTATGTCTGCATAGTATTGGTAACACGGGCTGAGTGCTCTTCCCTATGTCTGCATAGTATTGGTAACATGGGCTGAGTGCTCTTCCCTATGTCTGCATAGTATTGGTAACATGGGCTGAGTGCTCTTCCCTATGTCTGCATAGTATTGGTAACATGGGCTGAGTGCTCTTCCCTATGTCTGCATAGTATTGGTAACACGGGCTGAGTGCTCTTCCCTATGTCTGCATAGTATTGGTAACATGGGCTGAGTGCTCTTCCCTATGTCTGCATAGTATTGGTAACATGGGCTGAGTGCTCTTCCCTATGTCTGCATAGTATTGGTAACATGGGCTGAGTGCTCTTCCCTATGTCTGCATAGTATTGGTAACATGTACTGGGCTGAGTGCTCTTCCCTATGTCTGCATAGTATTGGTAACATGGGCTGAGTGCTCTTCCCTATGTCTGCATAGTATTGGTAACACGGGCTGAGTGCTCTTCCCTATGTCTGCATAGTATTGGTAACATGGGCTGAGTGCTCTTCCCTATGTCTGCATAGTATTGGTAACATGGGCTGAGTGCTCTTCCCTATGTCTGCATAGTATTGGTAACATGGGCTGAGTGCTCTTCCCTATGTCTGCATAGTATTGGTAACATGTACTGGGCTGAGTGCTCTTCCCTATGTCTGCATAGTATTGGTAACATGGGCTGAGTGCTCTTCCCTATGTCTGCATAGTATTGGTAACATGGGCTGAGTGCTCTTCCCTATGTCTGCATAGTATTGGGCTGAGTGCTCTTCCCTATGTCTGCATAGTATTGGTAACATGGGCTGAGTGCTCTTCCCTATGTCTGCATAGTATTGGTAACATGGGCTGAGTGCTCTTCCCTATGTCTGCATAGTATTGGTAACATGTACTGGGCTGAGTGCTCTTCCCTATGTCTGCATAGTATTGGTAACATGGGCTGAGTGCTCTTCCCTATGTCTGCATAGTATTGGTAACACGGGCTGAGTGCTCTTCCCTATGTCTGCATAGTATTGGTAACATGGGCTGAGTGCTCTTCCCTATGTCTGCATAGTATTGGGCTGAGTGCTCTTCCCTATGTCTGCATAGTATTGGTAACATGGGCTGAGTGCTCTTCCCTATGTCTGCATAGTATTGGTAACATGTACTGGGCTGAGTGCTCTTCCCTATGTCTGCATAGTATTGGGCTGAGTGCTCTTCCCTATGTCTGCATAGTATTGGTAACATGGGCTGAGTGCTCTTCCCTATGTCTGCATAGTATTGGTAACATGTACTGATAAGTTGAGATGAAGAAAATGCCAGCACTCATTGTATGTCCTTTTGCATGATTTTTATTTACCTCTGACGAGAGTGAACAAACTTACGCGTTTCGGCCTGTATGGCCTTCCTCAGCGTTATACATGTACATAACATGTACTGATAATCAATATCAATAGGCATATAATGCCGTGCTTATTCCTATTTGGACTAGTCCTCCTTGGCTGCCTTTGCAGGAACTGCCCTGATCCGTCTCGGGGGCAAGACGGATCAGATCAACATATGTAGTGTACTTGATACTGTAGCTTTTGCTGCATTATCACTGACACTGGGGGTGTGTTTCGCTCCATTGCTGTCATACTGTGTGCTTGAGTGGTCTTCGCTCTTCTCCATGTCTACATAGTATTGTTGACATACTGTGTGCTTGAGTGGTCTTCGCTCTTCTCCATGTCTACATAGTATTGTTGACAAACTGTGTGCTTGAGTGGTCTTCGCTCTTCGCCATGTCTACATAGTATTGTTGACATACTGTGTGCTTGAGTGGTCTTAGCTCTTCGCCATGTCTACTGTACATAGAAGTACTGTAGCTTGAGTGATCATGCTCTTTTGCTGCATTATCACTGACACTGGGGGTGTGTTTCGCTCCATTGCTGTCATACTGTGTGCTTGAGTGGTCTTCGCTCTTCGCCATGTCTACATAGTATTGTTGACATACTGTGTGTACTGATGGTCATTTTCACTAGCACCGAGGGCGTGTTCTGCCCCGCCACTATCATGTTGTGTACTTGACATAGGCATGAGTGGTCTCCGCTCTTCGCCATGTCTGCATTGTATTAATGACATATTGTGCGTACAGATGATCAATAAGCGTAACGCTGTGGCTGACTGGTTCTCGCTGCTTTGGCCGCGTTATCACTGGCATTGAGAGTGTGTTTCGCTTTGCTGCCATTATCTGGAGGTTACGCAGTAACCGTGGTTATATAAGAGATATAAGCGAGGCATGCGCGAGTATGCTTTTATGCCCTCGGTCGAGAGGGCATGTACTATTGTCATGACGCAAAAGAGGTCCATTCTCTTATATACTTAATAGAATGGGAGGGTACTATAAGTGCTTCTGTTGTCCGCGCCCAAGTTGGACGCGTCCCATAGCGAACTGCCGAGGGCTAGATCTTCGTATAACCACGACATTGTGTACCTGGTACTCACTACTGCTTCGACATGTGCAGTATACTGCTTGCTATCATAGCTTGAGTGTACGTCGCTCTGCTGCTGTTCAGATATTACTAATATGCTTGGTATTGAAATATATTAAAATGATTGTATATGACAGTCCAAGTATTTGGCTTTCCCACTATACTATGGCACTACTTGACACTGTAACTTGAGTGATTCTCGCTCTTTCGCTACAACTACATAACCAGTAGTATTTAGAGTGTCTCGCTCTGCTGCTGTTCATGGATTAGTGCAACATGCTGGTCCTCTCTGGTCCCACAGAGGAGGTCCATTACTTGGTGCGCCTGTAGTCGTGTTTCGACTTGGGTGCCTGACACAGGCTATGGCTGTGGTTCATTCTTCCACCCATATCCAACCGCTTATCCGTAGTCTGGTCGCGAGGGAAACAGCTCCATACCGAGAGCTGCAGACTTCCTCTCCAGAGCAGCATTAGTAACTTCATTCTGGGGGATCCCGAGGCGATCCAAGGCCATTTTGAAGATATTGCTGTTATTGTGGCTGCATACTGCTGGCACGTATGCCAACTGTGTTGGCCGTGGTTGTGGCTGATTTGCCTCCCACAGGGATGCTAGCGTTGTGAGATGATGCTCTCTCAACTAGGGGAAATTTCAAGGTGGTACTCTTGGCCACCAAGTTGCTCAGGTTAAGAACTTCTTAACCCATTTAGGGCCGATGCTGTAAACACCTTCTGAATCCGGACCTAGGTCTCGGAATGATTTCAAATGTCGATTTGAAGAATTGAGAAGAGTATACATATGGCTAAATACTTTACATAGCAGCGGCAACCCAGACTTGTTCCTGTCTTAATGGGTTGATACATTTTCCTGCTGTTTGCAGAGCCGCTACTTGTGGTCTGTGATGAGTAGCACTGACCTTTAGATTGCCTTCTGGGGGTGACCAACGAGAACCCTGGACTTAATGCCAGCATTGCTTCTCTGGTGGTGTCACTAGATGAAGCCTTCGAGCTAGTATGGCTATTGCACGCAGTGTAGAGTCACTGGTCTGCCAACTAGATCCATGCCACGGCAGCTGGACTGAGACGTGTTGGACGGTCCCTTAATGGTCACCTCATCCTGGCCCTCTGGCCTGCGCGCATTGATGCGCAGGCACGGCACCTATGGGTGATGCTTGTTCTAGGCGTTAGCTTACGTGGTAACTAACTACCCTGATGATGTTGGGGCCTAGTGTGGCCCCGAGGGCCGGCCACGGCGGGTTAGTGAGCCCGCCTGGCGACCCAGAGCCCCTGGATGTCCTGGGTTCAATGCCAGATCCGGCCAGCAATGTGGTCCATGCGTGTCCCGGTCTGAGCCCCTAATTTCTCCCCGAGCACTGTAGAATGGCTGCTCATTGCTCCTAGTAGCAATAAGATGGGTAAATGCAGGGGACACAGCTGAACTAGCTTGCACATCAATTATAGACTCAGCATTCTAACAGGCCCCACTTTCAGGGAAGTACAGTGGGACACTTAACACTCTGCCTGTCGTTCTAGGCCGGATGTTTGGGCCTGCCACCCAACAGACCTTGCAGTATAGTGCACGGTGAACAAGCAGTTTGGTTCAACTGAAGGTTTCTCCTTGATTCATGATGTGACTGATGACGGTGGTGGTTTTCGCCTGATCCTCGATCTCAGACCTACCAGCTGCCTCTGGTCATGTATGCTGGGCACAGTGGATGTGCTCCAGGCGGTGCCAGATTGAGAATGGTCTGCAAGCATTGCCTTGCTTAAACTCTTAGAGTTAATGGGGGGCTGCCGGACAGCTTCCACTGACCTGTCTCGTCTTGGACAAGTACAGTGCTGCCAGCCAGTCCCTCTGGTTGTTAGGCACACCGAAGCGACATAGACAGTTGCTTCTCTAGGGCTGCTTTCATTGCACCCTTTTACATGTTCTGTCTATAATTTCTGGGCCTCGAACCCCAGAATTCTGCCTACCACCGTGGATACGGTTGGGTTACTGTTTCAGTTATGTACAGGCATTTAAGTAAGAGCGTGCTTCGCTCTACTGCCTACCACCTCCAGCCAGTGTCTGTGATGTACTGGGCCAGTGTGCAGTGGACTTGGCCCTTGGGTTGTTTAGACTTTGTTCGTAACATGATATGTCAACAGTCTATCTTCCGACCCACTAAGGGGTCGCTCGAACCAGTCTCTGCAGGAGGTCTTGCCTCATCTTGCTGGTTTCATAGCAATGCTCTTGTTGGGTATACAGTCCAGGCGGCGGACATGCTTCCCATTTAAGCCTCTTGGATCCGATGATGTTTCGTATCACTGGGCATATGTACGGCAGAGGAGGATCTTTGGCCTTGAGCGCTTGGCGCGTGGCCAACTGTAGTTCTCCCTTCCGGCGCTGACCGTTAGGGCAGGACACTCTGGCCCACCCCTGGCCAGGCGACTTCTTGTAAGTCTTCTCTACACTGCCACTTTTGGTGTCGTGTATCCTTCACAGGTTAGGCAGAGGCAGTCACACAGTAGTATGGTGCCACCATACCGGTCAGGAAGTATGAGTTTCCATGTTTCCGCCTCAATTTGTTTTTCATATTGGACGGGCTATACACGACTTGAGGTTCGTTTTTGGTTACCACTGCAGCCAAATCATCTACTGCAGCTTCTCGATGAAGTGCTTTGGCCTCCCCACAGAGACAGAACCCCCTGTCACAGTTTAGGGAGAGGGTGCATTCTCACCCGGGTCACCTTCGGCTGCGTAAACTGACCACTGACAATCATGCCTATTGTCCGAACCCTACTTGATTCTTGTGCATCCTGCACCAGGGCGTTGCACGCCAACACAAGTAAACTGTGGTCTAGTTAAGACAAAGCACCACCATGTTGCTCTGTGTTTTTATGATACCTGCCTGTGATATTGGCAGCCTTAACCTCTCCACCAGGAGAGTAATTGTGATTGAGAACTGTGCCCAGTACGGGCCCTGAGAGCCTATTATGTTAGACCTACCACGTGCACGGCTCTTCATTGGCTATGATGGCTCTAATAAAGGTTGCCCTCTCTCTGGACAGCGCCTGTCACACTTTATTGCGGGTATGCCATCAGCCACGCTGACGGGGCAAGTAATCGCCCCCTACCATCTGGTACGAGGTACCACTACCAGGTTTGGATGGACTTTGTCCCCAGCCGTCTCAAATGGCTATCTGCTAGTACCATTTGCCCTCACTGTCTGCAACCCTACAGAAGTGAGTAGGTTGTCTTCATGCCCTGCCCGGTGCCTGAGACTGGGATGCCGATGGGTCTGGGTTTACCATTCGCCAATCCCTCTTATGTCTTCAAGGACTTTCTGCCTTTCACGTTGGCTAGCCTATCATTTTTAGTTTGCTCCACAGCCAGGCATGGAGCATTCTACTACCTGCCTATTGTGCCCTGTCCGGGCTCTGTGGCACGGCATAGCTGTGATGGCTGTTTAGTTGTTCTTTGTCTGTGATGAAGGGCACAGGAAGGGCTGTGCCTTGATTCAACAGAGACTAACGCAACACTTAGAGGTACTTTGATTGTTGCGTTGAGGTACATTTCTTCAGTAGGCCTCTAGGCCTCCCCAGGGGCATTTTGACATGCCAGACCAGGGGGTGGACATCTGTGCAGCCAAATGGGCTCCATCTGTTTTGGGCTTTTGCCAAGAGTCAGCCAACCGGACTCTCCCTCACCCTGTGGTGACGGCTGTTTGTCTGTCTATTAGATCTGCAAACCGACCTCGTGACCATGTTGGTATGAGTCATCCAGGTGTTGAAAACACCGCCCTCTGGCGGTCAGTAGGTATGAAATAGAACGCAAGTTATGTATATAACTATGGTTCTATGAATACCGGATGAGTACCAGAGTTCATTGTCACTCGGAATCCCGACGAAAAGATTTCATGAGGATGAACCCTGTGAACTGGGCACCTATATCGGTGGCTCACGCCCACAGGGGGTCACGAGTGACATTGTTGGTATTAATATTCGACCTCTGCGCGTGCGTGCGATGTATATCCAGGTGTTGAAAACACCGCCCTCTGGCGGTCATCCGGTATTCATAGAACCATAGTTATATACATAACTTGCGTTTTATGTGGACGTATCACATAGCACTATATAGTGAATACGCATATCTTCACTGGACAGATATTCTACTGTTATATTGATGTTAGGTTATAGATGACTATTTCTATGTATGTGATGTATTACCAGGTGTTGTTCTATTGTTCTATTTCTATGTATTTGATGTATTACCAGGTGTTGTTCTATTTCTATGTATGTGATGTATTACCAGGTGTTGTTCTATTCTATTTCTATGTATGTGATGTATTACCATGTGTTGTTCTATTGTTCTATTTCTATGTATGTGATGTATTACCATGTGTTGTTCTATTGTTCTATTTCTATGTATTTGATGAATTACCAGGTGTTGTTCTATTGTTCTATTTCTATGTATTTGATGTATTACCAGGTGTTGTTCTATTGTTATATTTCTATGTATGTGATGTATTACCAGGTGTTCTATTGTTCTATTTCTATGTATGTGATGTATTACCATGTGTTGTTCTATTGTTCTATTTCTATGTATGTGATGTATTACCATGTGTTGTTCTATTGTTCTATTTCTATGTATTTGATGTATTACCAGGTGTTGTTCTATTGTTCTATTTCTATGTATTTGATGTATTACCAGGTGTTGTTCTATTGTTCTATTTCTATGTATGTGATGTATTACCAGGTGTTGTTCTATTTATATGTATGTGATGTATTACCAGGTGTTGTTCTATTGTTCTATTTCTATGTATGTGATGCATTACCAGGTGTTCTATTGTTCTATTTCTATGTATGTGATGTATTACCAGGTGTTGTTCTATTGTTCTATTTCTATGTATGTGATGTATTACCAGGTGTTCTATTGTTCTATTTCTATGTATGTGATGTATTACCAGGTGTTGTTCTATTGTTCTATTTCTATGTATGTGATGTATTACCAGGTGTTGTTCTATTGTTCTATTTCTATGTATGTGATGTATTACCAGGTGTTCTATTGTTCTATTTCTATGTATGTGATGTATCACCAGGTGTTGTTCTATTGTTCTATTTCTATGTATTTGATGTATTACCAGGTGTTGTTCTATTGTTCTATTTCTATGTATGTGATGTATTACCAGGTGTTGTTCTATTTCTATGTATGTGATGTATTACCAGGTGTTGTTCTATTGTTCTATTTCTATGTATTTGATGTATTACCAGGTGTTGTTCTATTGTTCTATTTCTATGTATTTGATGTATTACCAGGTGTTGTTCTATTGTTCTATTTCTATGTATGTGATGTATTACCAGGTGTTGTTCTATTGTTCTATTTATTTGATGTATTACCAGGTGTTCTATTGTTCTATTTCTATGTATTTTATGTATTACCAGGTGTTGTTCTATTGTTCTATTTCTATGTATGTGATGTATCACCAGGTGTTGTTCTATTGTTCTATTTCTATGTATTTGATGTATTACCAGGTGTTGTTCTATTGTTCTATTTCTATGTATGTGATGTATTACCAGGTGTTGTTCTATTGTTCTATTTCTATGTATTTGATGTATTACCAGGTGTTGTTATATTGTTCTATTTCTATGCATTTGATGTATTACCAGGTGTTGTTCTATTGTTCTATTTCTATGTATGTGATGTATTACCAGGTGTTGTTCTATTGTTCTATTTATTTGATGTATTACCAGGTGTTGTTCTATTGTTCTATTTCTATGTATTTGATGTATTACCAGGTGTTGTTCTATTGTTCTATTTCTATGTATGTGATGTATTACCAGGTGTTGTTCTATTGTTCTATTTATTTGATGTATTACCAGGTGTTGTTCTATTGTTCTATTTCTATGTATGTGATGTATTACCAGGTGTTGTTCTATTGTTCTATTTCTATGTATTTGATGTATTACCAGGTGTTGTTCTATTGTTCTATTTCTATGTATGTGATGTATTACCAGGTGTTCTATTGTTCTATTTCTATGTATGTGATGTATTACCAGGTGTTGTTCTTGTTTACTGTAAATCACTCTGGATTAAGAGCATCTGCTAATTGCCTAAATTGTAACTGCTTGATGTCGTCGTAATGACTGATTTTACACTTGCTGAAAATAGCTGATCTACAAGCTCACAACGCGACGCAGCGCGACGCGTTGTGAGCTTGTAGATCGGCTATTTTCAGCATGAAACCAAGTGTAAAATGACGTATACTGGATCTCTTGTCCACTAGTCCCTTCCTGACATTTTAGTCTAGTTTGTATTTGTTGATGAAACTGTCAGTATATTTAGTTTTAGTCGTCATAGCTTAGTTTCCATTTAGTTTTCATTTCGTTTCCACTTAGTTTCCACTTAGTTTCCATTTAGTTTCCATTTAGTTTCCATTTAGTTTTCCTCAGTGAAAAAAGGTAGTATTTTCTCATAGTATTAGTCGACAAAATCAACACTGTACCATAAGTGTCAATATATATATATATATATATATATACCAAAAACCACAGGAAAAAAACTGTGGAGGTTAATAGGCTTAATTTTGACCAAATATTACTATTGTAATAGTTGGTCAAACTATTTGTTTAGTGCTGGAGTGGGCAATTATTTATTTTCTCATTAAGGGTCCGAATGAGAAGCAGAACATTGTGTAGGACTCGGCCAAAATGCTCAACTTAATTCTGCATAATATTCATTTTACTTCTATTTAATGTGTATTAATGTGTATCTGTAGACCAGACCCATTGCAGTGTGATGTACATTATCTGTGTATTAATGTGTATTAATGTGTATTTAGTGTCCTCTCTTCCTAGGTCTGAGGACACAGGACGGTCCAAACCGTGTGGCCTTCCTCCAATCGCACACACCTGCCGCCAATCAGCCGTGTGTGTGTGTGTGTGTGTGTGTGTGTGTGTGTGTGTGTGTGTGTGTGTGTGTGTGTGTGTGTGTGTGTGTGTGTGTGTGTGTGTGTGTGTGTGTGTGTGTGTGTGTGTGTGTGTGTGTGTGTGTGTGTGTGTGTGTGTGTGTGGACTTTGTTCCTGAATCCTGACTTATTGCTTTGCTCTTGGCACGCACGCACGCACACGCGCGCGCGCGAAGAGCAAAGCAGAGGTGTGTCACATTGACAGAAAGGTTCAGGCTCCATTTTGACTCGACTGGAAACAGAATAACTTCATGTCGGTAAGTGAAGAGTTTTATACATTTATGTAACAAATACAATGTTTATGGTTTGTTATGGGGGGGGGGGTCGCTAAGTTTACATTTATGTAACAAATACAATGTTTATGGTTTGATATGGGGGGGGGGGGGGGGGGTCGCTAAGCTTTCACCTTGGGATTTTATTATTATTAATTTAAGAATTTGTGAAAACAGCCAATCTACAAACTCACATTGAACTAGTGAAAACAGATCTACAAGCTCACATTGAACTAGTGAATTGATTGATTGAAAAATGTATTAACAGTTTGCAGAATTACAGTACATTTCAAGCACAAACTCAATACAAAGGCTGTTAACTGTGAGTGGACGACCCAATTAAGCATTACACTTGTTTCCAATAGGGTCCACAATGTTCAATTCATCAAAAACATTTAGAGACGTACAAATAGACACTTCTATATAGACAAAGGACAGAACAGGAATTCATCATAAAGGAGGTAAAAAGGGAAAAGAAACATATACAGTGAGGGGAAAAAAGGGGTGGGCGGTGGGGGGGATTCACGTTCAGCTCTGTTAATTTGTTTGTTTTCCTTGGAGGAGCTGCGTTGGGTCCCCAAGTCGGCCGTACCTTGAGTTGGCTGTGTGGCCGTGACCGTCTCTTGTGTTGTCCTTGCGTTGGGTCCCCAAGTCGGCTCAGTGGCCATACCTTGAGTTGGCTGTGTGGCCGTGACCGTCTCTTGTGTTGTCCTTGCGTTGGGTCCCCAAGTCGGCTCAGTGGCCATACCTTGAGTTTCCTGTGTGGCCGTGACCGTCTCTTGTGTTGTCCTTGCGTTGGGTCCCCAAGTCGGCTCAGTGGCCATACCTTGAGTTGGCTGTGTGGCCGTGACCGTCTCTTGTGTTGTCCTTGCGTTGGGTCCCCAAGTCGGCTCAGTGGCCGTACCTTGAGTTGGCTGTGTGGCCGCGACCGTCTCTTTGTTGTCCTTGCGTTTGTGTTTGAGGGATTCCGATTTTACAGGGGCCAGTTTCGAATTGCAGCCGTCCGTAGGTGCCCTTTGAGAGCGGTTTTGAAGGAGTCAAGGGATTCGCATGTCTTAATGACTGTTGGTAGGGAGTTCCACATTTTGGTGGCATAGGAGTGAAAATAATTTAGTCCCTTGTTTGTGCCGAATCTGGGTTGTACATGGTTCGTTGCACTCCCTCTGGTGTTGTGGGTGTGGACTTCGTTAACATTAAGGAAGTATCTAGACAGGTACATGGGTATCTTGGTGGTGTAACGAATCTTGTGGACCAGACCCATTGCAAGATGCTGTACTCTGTCGTCGACCCTAAGCCATTCCAGCCTGTCGAAGTGGGCAGGGGTGAGGTGGGTTCGGGGGGCGAGGTCAAGTAGGAGCCTGACCAGTTTGTTTTGGGAAGTCTGGAGCCTGGTTTTAAGGGCCTTTTGAGGTGCTGTGGTACCAGGAGGTGCATGCATAGTCAAAGAAACCCTGTACAAGGGCTCCTGTTAAGGTCTTCAAGGTGTTTTTGTCGACCAGTGAGGAGATCCTGTAAAGGAATCTTGTTCTATGGTTGACCTTTTTGATTACGTTGGTGGCCATTTTAGCACCGGAAAGATTAGCCTCCAGGATGGAACCTAGGTAGGTAATTTCATCTTTACGTGTGAAAACACTGTCACCCACTCTAGAAACAGCGGATCTACAAGCTCACATTGAACTAGTGAAAACAGATCTACAAGCTCACATTGAACTAGTGAAAACAGCCGATCTACAAGCTCACATTGAACTAGTGAAAACAGCAGATCTACAAGCTCACACTGAACTAGTGAAAACAGCAGATCTACAAGCTCACATTGAACTAGTGAAAACAGCAGATCTACAAGCTCACATTGAACTAGTGAAAACAGCAGATCTACAAGCTCACATTGAACTAGTGAAAACAGCAGATCTACAAGCTCACATTGAACTAGTGAAAACAGCAGATCTACAAGCTCACATTGCGTCGCAGACTCGCAGCGATAGATTATCTTCCATATATGGTGTGTTGAATAGTGTTAACCCTTAAAGGAGTATTTCACCCCCAAAACACACCAAGACATTTTTTATGGCCATTCTGTAAGGGTCCATTTGGTTCCATTCTGTAAGGGTCCATTTGGTTCCATTCTGTAAGGGTCCATTTGGTTCCATTCTGTAAGGGTCCATTTGGTTCCATTCTGTAAGGGTCCATTTGGTTCCATTCTGTAAGGGTCCATTTGGTTCCATTCTGTAAGGGTCCATTTGGTTCCATTTGTTATGCTCAAGCCAGCTCTGTGGCCTTGTGGTTTGAGTTCATGCCCTGAAACTGGGATGTCGGGGGTTCGATTCCCGGACGCGTGAAACCAAAGGATTGGGGGGTCAGTCCCTGCTTGGCACTCAGTATCAAGGGTTGGATTGGGGGGTCAGTCCCTGCTTGGCACTCAGTATCAAGGGTTGGATTGGGGGGTCAGTCCCTGCTTGGCACTCAGTATCAAGGGTTGGATTGGGGGGTCAGTCCCTGCTTGGCACTCAGCATCAAGGGTTGGATTGGGGGGTCAGTCCCTGCTTGGCACTCAGCATCAAGGGTTGGATTGGGGGGTCAGTCCCTGCTTGGCACTCAGCATCAAGGGTTGGATTGGGGGGTCAGTCCCTGCTTGGCACTCAGTATCAAGGGTTGGATTGGGGGGTCAGTCCCTGCTTGGCACTAGAGTTCTCAATCTCTGCCCGAACCCGGCCCGGCCCGACCCAGCCCGACATTTTCGGGTAGGGCCGGGCCCAAAATGCAAAATAATTAGTCGGGCCGGGCCGAGCCTCGGGCTCTGTGATTTTCCCTGATTTTTTTTTATTTCTTTTATATAATTTTATTATAACAAAAATAACAATTCTGTTGTTTGTGTAATGTATTTATTTAATATGAAGAGGGCTGAGCTGGTGAATGTTGGCAATTAACTTTTACAGTTTAGGCTATTATACTATATGTGACTGAAGGAGGAGGAGGCGATGATCAGCAGCAGGCAGCAGCGCACCAAAGTGACAGAATAGAACGGTGGTTGTTGAACTTGCTACCGCTGGCTGGCCTCTGGTTTGCCAACCAAATGAGCTGCTTACTGCTCAGCATCAACTATATAACTTAAGTCAACTTGCCATATGCTTAAATGTTTTATAAGACCATCGATTTATCCGCAATAGCTCGTTTTGGAAACGTCGGGGCTTAACGAGACACTGCTGTCTCGTTGAACCCAGCTGGGTGAATAAGCTAAATTAGGCTACCTAATCAACAGTAAATGCTCCATATAACTATGAAAGCGCCTGCACGTAATATAGTTACATGATGACCAAGCAATGTTACAGTCACACTGTATAGGCTACAGCTATTTGGTTTACAAATCGTATCGCAGCGCGCTGTAGGCCTACAGCTATTTAATTTCCCCATCGTAGCGCAGCACGCCTCGTTGTGTGCCCACTGCCCAAAATAAAAGATCTGCAAGCTGTCGACAGACTCGACACGCCATCGAGCGGCATGTTGATGGTTTGTATGTCTGTTCTTTTGGTTAGGCAACGCACATTACGCTGGTATGTGGGTTTGAGAGGCAATGATTAATGTAAACTATACAGTAACCTAGTAGATTATAGCCAAGTTGACTTGAATTGTCATAATATTGCCAGTAGCCTATTGGACATAATTAACTGCGTCACTTCAGAGGATCGCTGCTACTTTGATTCAGAAGATGTTTACTCACCCCTGGAAATTGCTGGAAACCATTAGAATGTTGAAAATGGAACATTATCAGCCAATTAACGTGAGTTACATAAATCCTTTATTTCGGCGACTAGACTATTAGTGCGTTCTCTGACACGGACGTCTCAATAATCCACGGCGCCGCGGCCATATAGTGGCATTTTTCTTTTTCCTCAGGTTTTTTCGGGTTTTCGGGCCTGACATTATGGTAATTGTTAGGGTCGGGCCTCGGGCCGACCCAGTTAGGGTAGGGTATGGCCGGGCCTTAATTCTCAGCCTCGATGAGAACTCTACTTAGCACTCAGCATCAAGGGTTGGATTGGGGGGGTCAGTCCCTGCTTGGCACTCAGCATCAAGGGTTGGATTGGGGGGGGTCAGTCCCTGCTTGGCACTCAGCATCAAGGGTTGGATTGGGGGGGTCAGTCCCTGCTTGGCACTCAGCATCAAGGGTTGGATTGGGGGGTCAGTCCCTGCTTGGCACTCAGCATCAAAGGTTGGATTGGGGGGTCAGTCCCTGCTTGGCACTCAGCATCAAAGGTTGGATTGGGGGGTCAGTCCCTGCTTGGCACTCAGCATCAAGTGTTGGATTGGGGGGTCAGTCCCTGCTTGGCACTCAGCATCAAGGGTTGGATTGGGGGGTCAGTCCCTGCTTGGCACTCGGTATCAAGGGTTGGATTGAGGGGTCAGTCCCTGCTTGGCACTCAGTATCAAGGGTTGGATTGGGGGGTCAGTCCCTGCTTGGCACTCAGTATCAAGGGTTGGATTGGGGGGTCAGATCAACTATAAAACAGATTTGGCAGACATTTAACGGTCAGAGTTACAGACCCATAAGGGTAGAGTTACAGACCCATAAGGGTAGAGTTACAGACCCATAAGGGTAGAGTTACAGACCCATAAGGGTAGAGTTACAGACCCATAAGGTCAGAGTTACAGACCCATAAGGGTAGAGTTACAGACCCATAAGGGTAGAGTTACAGACCAGACCCATAAGGGTAGAGTTACAGACCCATAAGGTCAGAGTTACAGACCCATAAGGGTAGAGTTACAGACCCATAAGGGTAGAGTTACAGACCCATAAGGGTAGAGTTACAGACCCATAAGGGTAGAGTTACAGACCCATAAGGGTAGAGTTACAGACCCATAAGGGTGTCAAGTACAGTAAATCAGAGTAAATGTACTTTGTACCATATTAGAGAAGTGCTGATGGAGGTCAGTAAGGGGTTAAAGTTCATAGATACTCAGATTACAGTCGGTGAGAACAGACTCCATTTTGAAATGAGGCTAAATGTTAATGATTGACAGATCAGGTTTAAAATGATCACATGTTTATTGTGTGTGTGTGTGTGTGTGTGTGTGTGTGTGTGTGTGTGTGTGTGTGTGTGTGTGTGTGTGTGTGTGTGTGTGTGTGTGTGTGTGTGTGTGTGTGTGTGTGTGTGTGTGTGTGTGCGCGACAAGAGCAAAGCAATAAGTCAGGATTCAGGAACAAAGTCCACATACACACACACACACACACACACACACACAGAGGTGTGTCACATTGACAGAAAGGTTCAGGCTCCATTTTGACTCGACTGGAAACAGAATAACTTCATGTCGGTAAGTGAAGAGTTTTATACATTTATGTAACAAATACAATGTTTATGGTTTGTTATGGGGGGGGGGGGGGGGTCGCTAAGTTTACATTTATGTAACAAATACAATGTTTATGGTTTGATATGGGGGGGGGGGGGGGGGTCGCTAAGCTTTCACCTTGGGATTTTATTATTATTAATTTAAGAATTTGTGAAAACAGCCAATCTACAAACTCACATTGAACTAGTGAAAACAGATCTACAAGCTCACATTGAACTAGTGAATTGATTGATTGAAAAATGTATTAACAGTTTGCAGAATTACAGTACATTTCAAGCACAAACTCAATACAAAGGCTTTTAACTGTGAGTGGACGACCCAATTAAGCATTACACTTGTTTCCAATAGGGTCCACAATGTTCAATTCATCAAAAACATTTAGAGACGTACAAATAGACACTTCTATATAGACAAAGGACAGAACAGGAATTCATCATAAAGGAGGTAAAAAGGGAAAAGAAACATATACAGTGAGGGGAAAAAAGGGGTGGGCGGTGGGGGGGATTCACGTTCAGCTCCGTTCATTAAGTCGGCTCAGTGGCCATACCTTGAGTTGGCTGTGTGGCCGCGACCGTCTCTTTGTTGTCCCCGTTCGTGTTTGAGGGATTCCGATTTTACAGGGGCCAGTTTCGAATTGCAGCCGTCCGTAGGTGCCCTTTGAGAGCGGTTTTGAAGGAGTCAAGGGATTCGCATGTCTTAATGACTGTTGGTAGGGAGTTCCACATTTTGGTGGCATAGGAGTGAAAATAATTTAGTCCCTTGTTTGTGCCGAATCTGGGTTGTACATGGTTCGTTGCACTCCCTCTGGTGTTGTGGGTGTGGACTTCGTTAACATTAAGGAAGTATCTAGACAGGTACATGGGTATCTTGGTGGTGTAACGAATCTTGTGGACCAGACCCATTGCAAGATGCTGTACTCTGTCGTCGACCCTAAGCCATTCCAGCCTGTCGAAGTGGGCAGGGGTGAGGTGGGTTCGGGGGGCGAGGTCAAGTAGGAGCCTGACCAGTTTGTTTTGGGAAGTCTGGAGCCTGGTTTTAAGGGCCTTTTGAGGTGCTGTGGTACCAGGAGGTGCATGCATAGTCAAAGAAACCCTGTACAAGGGCTCCTGTTAAGGTCTTCAAGGTGTTTTTGTCGACCAGTGAGGAGATCCTGTAAAGGAATCTTGTTCTATGGTTGACCTTTTTGATTACGTTGGTGGCCATTTTAGCACCGGAAAGATTAGCCTCCAGGATGGAACCTAGGTAGGTAATTTCATCTTTACGTGTGATAACACTGTCACCCACTCTAGAAACAGCGGATCTACAAGCTCACATTGAACTAGTGAAAACAGATCTACAAGCTCACATTGAACTAGTGAAAACAGCCGATCTACAAGCTCACATTGAACTAGTGAAAACAGCAGATCTACAAGCTCACACTGAACTAGTGAAAACAGCAGATCTACAAGCTCACATTGAACTAGTGAAAACAGCAGATCTACAAGCTCACATTGAACTAGTGAAAACAGCAGATCTACAAGCTCACATTGAACTAGTGAAAACAGCAGATCTACAAGCTCACATTGAACTAGTGAAAACAGCAGATCTACAAGCTCACATTGCGTCGCAGACTCGCAGCGATAGATTATCTTCCATATATGGTGTGTTGAATAGTGTTAACCCTTAAAGGAGTATTTCACCCCCAAAACACACCAAGACATTTTTTATGGCCATTCTGTAAGGGTCCATTTGGTTCCATTCTGTAAGGGTCCATTTGGTTCCATTCTGTAAGGGTCCATTTGGTTCCATTCTGTAAGGGTCCATTTGGTTCCATTCTGTAAGGGTCCATTTGGTTCCATTCTGTAAGGGTCCATTTGGTTCCATTCTGTAAGGGTCCATTTGGTTCCATTTGTTATGCTCAAGCCAGCTCTGTGGCCTTGTGGTTTGAGTTCATGCCCTGAAACTGGGATGTCGGGGGTTCGATTCCCGGACGCGTGAAACCAAAGGATTGGGGGGTCAGTCCCTGCTTGGCACTCAGTATCAAGGGTTGGATTGGGGGGTCAGTCCCTGCTTGGCACTCAGTATCAAGGGTTGGATTGGGGGGTCAGTCCCTGCTTGGCACTCAGTATCAAGGGTTGGATTGGGGGGTCAGTCCCTGCTTGGCACTCAGCATCAAGGGTTGGATTGGGGGGTCAGTCCCTGCTTGGCACTCAGCATCAAGGGTTGGATTGGGGGGTCAGTCCCTGCTTGGCACTCAGCATCAAGGGTTGGATTGGGGGGTCAGTCCCTGCTTGGCACTCAGTATCAAGGGTTGGATTGGGGGGTCAGTCCCTGCTTGGCACTAGAGTTCTCAATCTCTGCCCGAACCCGGCCCGGCCCGACCCAGCCCGACATTTTCGGGTAGGGCCGGGCCCAAAATGCAAAATAATTAGTCGGGCCGGGCCGAGCCTCGGGCTCTGTGATTTTCCCTGATTTTTTTTTATTTCTTTTATATAATTTTATTATAACAAAAATAACAATTCTGTTGTTTGTGTAATGTATTTATTTAATATGAAGAGGGCTGAGCTGGTGAATGTTGGCAATTAACTTTTACAGTTTAGGCTATTATACTATATGTGACTGAAGGAGGAGGAGGCGATGATCAGCAGCAGGCAGCAGCGCACCAAAGTGACAGAATAGAACGGTGGTTGTTGAACTTGCTACCGCTGGCTGGCCTCTGGTTTGCCAACCAAATGAGCTGCTTACTGCTCAGCATCAACTATATAACTTAAGTCAACTTGCCATATGCTTAAATGTTTTATAAGACCATCGATTTATCCGCAATAGCTCGTTTTGGAAACGTCGGGGCTTAACGAGACACTGCTGTCTCGTTGAACCCAGCTGGGTGAATAAGCTAAATTAGGCTACCTAATCAACAGTAAATGCTCCATATAACTATGAAAGCGCCTGCACGTAATATAGTTACATGATGACCAAGCAATGTTACAGTCACACTGTATAGGCTACAGCTATTTGGTTTACAAATCGTATCGCAGCGCGCTGTAGGCCTACAGCTATTTAATTTCCCCATCGTAGCGCAGCACGCCTCGTTGTGTGCCCACTGCCCAAAATAAAAGATCTGCAAGCTGTCGACAGACTCGACACGCCATCGAGCGGCATGTTGATGGTTTGTATGTCTGTTCTTTTGGTTAGGCAACGCACATTACGCTGGTATGTGGGTTTGAGAGGCAATGATTAATGTAAACTATACAGTAACCTAGTAGATTATAGCCAAGTTGACTTGAATTGTCATAATATTGCCAGTAGCCTATTGGACATAATTAACTGCGTCACTTCAGAGGATCGCTGCTACTTTGATTCAGAAGATGTTTACTCACCCCTGGAAATTGCTGGAAACCATTAGAATGTTGAAAATGGAACATTATCAGCCAATTAACGTGAGTTACATAAATCCTTTATTTCGGCGACTAGACTATTAGTGCGTTCTCTGACACGGACGTCTCAATAATCCACGGCGCCGCGGCCATATAGTGGCATTTTTCTTTTTCCTCAGGTTTTTTCGGGTTTTCGGGCCTGACATTATGGTAATTGTTAGGGTCGGGCCTCGGGCCGACCCAGTTAGGGTAGGGTATGGCCGGGCCTTAATTCTCAGCCTCGATGAGAACTCTACTTAGCACTCAGCATCAAGGGTTGGATTGGGGGGGTCAGTCCCTGCTTGGCACTCAGCATCAAGGGTTGGATTGGGGGGGTCAGTCCCTGCTTGGCACTCAGCATCAAGGGTTGGATTGGGGGGGTCAGTCCCTGCTTGGCACTCAGCATCAAGGGTTGGATTGGGGGGTCAGTCCCTGCTTGGCACTCAGCATCAAAGGTTGGATTGGGGGGTCAGTCCCTGCTTGGCACTCAGCATCAAAGGTTGGATTGGGGGGTCAGTCCCTGCTTGGCACTCAGCATCAAGTGTTGGATTGGGGGGTCAGTCCCTGCTTGGCACTCAGCATCAAGGGTTGGATTGGGGGGTCAGTCCCTGCTTGGCACTCGGTATCAAGGGTTGGATTGAGGGGTCAGTCCCTGCTTGGCACTCAGTATCAAGGGTTGGATTGGGGGGTCAGTCCCTGCTTGGCACTCAGTATCAAGGGTTGGATTGGGGGGTCAGATCAACTATAAAACAGATTTGGCAGACATTTAACGGTCAGAGTTACAGACCCATAAGGGTAGAGTTACAGACCCATAAGGGTAGAGTTACAGACCCATAAGGGTAGAGTTACAGACCCATAAGGGTAGAGTTACAGACCCATAAGGTCAGAGTTACAGACCCATAAGGGTAGAGTTACAGACCCATAAGGGTAGAGTTACAGACCAGACCCATAAGGGTAGAGTTACAGACCCATAAGGTCAGAGTTACAGACCCATAAGGGTAGAGTTACAGACCCATAAGGGTAGAGTTACAGACCCATAAGGGTAGAGTTACAGACCCATAAGGGTAGAGTTACAGACCCATAAGGGTAGAGTTACAGACCCATAAGGGTGTCAAGTACAGTAAATCAGAGTAAATGTACTTTGTACCATATTAGAGAAGTGCTGATGGAGGTCAGTAAGGGGTTAAAGTTCATAGATACTCAGATTACAGTCGGTGAGAACAGACTCCATTTTGAAATGAGGCTAAATGTTAATGATTGACAGATCAGGTTTAAAATGATCACATGTTTATTGTGTGTGTGTGTGTGTGTGTGTGTGTGTGTGTGTGTGTGTGTGTGTGTGTGTGTGTGTGTGTGTGTGTGTGTGTGTGTGTGTGTGTGTGTGTGTGTGTGTGTGCGCGACAAGAGCAAAGCAATAAGTCAGGATTCAGGAACAAAGTCCACATACACACACACACACACACACACACACACAGAGGTGTGTCACATTGACAGAAAGGTTCAGGCTCCATTTTGACTCGACTGGAAACAGAATAACTTCATGTCGGTAAGTGAAGAGTTTTATACATTTATGTAACAAATACAATGTTTATGGTTTGTTATGGGGGGGGGGGGGGGGGGTCGCTAAGTTTACATTTATGTAACAAATACAATGTTTATGGTTTGATATGGGGGGGGGGGGGGGGTCGCTAAGCTTTCACCTTGGGATTTTATTATTATTAATTTAAGAATTTGTGAAAACAGCCAATCTACAAACTCACATTGAACTAGTGAAAACAGATCTACAAGCTCACATTGAACTAGTGAATTGATTGATTGAAAAATGTATTAACAGTTTGCAGAATTACAGTACATTTCAAGCACAAACTCAATACAAAGGCTTTTAACTGTGAGTGGACGACCCAATTAAGCATTACACTTGTTTCCAATAGGGTCCACAATGTTCAATTCATCAAAAACATTTAGAGACGTACAAATAGACACTTCTATATAGACAAAGGACAGAACAGGAATTCATCATAAAGGAGGTAAAAAGGGAAAAGAAACATATACAGTGAGGGGAAAAAAGGGGTGGGCGGTGGGGGGGATTCACGTTCAGCTCCGTTCATTAAGTCGGCTCAGTGGCCATACCTTGAGTTGGCTGTGTGGCCGCGACCGTCTCTTTGTTGTCCCCGTTCGTGTTTGAGGGATTCCGATTTTACAGGGGCCAGTTTCGAATTGCAGCCGTCCGTAGGTGCCCTTTGAGAGCGGTTTTGAAGGAGTCAAGGGATTCGCATGTCTTAATGACTGTTGGTAGGGAGTTCCACATTTTGGTGGCATAGGAGTGAAAATAATTTAGTCCCTTGTTTGTGCCGAATCTGGGTTGTACATGGTTCGTTGCACTCCCTCTGGTGTTGTGGGTGTGGACTTCGTTAACATTAAGGAAGTATCTAGACAGGTACATGGGTATCTTGGTGGTGTAACGAATCTTGTGGACCAGACCCATTGCAAGATGCTGTACTCTGTCGTCGACCCTAAGCCATTCCAGCCTGTCGAAGTGGGCAGGGGTGAGGTGGGTTCGGGGGGCGAGGTCAAGTAGGAGCCTGACCAGTTTGTTTTGGGAAGTCTGGAGCCTGGTTTTAAGGGCCTTTTGAGGTGCTGTGGTACCAGGAGGTGCATGCATAGTCAAAGAAACCCTGTACAAGGGCTCCTGTTAAGCAGACATGCAAACATGTAGCTTTTCGGCGAAAATCGCCGTTTTTACTCCAAATAGGGCACCTGTGTGATTTATGCAAATCCGTTAAAAAAACGTTTGAGGGGGGTGGGGGGGTCATGTCGATCTCTGGGTCAGTGGAGCCTATGGGTGGAGCCCAGATAAATCTGTCTGGCGGACTCACCGCTGTCACTGCGCAGCACGGTAATTGTCAACAAGATGCAGCTGTGAAAGTTTGCGCGTGCATGCTGTTATGCACGTTATTTGCGCAGTGAGTGTAACGCTGCTCAGAATGGTGAAATCTTCCGCCAACAGCGTACCTTAGTGATCAGAATCAAGCACAGGCCTATCGTAGTAGACATTTCCAGCACGCGGAAACGCCCCCCTTTCAAAGTGTTATTTTTCTTCGGTGTCGTTTCGGACGGACGGGAGAGTAGCATATAAAAGAGTAAAGACAACAACAACACAGAACTCATCTTCAATCATGAAGCGTCTGTATCCTTCAGGAAATGATAAAAAGTTATAGAAAAAGCGTAAGGATGAACTGCGGAAGGAGCAATCAGGTAAATAAACATGCCAACTTGCAGACTGACTTGCAGTGTCCTGTGCTGTGAATGTCGTGGGTTGTTGTTGTTGTGTTTACAGGCTGAGCCACGCTGGTGGCTAGGCTAGTACTGCTGCTGCTTGCTGCAGTTTGTAATCAATAATCATCTCTTTTATCATGACATGGTTGGGAGTGAGTGGTGACTCGCTGTGCAGTCTGATTTGTGCTCTTATTAAACGCATCAAATTCGTAGTTTTGTTGTTGTTGCTCAGTATTGAAATATAAATAATTTAAATTGCAAAGGAATGATTAAGAATTTGAATAAGTGTGTGTGTGTGTGTGTGTGTGTGTGTGTGTGTGTGTGGGTGGGGGGGGCCCGGGGGTGTGTGTGTGTGTGTGTGTGTGTATATATATATATATATATATATATATATATACACAATTGAGTTATATATACAAAAAAAATTTTTATCCTGGGGTCCACTGAGCAGAGGACCACTGGGGTCCACTGAGCAGAGGACCACTGCAGGGTCCACTGAGCAGAGGACCACTGGGGTCCACTGAGCAGAGGACCACTGGGGTCCACTGAGCAGAGGACCACTGCAGGGTCCACTGAGCAGAGGACCACTGCAGGGTCCACTGAGCAGAGGACCACTGGGGTCCACTGAGCAGAGGACCACAGGGGTCCACTGAGCAGAGGACCACTGGGGTCCACTGAGCAGAGGACCACTGGGGTCCACTGAGCAGAGGACCACTGCAGGGTCCACTGAGCAGAGGACCACTGGGGTCCACTGAGCAGAGGACCACTGGGGTCCACTGAGCAGAGGACCACAGGGGTCCACTGAGCAGAGGACCACTGGGGTCCACTGGGTCCAGCTGTTTATACCAGTCTCTCTGTCATACCATCCCTCCCCACTGGGGGTGCTGTTTATACCAGTCAGTCTGTCATACCATCCCTCCCCACTGGGGGCGCTGTTTATACCATCCCTCTACACTGGGGGTGCTGTTTATACCATCCCTCCCCACTGGGGACGCTGTTTATACCAGTCTCTCTGTCATAGCATCCCTCTCCACTGGGGGCACTGTTTATACCAGTCAGTCTGTCATACCATCCCTCCCCACTGGGGGCGCTGTTTATACCAGTCAGTCTGTCATACCATCCCTCCCCACTGGGGGTGCTGTTTATACCATCCCTCTACACTGGGGGTGCTGTTTATACCATCCCTCCCCACTGGGGGCACTGTTTATACCAGTCAGTCTGTCATACCATCCCTCCACACTGGGCCCCCACATGTGGCCCCCACCTTCACCTAATGCGGCCCGCAGGTTAATATCAACTGGCGGCCTGGTGGGCTGCGACCCTATGGTCGCGGCCCACTGGGAAAATGCCCGGTATGACCTGTGGCCAGTCCAGCCCTGTTTGGTACCCATAAAACCCTCAAAATTGTTCGTGCCGCGGGCTTCGCCCGCGACACAGCGCGTCCCCCGCATACTGTCACCTTTTCCAGCTTCGGTCTGTTTGCATGCCTGGTTAAGGTCTTCAAGGTGTTTTTGTCGACCAGTGAGGAGATCCTGTAAAGGAATCTTGTTCTATGGTTGACCTTTTTGATTACGTTGGTGGCCATTTTAGCACCGGAAAGATTAGCCTCCAGGATGGAACCTAGGTAGGTAATTTCATCTTTACGTGTGATAACACTGTCACCCACTCTAGAAACAGCGGATCTACAAGCTCACATTGAACTAGTGAAAACAGATCTACAAGCTCACATTGAACTAGTGAAAACAGCCGATCTACAAGCTCACATTGAACTAGTGAAAACAGCAGATCTACAAGCTCACATTGAACTAGTGAAAACAGCAGATCTACAAGCTCACATTGAACTAGTGAAAACAGCAGATCTACAAGCTCACATTGAACTAGTGAAAACAGCAGATCTACAAGCTCACATTGCGTCGCAGACTCGCAACGATAGATTATCTTCCATATATGGTGTGTTGAATAGTGTTAACCCTTAAAGGAGTATTTCACCCCCAAAACACACCAAGACATTTTTTATGGCCATTCTGTAAGGGTCCATTTGGTTCCATTCTGTAAGGGTCCATTTGGTTCCATTCTGTAAGGGTCCATTTGGTTCCATTCTGTAAGGGTCCATTTGGTTCCATTCTGTAAGGGTCCATTTGGTTCCATTTGTTATGCTCAAGCCAGCTTCAAGGTTTGGATTGGGGGGGTCAGTCCCTGCTTGGCACTCAGTATCAAGGGTTGGATTGGGGGGTCAGTCCCTGCTTGGCACTCAGCATCAAGGGTTGGATTGGGGGGTCAGTCCCTGCTTGGCACTCAGTATCAAGGGTTGGATTGGGGGGGTCAGTCCCTGCTTGGCACTCAGTATCAAGGGTTGGATTAGGGGGTCAGTCCCTGCTTGGCACTCAGTATCAAGGGTTGGATTGGGGGGTCAGTCCCTGCTTGGCACTCAGTATCAAGGGTTGGATTGGGGGGGTCAGTCCCTGCTTGGCACTCAGTATCAAGGGTTGGATTAGGGGGTCAGTCCCTGCTTGGCACTCAGTATCAAGGGTTGGATTAGGGGGTCAGTCCCTGCTTGGCACTCAGCATCAAGGGTTGGATTGGGGGGTCAGTCCCTGCTTGGCACTCAGCATCAAGGGTTGGATTGGGGGGTCAGTCCCTGCTTGGCACTCAGCATCAAGGGTTGGATTGGGGGGTCAGTCCCTGCTTGGCACTCAGCATCAAGGGTTGGATTGGGGGGTCAGTCCCTGCTTGGCACTCGGTATCAAGGGTTAGATTGGGGGGTCAGTCCCTGCTTGGCACTCAGCATCAAGGGTTGGATTGGGGGGGGGGTCAGTCCCTGCTTGGCACTCAGTATCAAGGGTTGGATTGGGGGGTCAGTCCCTGCTTGGCACTCAGTATCAAGGGTTGGATTGGGGGGTCAGATCAACTATAAAACAGATTTGGCAGACATTTAACGGTCAGAGTTACAGACCCATAAGGGTAGAGTTACAGACCCATAAGGGTAGAGTTACAGACCCATAAGGGTAGAGTTACAGACCCATAAGGGTAGAGTTACAGACCCATAAGGTCAGAGTTACAGACCCATAAGGGTAGAGTTACAGACCCATAAGGTCAGAGTTACAGACCCATAAGGGTAGAGTTACAGACCCATAAGGGTAGAGTTACAGACCCATAAGGGTAGAGTTACAGACCCATAAGGGTAGAGTTACAGACCCATAAGGTCAGAGTTACAGACCCATAAGGTCAGAGTTACAGACCCATAAGGGTAGAGTTACAGACCCATAAGGGTAGAGTTACAGACCCATAAGGGTAGAGTTACAGACCCATAAGGGTAGAGTTACAGACCCATAAGGGTAGAGTTACAGACCCATAAGGTCAGAGTTACAGACCCATAAGGGTAGAGTTACAGACCCATAAGGGTAGAGTTACAGACCCATAAGGTCAGAGTTACAGACCCATAAGGGTAGAGTTACAGACCCATAAGGGTAGAGTTACAGACCCATAAGGTCAGAGTTACAGACCCATAAGGGTAGAGTTACAGACCCATAAGGGTAGAGTTACAGACCCATAAGGGTAGAGTTACAGACCCATAAGGGTAGAGTTACAGACCCATAAGGGTAGAGTTACAGACCCATAAGGGTAGAGTTACAGACCCATAAGGTCAGAGTTACAGACCCATAAGGGTAGAGTTACAGACCCATAAGGGTAGAGTTACAGACCCATAAGGGTAGAGTTACAGACCCATAAGGTCAGAGTTACAGACCCATAAGGGTAGAGTTACAGACCCATAAGGGTAGAGTTACAGACCCATAAGGGTAGAGTTACAGACCCATAAGGTCAGAGTTACAGACCCATAAGGGTAGAGTTACAGACCCATAAGGGTAGAGTTACAGACCCATAAGGGTAGAGTTACAGACCCATAAGGGTAGAGTTACAGACCCATAAGGGTAGAGTTACAGACCCATAAGGGTGTCAAGTACAGTAAATCAGAGTAAATGTACTTTGTACCATATTAGAGAAGTGCTGATGGAGGTCAGTAAGGGGTTAAAGTTCATAGATACTCAGATTACAGTCGGTGAGAACAGACTCCATTTTGAAATGAGGCTAAATGTTAATGATTGACAGATCAGGTTTAAAACGATCACACGTGTGTGTGTGTGTGTGTGTGTGTGTGTGTGTGTGTGTGTGTGTGTGTGTGTGTGTGTGTGTGTGTGTGTGTGTGTGTGTGTGTGTGTGTGTGTGTGTGCTGCACATTCAGTATTTCCTGTCATTGACTGTAACCCTAGGACAGTTTAAAGCTAAAGATGATGTGTTTGATTGACAGGTCTCATAGAGACTAAAGATGATGTGTTTGATTGACAGGTGTCATAGAGACTAAAGATGATGTGTTTGATTGACAGGTGTCATAGAGACTAAAGATGATGTGTTTGATTGACAGGTGTCATAAAGATGAGTGATTCTGGGGAGAGAGAGGAGGATGGAGCTGACAGCTGTGTGTATGTGAAGAGTGACCGCTTCACTGATGAACCTGGAGCTAAGTATGTGGAAACTCCTCTACAATATACACACTGTACAATGTACTATAAAACTATACAATATATACACACTGTACAATGTACTATAAAACTATACAATATATACACACTGTACAATGTACTATAAAACTATACAATATATACACACTGTACAATGTACTATAAAACTATAAAATATATACACACTGTACAATGTACTATACAACTATACAATATATACACACCGTACAATGTACTATAATACTATACAATATATACACACTGCACAATGTACTATAAAACTATACAATATATACACACTGTACAATGTACTATAAAACTATACAATATATACACACTGTACAATGTACTATAAAACTATACAATACATACACACTGTACAATGCACTATAAAACTATACAATATATACACACTGTACAATGTACTATAAAACTATACAATATATACACACTGTACAATGTACTATAATACTTTAAAACTATACAATATACATGCTGGGAAGCTGAGTACATGCTGAGTACATGAGTACATGTTGAGTACATGTTGAGTACATGTTGAGTACATGCTGAGTACATGCTGAGTACATGTTGAGTACATGTTGAGTACATGTTGAGTACATGCTGAGAAGCTGTGCAGGACTGCTGTATTGATAGCCTCGGAAACCCAGACGTTTTTATTTTCCAGGAATAGAAGTCTGGTCTTGAGTCCTCTTCAATTCGGCATGCAGTAGCACTAACGTCACTTGCTCTCTGATTTCTGATCGTCTGCACCTTTTGTTAAGCTGTGTCTAGTTTCTCCCGGCGGATCCGGCCTGGAGCTGCCGATGCCATAGAAAGCATGGGTCAGTCCCAGTCTGCTGTATTGGTGACCATATCCCTCCAGGTCATGCCCAGTATACGCCTATAAGGCAGCGAAGGTAGAAGCTCTGGGTGGGAGTACAGGGTCCAGGTTTCACTACTGTCGCGTGTTCGAGTCCCGTTCATGGTGGTGATGGTGATAGAGGCTATAGGTGGAGGTGGTGATGGTGATAGAGGCTATAGGTGGAGGTGGTGATGGTGATAGAGGCTATAGGTGGAGGTGGTGATGGTGATAGAGGCTATAGGTGGAGGTGGTGATGGTGATAGAGGCTATAGGTGGAGGTGGTGATGGTGATAGAGGCTATAGGTGGGCATAGGTGGAGGTGGTGATGGTGATAGAGGCTATAGGTGGAGGTGGTGATGGTGATAGAGGCTATAGGTGGAGGTGGTGATGGTGATAGAGGCTATAGGTGGTGATGGTGATAGAGGCTATAGGTGGAGGTGGTGATGGTGATAGAGGCTATAGGTGGAGGTGGTGATGGTGATAGAGGCTATAGGTGGTGATGGTGATAGAGGCTATAGGTGGAGGTGGTGATGGTGATAGAGGCTATAGGTGGAGGTGGTGATGGTGATAGAGGCTATAGGTGGTGATGGTGATAGAGGCTATAGGTGGTGATGGTGATAGAGGCTATAGGTGGAGGTGGTGATGGTGATAGACTATAGGTGGAGGTGGTGATGGTGATAGTGGCTATAGGTGGAGGTGGTGATGGTGATAGACTATAGGTGGAGGTGGTGATGGTGATAGAGGCTATAGGTGGAGGTGGTGATGGTGATAGAGGCTATAGGTGGAGGTGGTGATGGTGATAGAGGCTATAGGTGGAGGTGGTGATGGTGATAGAGGCTATAGGTGGAGGTGGTGATGGTGATAGAGGCTATAGGTGGAGGTGGTGATGGTGATAGAGGCTATAGGTGGAGGTGGTGATGGTGATAGAGGCTATAGGTGGAGGTGGTGATGGTGATAGAGGCTATAGGTGGAGGTGGTGATGGTGATAGAGGCTATAGGTGGAGGTGGTGATGGTGATAGAGGCTATAGGTGGAGGTGGTGATGGTGATAGAGGCTATAGGTGGAGGTGGTGATGGTGATAGAGGCTATAGGTGGAGGTGGTGATGGTGATAGAGGCTATAGGTGGAGGTGGTGATGGTGATAGAGGCTATAGGTGGAGGTGGTGATGGTGATAGAGGCTATAGGTGGAGGTGGTGATGGTGATAGAGGCTATAGGTGGAGGTGGTGATGGTGATAGTGGCTATAGGTGGAGGTGGTGATGGTGATAGAGGCTATAGGTGGAGGTGGTGATGGTGATAGAGGCTATAGGTGGAGGTGGTGATGGTGATAGAGGCTATAGGTGGAGGTGGTGATGGTGATAGAGGCTATAGGTGGAGGTGGTGATGGTGATAGAGGCTATAGGTGGTGATGGTGATAGAGGCTATATGTGGAGGTGGTGATGGTGATAGAGGCTATAGGTGGAGGTGGTGATGGTGATAGAGGCTATAGGTGGAGGTGGTGATGGTGATAGAGGCTATAGGTGGAGGTGGTGATGGTGATAGAGGCTATAGGTGGTGATGGTGATAGAGGCTATAGGTGGAGGTGGTGATGGTGATAGAGGCTATAGGTGGAGGTGGTGATGGTGATAGAGGCTATAGGTGGAGGTGGTGATGGTGATAGAGGCTATAGGTGGAGGTGGTGATGGTGATAGAGGCTATAGGTGGTGATGGTGATAGAGGCTATAGGTGGTGATGGTGATAGAGGCTATAGGTGGTGATGGTGATAGTGGCTATAGGTGGAGGTGGTGATGGTGATATAGGCTATAGGTGGAGGTGGTGATGGTGATAGTGGCTATAGGTGGAGGTGGTGATGGTGATAGAGACTATAGGTGGAGGTGGTGATGGTGATAGAGGCTATAGGTGGAGGTGGTGATGGTGATAGAGGCTATAGGTGGAGGTGGTGATGGTGATAGAGGCTATAGGTGGTGATGGTGATAGAGGCTATAGGTGGAGGTGGTGATGGTGATAGAGGCTATAGGTGGAGGTGGTGATGGTGATAGAGGCTATAGGTGGAGGTGGTGATGGTGATAGACTATAGGTGGAGGTGGTGATGGTGATAGAGGCTTTAGGTGGAGGTGGTGATGGTGATAGAGGCTATAGGTGGAGGTGGTGATGGTGATAGTGGCTATAGGTGGAGGTGGTGATGGTGATAGAGGCTATAGGTGGTGATGGTGATAGAGACTATAGGTGGAGGTGGTGATGGTGATAGAGGCTATAGGTGGAGGTGGTGATGGTGATAGAGGCTATAGGTGGAGGTGGTGATGGTGATAGAGGCTATAGGTGGTGATGGTGATAGAGGCTATAGGTGGTGATGGTGATAGAGGCTATAGGTGGAGGTGGTGATGGTGATAGAGGCTATAGGTGGAGGTGGTGATGGTGATAGAGGCTATAGGTGGAGGTGGTGATGGTGATAGAGGCTATAGGTGGAGGTGGTGATGGTGATAGAGGCTATAGGTGGTGATGGTGATAGAGGCTATAGGTGGTGATGGTGATAGAGGCTATAGGTGGAGGTGGTGATGGTGATAGAGGCTATAGGTGGAGGTGGTGATGGTGATAGAGGCTATAGGTGGAGGTGGTGATGGTGATAGAGGCTATAGGTGGAGGTGGTGATGGTGATAGAGGCTATAGGTGGTGATGGTGATAGAGGCTATAGGTGGAGGTGGTGATGGTGATAGAGGCTATAGGTGGTGATGGTGATAGAGGCTATAGGTGGAGGTGGTGATGGTGATAGAGACTATAGGTGGAGGTGGTGATGGTGATAGACTATAAGTGGAGGTGGTGATGGTGATAGAGGCTATAGGTGGAGGTGGTGATGGTGATAGAGGCTATAGGTGGAGGTGGTGATGGTGATAGAGGCTTTAGGTGGAGGTGGTGATGGTGATAGAGGCTATAGGTGGAGGTGGTGATGGTGATAGAGGCTATAGGTGGAGGTGGTGATGGTGATAGAGGCTATAGGTGGAGGTGGTGATGGTGATGGTGATAGAGGCTAGAGGTGGAGGTGTTTACAGCCTCAACGTTTTGGGCTGGGGTTCCCCGGAAATGCTTTGGCCATGATGTCCCGTTCATTGTAGGGAGTATCAACATGATGTCCTGTTCATTGTAGGGAGTATCAACATGATGTCCTGTTCATTGTAGGGAGTATCAACATGATGTCCTGTTCATTGTAGGGAGTATCAACATGATGTCCTGTTCATTGTAGGGAGTATCAACATGATGTCCCGTTCATTGTAGGGAGTATCAACATGATGTCCTGTTCATTGTAGGGAGTATCAACATGATGTCCTGTTCATTGTATGGAGTATCAACATGATGTCCTGTTCATTGTAGGGAGTATCAAGTAGTATTTCACTACTAATTAGAAGACAGGCTTTGTGTGTAGTTTTCTGTACGTGCCCGTCGGCCACCGGCCTACTTGAGAACGATGCAACTTGGGAACCTAATAATACCCGTTGTCAACTTGTCATAGCACCCGTTTTAACTGTCTGTCTGTGTCCCACATGGAGATCGCTGTATCTGTCTGTCTGCCTGTTTCTGAAGAGGGCAAACTGGTTAAGTAATCAATTTGGCATGTGTGGAGTTGCCACGGCAATCAATTGGCTGAGGCAGAGGCTGGAAATTGCACAGGTGAGGGGACTTGGGTTTAGTAGGCCCACTGGCAGAGCCTGAGCAGAGCCTTTTGTGGTGGTTCTGGAGAACCGTGGGTCCGACTGACTCGATACCAGGCACTGCACTCCCTGTGGGGGTGTGGAACGCGTGTGTCAAATGTGAAGTCGGTGGGGCGAACGGTTCTCGAGTTACGTGCATTACAACCGTACACACACGCACAAACACACACACGCACGCACGCACGCACTCACGCAAGCACGCACGCAGAGACGTGGCACATTTCTAGTTAGATTTCTTTATCACCTTTATGTCTTGACCCCGTCTGTCTTATCACTGCTTGCAGCTTTAGGATTGCACAACATCCAGTTAAACAGTAATCTAGACCACAATATGAAGGATTGGAATCATTTAGGGGAGAGTTTCTTCAGTTAAACAGTAATCTAGACCACAATATGAAGGATTGGAATCATTTAGGGGAGAGTTTCTTCAGTTAAACAGTATTCTAGACCACAATATGAAGGATTGGAATCATTTAGGGGAGAGTTTCTTCAGTTAAACAGTAATCTAGACCACAATATGAAGGATTGGAATCATTTAGGGGAGAGTTTCTTCAGTTAAACAGTAATCTAGACCACAATATGAAGGATTGGAATCATTTAGGGGAGAGTTTCTTCAGTTAAACAGTAATCTAGACCACAATATGAAGGATTGGAATCATTTAGGGGAGAGTTTCTTCAGTTAAACAGTAATCTAGACCACAATATGAAGGATTGGAATCATTTAGGGGAGAGTTTCTTCAGTTAAACAGTAATCTAGACCACAATATGAAGGATTGGAATCATTTAGGGGAGAGTTTCTTCAGTTAAACAGTAATCTAGACCACAATATGAAGGATTGGAATCATTTAGGGGAGAGTTTCTTCAGTTAAACAGTAATCTAGACCACAATATGAAGGATTGGAATCATTTAGGGGAGAGTTTCTTCAGTTAAACAGTAATCTAGACCACAATATGAAGGATTTGAATCATTTAGGGGAGAGTTTCTTCCTTGGCCGAGGCCGACTGTGTCGTGCGTGCGTGCGTGCGTGCGTGCGTGCGTGCGTGCACAAAGATCCTAGTGGCAGTGCGGTTGTTTCATTTGTGACAAAGTCAATGTTTTAATATGTTTTTATTTATATATAATACAATTAATATATTTTAATATTGATTTCCATAAGAGTCTGATAGAAGACTACATCACAGAGTCTGATAGAAGACTACATCACACATCCTACTATAAGAGTCTGATAGAAGACTACATCACAGAGTCTGATAGAAGACTACATCACAGAGTCTGATAGAAGACTACATCACAGAGTCTGATAGAAGACTACATCACAGAGTCTGATAGAAGACTACATCACACATCCTACTATAAGAGTCTGATAGAAGACTACATCACAGAGTCTGATAGAAGACTACATCACAGAGTCTGATAGAAGACTACATCACAGAGTCTGATAGAAGACTACATCACAGAGTCTGATAGAAGACTACATCACAGAGTCTGATAGAAGACTACATCACAGAGTCTGATAGAAGACTACATCACAGAGTCTGATAGAAGACTACATCACAGAGTCTGATAGAAGACTACATCACAGAGTCTGATAGAAGACTACATCACAGAGTCTGATAGAAGACTACATCACAGAGTCTGATAGAAGACTACATCACAGAGTCTGATAGAAGACTACATCACAGAGTCTGATAGAAGACTACATCACAGAGTCTGATAGAAGACTACATCACAGAGTCTGATAGAAGACTACATCACAGAGTCTGATAGAAGACTACATCACAGAGTCTGATAGAAGACTACATCACAGAGTCTGATAGAAGACTACATCACAGAGTCTGATAGAAGACTACATCACAGAGTCTGATAGAAGACTACATCACACATCCTACTATAAGAGTCTGATAGAAGACTACATCACAGAGTCTGATAGAAGACTACATCACAGAGTCTGATAGAAGACTACATCACAGAGTCTGATAGAGACTACATCACAGAGTCTGATAGAAGACTACAGAGTCTGATAGAAGACTACATCACAGAGTCTGATAGAAGACTACATCACAGTCTGATAGAAGACTACATCACAGAGTCTGATAGAAGACTACATCACAGTCTGATAGAAGACTACATCACAGAGTCTGATAGAAGACTACATCACAGAGTCTGATAGAAGACTACATCACAGAGTCTGATAGAAGACTACATCACAGTCTGATAGAAGACTACATCACAGAGTCTGATAGAAGACTACATCACAGAGTCTGATAGAAGACTACATCACAGAGTCTGATAGAAGACTACATCACAGAGTCTGATAGAAGACTACATCACAGAGTCTGATAGAAGACTACATCACAGAGTCTGATAGAAGACTACATCACAGAGTCTGATAGAAGACTACATCACAGAGTCTGATAGAAGACTACATCACAGAGTCTGATAGAAGACTACATCACAGAGTCTGATAGAAGACTACATCACAGAGTCTGATAGAAGACTACATCACAGAGTCTGATAGAAGACTACATCACAGAGTCTGATAGAAGACTACATCACAGAGTCTGATAGAAGACTACATCACACATCCTACTATAAATGATCCTAGAGTCTGATAGAAGACTACATCACACATCCTACTATAAATGATCCTAGAGTCTGATAGAAGACTACATCACAGAGTCTGATAGAGACTACATCACAGAGTCTGATAGAGACTACATCACAGAGTCTGATAGAGACTACATCACAGAGTCTGATAGAGACTACATCACAGAGTCTGATAGAGACTACATCACAGAGTCTGATAGAGACTACATCACAGAGTCTGATAGAAGACTACATCACAGAGTCTGATAGAGACTACATCACAGAGTCTGATAGAGACTACATCACAGAGTCTGATAGAAGACTACATCACAGAGTCTGATAGAGACTACATCACAGAGTCTGATAGAGACTACATCACAGAGTCTGATAGAAGACTACATCACAGAGTCTGATAGAGACTACATCACAGAGTCTGATAGAAGACTACATCACAGAGTCTGATAGAAGACTACATCACAGAGTCTGATAGAAGACTACATCACAGAGTCTGATAGAAGACTACATCACAGAGTCTGATAGAAGACTACATCACAGAGTCTGATAGAAGACTACATCACAGTCTGATAGAAGACTACATCACAGAGTCTGATAGAAGACTACATCACAGAGTCTGATAGAAGACTACATCACAGAGTCTGATAGAAGACTACATCACAGAGTCTGATAGAAGACTACATCACAGTCTGATAGAAGACTACATCACAGAGTCTGATAGAAGACTACATCACAGAGTCTGATAGAAGACTACATCACAGAGTCTGATAGAAGACTACATCACAGAGTCTGATAGAAGACTACATCACAGAGTCTGATAGAAGACTACATCACAGAGTCTGATAGAAGACTACATCACAGAGTCTGATAGAAGACTACATCACAGAGTCTGATAGAAGACTACATCACAGAGTCTGATAGAAGACTACATCACAGAGTCTGATAGAAGACTACATCACAGAGTCTGATAGAAGACTACATCACAGAGTCTGATAGAAGACTACATCACAGAGTCTGATAGAAGACTACATCACAGAGTCTGATAGAAGACTACATCACAGAGTCTGATAGAGACTACATCACAGAGTCTGATAGAAGACTACATCACAGAGTCTGATAGAAGACTACATCACAGAGTCTGATAGAAGACTACATCACAGAGTCTGATAGAAGACTACATCACAGAGTCTGATAGAAGACTACATCACAGAGTCTGATAGAAGACTACATCACAGAGTCTGATAGAAGACTACATCACAGAGTCTGATAGAAGACTACATCACAGAGTCTGATAGAAGACTACATCACAGAGTCTGATAGAAGACTACATCACAGAGTCTGATAGAAGACTACATCACAGAGTCTGATAGAAGACTACATCACAGAGTCTGATAGAAGACTACATCACAGAGTCTGATAGAAGACTACATCACAGAGTCTGATAGAAGACTACATCACAGAGTCTGATAGAGACTACATCACAGAGTCTGATAGAAGACTACATCACAGAGTCTGATAGAAGACTACATCACAGAGTCTGATAGAAGACTACATCACAGAGTCTGATAGAAGACTACATCACAGAGTCTGATAGAAGACTACATCACAGAGTCTGATAGAGACTACATCACAGAGTCTGATAGAAGACTACATCACAGAGTCTGATAGAAGACTACATCACAGAGTCTGATAGAAGACTACATCACAGAGTCTGATAGAAGACTACATCACAGAGTCTGATAGAAGACTACATCACAGAGTCTGATAGAAGACTACATCACAGAGTCTGATAGAACTACATCACAGAGTCTGATAGAGACTACATCACAGAGTCTGATAGAAGACTACATCACAGAGTCTGATAGAAGACTACATCACAGAGTCTGATAGAAGACTACATCACAGAGTCTGATAGAAGACTACATCACAGAGTCTGATAGAAGACTACATCACAGAGTCTGATAGAAGACTACATCACAGAGTCTGATAGAAGACTACATCACAGAGTCTGATAGAAGACTACATCACAGAGTCTGATAGAAGACTACATCACAGAGTCTGATAGAAGACTACATCACAGAGTCTGATAGAACTACATCACAGAGTCTGATAGAAGACTACATCACAGAGTCTGATAGAACTACATCACAGAGTCTGATAGAAGACTACATCACAGAGTCTGATAGAAGACTACATCACAGAGTCTGATAGAAGACTACATCACAGAGTCTGATAGAAGACTACATCACAGAGTCTGATAGAAGACTACATCACAGAGTCTGATAGAAGACTACATCACAGTCTGATAGAAGACTACATCACAGAGTCTGATAGAAGACTACATCACAGAGTCTGATAGAAGACTACATCACAGAGTCTGATAGAAGACTACATCACAGTCTGATAGAAGACTACATCACAGAGTCTGATAGAGACTACATCACAGAGTCTGATAGAAGACTACATCACAGAGTCTGATAGAGACTACATCACAGAGTCTGATAGAAGACTACATCACAGAGTCTGATAGAGACTACATCACAGAGTCTGATAGAAGACTACATCACACATCCTACTATAAATGCACACCGTCTCTGTGTGTGCGGTTGTAATGCACGTAACTCCAGGACCGTTCGCCCCACCGACTTCATATTCGACACACGCGTTCCACACCCCTGCAGAGAGTGTAGTGCCCGGACTCGAGTCGGTCGGACCCACGGTTCTCCAGAACCACCACACAAGGCTCTGGTCAGAGAGAGAGTCACTCAATTGACCCTCTTCACACACACTCACAGCTCACATCACCCCAACTGACCTCTAGGGTTAGTTAGGGTTAGTTAGGGTTACTCTTCATACACTCACACCTCACATCACCCCAACTGACCTCTAGCGTTAGTTAGGGTTAGTTAGGGTTACTCTTCATACACTCACACCTCACGAGCGACTGTGGCTCAAGAGGTAGAGCAGGTCGTCCAATGATCCATGGGTCGGCGGTTCGAATCCCGGCTCCTCCTGTCTACATGTCGAAGTGTCCTTGGGCAAGACACTGAACCCCAAATTGCTCCTGATGTGCTGGTTGGTGCCTTGCATGGCTTCCGCCGCAATCGGTGTATGAATGTGTGTGTGAATGGGTGAATGTAATGCACAATCTATGTAAAGCGCCTTGGATAAAGGCACTATATAAATGCACCATTTACCATGAGAGGTGTGAGTGTATGAAGAGAAAACCTAACCTAACCCTAGAGGTCAGTTGGGGTGATGTGAGCTGTGAGTGAGTGTGAAGAGGGTCAATTGTGTGACTCTCCGGCGCATTGCTTTTAGGGTTGTCAGATCTGATTCCTAACAATACATTATGTTCCCTCGTAGGATAATAAAGGATAATACTTTATCTCTCTAATCTTGAACAAATGGACTTTGTCATTCACATGATAATTAACCCTTCGCTAAACCCCAAAGCGACTGTCCAATGCCAATCCACATAGTTTAGCAACCGTTGCTAAGGATGCCAAGCTTCCGTCACCTCATAACCTCACCCACCTCATAATAGCTTAACGTCATGGCTGTGTTGTTGAACACGCACAC